>NC_136519.1:14885911-14930911 GCF_053919585.1 Euprymna scolopes | reverse complement strand
TATTTATCTGTGTGTATGTATATATATATATATATATATATAATATTTATCTGTGTGTGTATGTATATATATATATACATACATGTGTGTATGTATATATATATATACATACACACACACGGTATTTCATTCTTCAACGCAACCACAAATTAGTTCAGCAGTCAGAATTTTCATTTTTTTCACCTTAAAAAAAAAGAAAAGAAAAAAGAAAAAAAAAGGAAAAGAATAGCCATTTAAGTCATAATCATTCACATCAAAAGAACCTTTACACAAAGAATATGAACCGAATCCAAGAAAAAACTACATTACACTAAATATAACATGAATCTATTAATACATCGACAATATTCACGTTTGTAAGGGAGCAGATCAAATGATACATTCTAATTGGTCACCACAAGTTCTCTTCTTTGGCAAGTGCCTGAAACCATACACCAACTGAGACTTGTGAGAAAGAATTATGCAGAAACTGGGTGGCCTGGACAGAGACGGACACTGCCAGGTTTCATCTGCCCAAAGCCTGCTGCATAAATAGATTCCCACCGTGTAGCACACCCACAACAAACGTGCGCATGTCTTACGACAGTCAAAATTTTGTAGATTGAAAACAATGGGTAGCGTCCACTTATGAAAAATCGATGGTTATTTCAGAATTATTATCCATCACCGAATTACCCCCCCCCACACACACACACATACACATCTCCGTGCATCGCAGTTAGAAACGTTTTGTAGCAATCTAGTCATATATATATATATATATATATATATATATATATATATATATATATATATTCACTGTAAAGTAGTTATGCCATCACGTGACCCCTATTTTGACCATAATATACTTAGGAGGCAACACAATCACATAAAACGCCAGTAAAAGTCGTAAAACCAAATGTGCGCGCATTTATAAAGCAGAGTTTGCGGAAAATATGTCTCATCTTGCTAAAATTAATCACACAACAGGATGACATTTATGAATATACAATTAGATAGTTAACAGGCAAGAGAGATGCAGATATAATAAAATAGTAAAGAAACAACAATAAAAAAAAATATATATGTTGCGAACTTCACTTCCTACGGGGAGGGGGAGATTTTTGTTTCTTACGAGTTTTATTTATCTACTTTGGAAATTGACTGGTCTTTGTGCATTAGTTATTATGGCCATAAATCAAAACTCGTACATGTACAGGATGTTGCAGCAATACCCGACATTTGACAAAAAAATAAATAAAACACCAAGAGATGCTGCAGAGAGGGTAGTGAGGTTCTGAATGGACGAGATAACCGCCGAACCCATCTATGCCATCCAGAAAGACTCTGCTCCTGCACTCATGTCCAAAACAACAAACACGTAGATGCTCAACAATGTTCTTCATCACTATTTCTTTTGGAATGTGATCGAGGCCAGCACCAACAAGCATGCCCACAACATAGTCAACTCTCTGAATGCTACCGTTGTTGAAGCATTCACCACTATAGACAAGGGTATGCTCGCCAACGTGTCAGACCACTCTGTGCTTGCTTTGAAATGGTAGTCTTCGCCAGCATCAATTACATTAAAAAATAATGTAGTCTGTAACTACATCGCTAAATAAACTGACAGGTTTTTACATATAACATTTTTGTTTGTACTGCTCATTTTATTAGCATTTTGTCAAGTGCCTCCTTGCTTTCCTTTTCATTTTTACGTCTGTAGAGTCACGCAAGTTATCCGCCATCGGAATTAAATCTGTAACACCTGCTTACGAAACTTTTGGTGGCCGACTTCCTGACAATATTCAGATTTTACAGGCATGCCGTGAGAAATCCCCCAGAAAATCAAGACGACATCTTTTACAAGAAACTAGCATTTCAGAAGTATTACAAAATGCAGATCTTGCAGAGGCAAACCAATCACAATAAATCATTACTCCGATATTGTTCCATTGACTACCGTACACTCATTAACTCTTATCCTCGAGTAGCCTCTGGACCTTGATAAGTGGTGACTCCTTTGTGAAAAGAAAGAATAAAAAAAACAGAACGTAAATTCCATGAACAAGGCTTCTTTCTAAAAACTGCACTCTTTCGTTTACCTGCTTTCCAATTGACTACAAGATGGCCGTCTTCAAGTCCAATGTAAACAAGTTCCTCATGAGCCGTTCCCCTTAAGTAATCCAATTTTACACTTCTAACGATTACTATGATATTGTCCTTTTGACCACTGTACACTCTTTAATCCTTATCCTCGAGTGGCCTCAGAGCCTTGATAAGTGGTGATTCCTTTGTAAAAAAACAGTTTTTGAAAATATTTATGCAAATTTGGAGAAAATTTTCTACAGCAAGGTTATTAATATTTCTATTTATTAAATCGCACGTTAACTGTTTAACAACAGAATTGAAAACAGTTTAGTTTTTACTTTAAATCAATCAAGATGGATGATGCAACAAGAACGTGCTACCCTCACGAGGTAAATAAAGGGTTTCGTTTGACATTACATCCAGATTCATGAGTTTGACAAAAAAAAATTCCCTAGTTCGACAAGATACACCTGAAGAAGGTCGGAGGTTACATCGACCAAAACGTTGTAAAAACTAACACTCAAGATGAGAACAGTAGTCCGAAGAATCCAAATAATATGAAGTAGATTTTTCGATGAAATAAGAAAAAGCCAGGGTTTTTAGACGACAATCGAATGAGAAGAAAACAATTTAAAGAGCATCAAAGTAGAATGGCGGCGGATAAAGAAATGTGCGCTTCCGTGCACACAAGATGGCAACCAGCGTTGTCTTTAATGGAGTTCCATATTGATCAAAGCACAATAATGAACAAAGGTATTTACTTTGACAACTTCATAAAAAAGTCACTAACAACAGAGTTTATATAATTGTGTGATTGTGAAAGAGAGGGAAATCTACATCAAATACGGTTGGTAATGAAAATATATGGCAATTAAGCTACACACTATCCTCTGCATCTCATCTCCACAGGGAATCATCAGGCTGAAATGCATAGAATTTGTGTTATTTGGTGTTTGTTTTTTTAATTTTATTGCCAACCACAGGGTAATGTTTTCATTAGCAAATAGCCATGCTTAATTCGGACAAAGGCTCGGCTGACTTCTACTTCCTATTCTTTTGTTCTGTTTTATATAGAGTGATAACGCCTTTTTTGTTTATGAATATGTTGAATTAATAGTTGAGCTTTTAACACATGCATGCTCGGAGTGTGTGTATATATATATATATATATATATATATATATATACTTGTTTATTGTTATATAAACATGCTCACATCCCGCTGCTACAAATAGCCACTTGTTTCAATCAAACAACAGATATCATTAGGCAGCGACTTGACTATTTAAAAGTTCAATGAATAATAATAGGATTATTCATTGAACTTTTGAATAGTCAAGTCGCTGCCTGATGATATCTGTTGTTTGATTGAAACAAGTGGCTATTTGTAGCAGCGGGATGTGAGCATGTTTATATAACAATAAACAAGTATTATCAGCTCTTTTTATTGAGCACTATCTAACAACCTCGTTGAATTCATTTGTCCATTACTTTTGAATAAAAAAACCCGAGTATATATATATATATATATATATATATATATATATATATATATATATATATGTATGTATGTATGTTATCAAACAGTAAACCTGTAACAAAGCAAAAACTTATCAAGATTCAAGAAAAGCTCAACACTATTAAAAGGAGCAAACAATATTATTAAATGAAACATGAGGAATAAGTTATATATAACTTTATTATACCATCAGAACAATAAGGAAAAGTTCAGGGGAAAATCGAAAAAAACAAACACTTTAGGCCATGGCATTTCGAAGCTAAATGCTTCTCATCAAAAGAGGAAATTGGTCAGAATTATACAAACTGCAAATATAGAAAAAAAAAAAAAAAAAAAACCTAGATTTGACATTTAGAAATGAAATGAGAATGAAAGAGCAGGATAATATTGTAAAAAGTAAAGGTATGGTATATATATATATATATATATATATATAAGCTGAACGTCTGTGTGTGTCTGGTCACGAATAGGCTCCTATATGGTTGACTACTATAGAAAACTGATCACATATAATGATAGAAGATGTATCGAGACACAGGAATGGGTATGTTTGATGTGGCATAATGATGATTTATTAAAATTGTGGGATCTATGTACGCGCTTGGTCTACAAAGTATGAAAAAAAAAAAAAAAACGTTTACAAGTGTTTTTGATATAGATGTACATAATACTTTGATAAGTACGAGGGTAAATCAAAAAGTTTTAAGACAAGTGATATAAATTCAATCTAAATGAAAATAGAGCAACAAAACAAGGTTTAATTGCACTACTGATTACTTAACAACAAATTTGACAAGTTACAGCATTCTAAATCTTTTATTCTTTTTTTTTCAGATAATATTTTATAATATTAACTTTTTTGACAGTTCAAAATGAGCCAATTTGAAGTTCGTGCAAACATTAAATTTCTAACAAAACTGGAATGGAAACCGACGGAAATCATTAAAGCTCTACAAAATGTTTATGGAGACTCGTCACCTTCTAGAGCTGATGTTTATCGTTGGATCAGACGATTCAAGGATGGTAGGAATGATCTTCAAGATGACCAAAGAGATGGTAGGCCTTCAACATCAAAAATGCTCAAAACATCGAGCTTGTCAGGAATCTTGTTGAAGAAGATCGGAGAATAACAGTGAATGAGATTGCTAAGGAGCTTGACATTTCATTTGGGTCAACCTTTTCAATTCTGAAAGAAGGAAGAAGATCTTGGTCTGAGTAAGCTTTCTGCTCGTTGGGTGCCTAAAGCGTTGCAGCAGAATCAGTTGAATCTGAGATCAAATCTTTCATTGGCCCTTCTGACTAGAATTGAAGCAAATGAGGCAAACTTTTTTGAACGGGTCATAACCGGTGATGAAACATGGATTTACCTGTACGATCCTGAAAGCAAAGTTCAGTCTAAACAATGGTTACCAAGAGGATCAGCAGGCCCTATCAAGTTCAAAGCAGAACGGTCAGCTCAAAAAATAATGGCAACTGTTTTTTGGGATAAAGATGGAATCGTTTTATTAGATTTTCTTGAAGGACAGAAAACTATCTCCACAAGCTATTACGAAGGAGTTTTGAGAAAGCTGAAGACTTCATTGGCTAAGAAACGACGAGGAAAGCTCCATCGTCAAATTCTGTTCCATCATGACAACGCTCCAGCACACACGGCCAAGACTGTAAGAACAATTTTACGCGAGTTTCGCTGGGAAATCCTTTCACACCCTCCCTATAGTCCTGATTTAGCACCTAGTGATTTCTTCCTATTTCCAAAACTGAAGGAACATTTGAAAGGAAAAAGATTTCAATCCATAAATGAAGCAAAGAAAGAGGTTGTGACCTGGTTCATTAGACAAGTTCCAGAATTTTATGAAGAAGGAATTTATCGATGGAAACATCGCTTACAGAAGTGTATTGAGTTAGGCGGATCGTATGTAGAAAAATAAAGTTTTCAACTTCCATAAATAAAGTTTTTCTTCAATTTGTCTCAGAACTTTTTGATTTACCCTCGTATGTTTTAACTTAAATAGGGATGGTATAATAAAATTGTGGGTTCTGCATTCGCGCCTGGCCTCCATAGAATGGAAATAGGCACAAACTTTAATAAAGACTTTTCATATCTATCTACGTAAGTATACTTTGATAATTATGTTTCAGTTTGAAGAAATATGGTATAATAAAATTATGGTGTGTTCGTTCGCACCTGACCTCCATAGAATGGAAATATGTCACAAAGTTTAACAAGGTTTTTTAATATAGATCCACAGAATATTGTGATAAGTGCTTCAGTGTGAGCAGGTATGGTATAATAAATTATGGGGTTTATCCATTTTATTTTTACTTTCATCATATTTTGCTTTGATTTTGATACCCCCAAATTCGAAGCTATCTCTTTACAACTCTTCCTTTTCATAACCTATCATACTTTCATACATCAGAGTCCATTTTCTGTATGCTGTTTTTGAACACAGTCAACGACGGGTACTTTTGCTAGTATATATATATATATATGTGTGTGTGTTTATGGGGAAAATATGCTTATTCAATTATATTTCACCCTTTATTCATACCAATACAAATTCCATGAACAAAGTTTTCTTCCTAGAACTGTCCGTCTGTGGAACACAATACCGTGAAGCTGTTTTCCAACTAAATACAACATGTTCACTTTCAAGTCCAATGTAAACATATTCTTATTGAACTATTCTCTTAAATAACCAAATTCTACCCCATTTCCACCACAACTAATCATTGTCTCATCGACCATCTGCCAACCCTTATCCTCAAGTGTCCTTCAGGCCTTGATAAGTGGTGACTTACATATAAAAACAAAAATACTGATACTAAAACGTTTGTGGTTCTAAACCAATCAAAAGCATCTCCACTTAAATAGGAAGTCGTGCTTTCATGATCGGATTTGAATTTATCAAGATTATAAAAACGTGAGAAAATGCAAGAATCAATAAGAATTCGACAACCCGGATATTCAATGCTCCTTTTAAGTGCCACTCCGCCCTCACCCACAAGATGTCAGAATAGTTTTAATTAGATGGATATTTATTGAACACATGTGATACTATCGATAAAAGAACAGTGTTAGAAATTTTTTAAAAAGGAGGAAAAAATATATACAACAAACAAAAAAAAAAAAAGAAAGAGGAAATAAGTTTATCAGCAGAACAAAGGTATAGGAAGTTGTTCGATGCACACAAAGGAAGATAAACCAGAATTATTAATCAAAATGGCAAATGTTCATCTGAGCTCTAATCTATGGTTCCCCTTTGCTAACCTTTCACAAAAAGAAACACTCGACTAGTTATAACCATTATCAATAATTTCTCTCACTCTATCGGTGCCTAAATCTAAACATGGAGTCCATGAACAAAGCTTCTTTCCCAGAACTGCCTGCCTGTTGAACTCTTGTTTTGCTGGTCTGCTTTTCGTCATTTCAAGTCCAACATAAACAAGTTCTTTGTTGGGCTGCCTTCTTAAATATACTAAATATCAATTATTATTTAATTATAAAATTTCCACTACTAATGATTACCATGCTATTGTCCCAATGACTACTGAACACACATTAACCCTTATCCTTGAGTGGCATCCAGGCCTTGATAAGTGGTGACTATTTTGTAAAAATAAATAGTTAAAAAAAGTAAAGGAAATAAAAGGACTGAACAATGGAGCTCAATATGCTTAACATTAGTTTTAATTGTAGTGAGAAGTTGGAGACATGAACAGTGTTGGACTTGCAAGAGTTGAGGACAGTGTGGAGTTTGATACAGTTGAATGCAGGTTGTGGCTCAATCCAGATCGAGATAATAATCCGATGATTTTTACAAATAATAGCATGACTTACGTAAAACTAAAAATGTATTAGCTTAAAATATTAATTTATTCTATTTTTTTTCTGAAAATGGCCACTATTTTAATATGAGCTTATTAGTTAAACATTAAAACATGCGTTAGGAATTTTAAAAAAAGAGGGAAAAAAAGAGGAAAGAACTTTATCAGCAGTTTTAGAAGTTGCAATGAGTTTAGTGACAGTTTACGAGCAGTCTTGGGTTTGCGACAGTTGCCAACAGTTGTCTAGTTAAATAGTTGCAAACTTAACAAATTTGAAGGCAGGTCATGGCTTGGACCAGATTGCAAGAGATCAGAGAAGATTCAGATGAGCTGGCATCACCTGATGAACACAGCCTCACATGTAAATCACCGATGGAGTCACACGAAACTAATATTTGCAGAATATGTTGGAGCTTGTGTTTTATTCTTGTGAATCACTGTGCATCCCTTGGCAGCTGCCAATGTGAGAGATGACGACATGGCCAGAAGAGAAGATGAAGAAGAAGAAAACTATGCCACCCAATGTTGGAGCTGTGATCGTTGCCGAACGGGAGACCATGTAGTGACACAGGCACACATTCTCATTCACTTCTCAACGAAGCACAAATAAATTTCAGTTCTTTTATAAAAAATACACATCTTTTTCGCAGCTACCGACTGTCATGTGTGTGCGTGCGTGCAGTTTTAACATGTGACATTATTTAGTTAACATAGGTTTCCTTTCACTATATATTCCATTTCTTTCAGAAAATCATTTCATTTTCACAAGCCCCTAATACACTTTTCACATTCACCTAAAGTGCCAAGATGTTTACCATTTCTCTCTGCACACACATCGTGGACAGAAAAACAACCATCCTGATTTTCTACAAGATTACAAAGAAAAAGAAAAACATTTAAAGAAGGCTGGAGAGTACATCGGCCAAAATGTTGTAAAAATAACTGCAACAAGGATTAGGAAATCATTTCAAAACATGTAAATAAGAACATCTTATTTAAAGTATTAAAACGTAAACTAGCAAGGACACCCGACGTTGTCTGGGACTGAATGAAGATCAATAAATGTTCCACCCTCTTATAGTCATCGAAATCGATAAAAATCGCCCATTTTTTGTTTTTAAATCTTATCAATTGCTTGCTGGCTTTAGTAAGAGGCCCACCTCACTGCAGTTTATCTGGAGGAAGCTTTCTATGCCTCTTCTAAGTCCACAATGCATTGTAGTCTACATTGCACTGTAGAGAATTTACTGTTGATTTTACACAATTATCTGTAAATAATGGCTTCAGTTAAAGATTAAAATGCAAAAGTCAAGTATTATGGTTCAATTGTGCTCTAAATAGAAACATTCATTTCAAGTGCACCCCTGTCTTATCAAAGAACCAACTATTGATTTTATGAAATCATTTTTACATAATCACTTGAATTAAAGTTAAACATACAAAAGTCAAGTTCAATTGTGCTCTACCAAACGCTAACCTGTCTTATAAAAAAAAATTACAGTTGATTTTATCAGCTGAGCCTTTCTGCTTGTGCGGTGATAAAACTTCAAATGCACTTATGAGGTTGTAGAAAAATGTTAACTTTGGTCAAAATCGAACTTTTTTCTTTAATCAGATTTTTTTGATTATCGATTTTCGATACTTGATACAAAACCTAAGTAAGACCACTTGCAGGCGCATCAAGTACCTTTGTGAGAAAAATTTTAGAAATCGATTCAGTAGTTTTCGAGTGCATAGGAAACGAACTCTCACACAAACCAAGTCGCTTTTATATAATAGAAATACGAGAACTCGCTTTCAGTAGAATCTATGTAGGTAAAATATCGACATAAAAATGTCGACAAAAATAGAAAATGCATGCAAGCATATTTTTATCAATCTGTCGGCCATTAAAACGAAGAAGAAAAATATTGAAATCGTTTGGCAATAAAATTGATTTCTGTCCATTCAATAGAACTGGAGTGATTTGTTAAAAGACTGAGAAATTGTCAACAAATAAAAGAATTACTGCAGCATGAAAAATTTGCAAGATAAAAAACAGCTGAAAATTTGAAGAAAAATCAATTATGCTGATAATTTTATAGATTTTTTTTTAATACTTATTTAATAGAAATGTGAAGTGTTTAAATCTTATTAATAATTACACAAATGTATGTTTGTCTGTCAAGGCTTTACTATTTTAGATCAATTTGGAATGTGAAGAAAAAAAAGGTTTGTGGAGAGGAAGGGATAGAAAAGAGGGATGATGAGTGACAGAAAAACATGAGGAGACAGAGAGGGAGCGAGGCCAGGCGACAGAGAGACGGAAGAGAGGGAGCGAGGCCAGGCGACAGACAGACGCAAGGGAGGGAGCGAGGCCAGGCGACAGACAGACGCAAGGGAGGGAGCGAGGCCAGGCGACAGACAGGCGCAAGGGAGGGAGCGAGGCCAGGCGACAGACAGACGCAAGAGAGGGAGCGAGGCCAGGCGACAGACAGACGCAAGGGAGGGAGCGAGGCCAGGCGACAGACAGGCGCAAGGGAGGGAGCGAGGCCAGGCGACAGACAGGCTCAAGGGAGGGAGCGAGGCCAGGCGACAGACAGGCGCAAGGGAGGGAGCGAGGCCAGGCGACAGACAGGCGCAAGGGAGGGAGCGAGGCCAGGCGACAGACAGACGCAAGGGAGGGAGCGAGGCCAGGCGACAGACAGACGCAAGGGAGGGAGCGAGGCCAGGCGACAGACAGACGCAAGGGAGGGAGCGAGGCCAGGCGACAGACAGACGCAAGGGAGGGAGCGAGGCCAGGCGACAGACAGACGCAAGGGAGGGAGCGAGGCCAGGCGACAGACAGACGCAAGGGAGGGAGCGAGGCCAGGCGACAGACAGACGCAAGGGAGGGAGCGAGGCCAGGCGACAGACAGACGCAAGGGAGGGAGCGAGGCCAGGCGACAGACAGACGCAAGGGAGGGAGCGAGGCCAGGCGACAGACAGACGCAAGGGAGGGAGCGAGGCCAGGCGACAGACAGACGCAAGGGAGGGAGCGAGGCCAGGCGACAGACAGACGCAAGGGAGGGAGCGAGGCCAGGCGGACGAGAGACGGAAGGGAGGGAGCGAGGCCAGGTGACAGAGAGACGGAAGGAAGGGAGCCAGGCCAGGCGACAGAGAGACGGAAGGAAGGGAGCGAGGCCAGGCGACAGAGAGACGGAAGGAAGGGAGCGAGGCCAGGCGACAGAGAGACGGAAGGAAGGGAGCGAGGCCAGGCGACAGAAAGACGCAAGGGAGGGAGCGAGGCCAGGCGACAGAGACGGAAGGGAGGGAGCGAGGCCAGGCGACAGACAGACGCAAGGGAGGGAGCAAGGCCAGGCGACAGACAGACGCAAGGGAGGGAGCGAGGCCAGGCGACAGACAGACGCAAGGGAGGGAGCGAGGCCAGGCGACAGACAGACGCAAGGGAGGGAGCGAGGCCAGGCGACAGACAGACGCAAGGGAGGGAGCGAGGCCAGGCGGACGAGAGACGGAAGGAAGGGAGCGAGGCCAGGCGACAGAGAGACGGAAGGAAGGGAGCGAGGCCAGGCGACAGAGAGACGGAAGGAAGGGAGCGAGGCCAGGCGACAGAGAGACGGAAGGAAGGGAGCGAGGCCAGGCAACAGAAAGACGGAAGGGAGGGAGCGAGGCCAGGCGACAGAGACGGAAGGGAGGGAGCGAGGCCAGGCGACAGAGAGACGGAAGGGAGGGAGCGAGGCCAGGCGACAGAGAGACGGAAGGGAGGGAGCGAGGCCAGGCGACAGAGAGACGGAAGGGAGGGAGCGAGGCCAGGCGACAGAGAGACGGAAAGGAGGGAGCGAGACCAGTCGACAGAGAGACGGAAAGGAGGGAGCGAGACCAGTCGACAGAGAGACGGAAGGGAGGGAGCGAGGCCAGGCGACAGAGAGACGGAAGGGAGGGAGCGAGGCCAGGCGACAGAGAGACGCAAGGGAGGGAGCGAGGCCAGGCGACAGAGAGACGGAAGGGAGGGAGCGAAGCCAGGCGACAGAGACGGAAGGGAGGGAGCGAGGCCAGGCGACAGAGAGACGGAAGGGAGGGAGCGAGGCCAGGCGACAGAGAGACGGAAGGGAGGGAGCGAGGCCAGGCGACAGAGAGACGGAAGGGAGGGAGCGAGGCCAGGCGACAGAGAGACGGAAGGGAGGGAGCGAGGCCAGGCGACAGAGAGACGGAAAGGAGGGAGCGAGGCCAGTCGACAGAGAGACGGAAAGGAGGGAGCGAGGCCAGTCGACAGACAGACGCAAGGGAGGGAGCGAGGCCAGGCGACAGAGAGACGGAAGGGAGGGAGCGAGGCCAGGCGACAGAGAGACGGAAGGAAGGGAGCGAGGCCAGGCAACAGAGAGACGGAAGGGAGGGAGAGAGGCCAGGCGACAGAGAGACGGAAGGGAGGGAGAGAAGCCAGGCGACAGAGAGACGGAAGGGAGGGAGAGAGGCCAGGCGACAGAGAGACGGAAGGGAGGGAGAGAGGCCAGGCGACAGAGAGACGGAAGGGAGGGAGAGAGGCCAGGCGACACAGAGACAGAAGGGAGGGAGAGAGGCCAGGCGACACAGAGACAGAAGGGAGGGAGAGAGGCCAGGCGACAGAGAGACGGAAGGGAGGGAGAGAGGCCAGGCGACAGAGACACGGAGGGGAGAGAGAGAGGCCAGGCGACAGAGAGACGGAAGGGAGGGAGAGAGGCCAGGCGACAGAGACACGGAGGGGAGGGAGAGAGGCCAGGCGACAGAGAGACGGAAGGGAGGGAGAGAGGCCAGGCGACACAGAGACAGAAGGGAGGGAGAGAGGCCAGGCGACACAGAGACAGAAGGGAGGGAGAGAGGCCAGGCGACAGAGAGACAGAAGGGAGGGAGAGAGGCCAGGCGACAGAGAGACGGAAGGGAGGGAGAGAGGCCAGGCGACAGAGACACGGAGGGGAGAGAGAGAGGCCAGGCGACAGAGACACGGAGGGGAGGGAGCGAGGCCAGGCGACAGAGACACGTAAGGGAGGGAGCGAGGCCAGGCGACAGAGACACGTAAGGGAGGGAGCAAGAGCAGGCGACACTGAGAGGGAGAGTGGGGGAGCGAGGGCAGGCAATACTGAGAGGGAGAGCGGGGATCGAGGGCAGTTGACAGGGAGAGGGGTATGAGGCGAGGGCAGGGGACAGAAGGGAATGGGGCAAGGGCAGTGGTGGAGGGAGGGTAGGCGACAGAGGGAGGGAAGGCGGCAAAGAAGTGCGGGGGGGGGGGCTCGTACACGAGAGAAAGGGAGGGAGCAATGGCAAGAAAGTGAGGGAGAGTGATGGCAAGGGGGGGCGGGTTAAAAGAGAGAGGGGGAGTGTGTGGACATAGCCAAGAAAGAAGAAGTTCAATCATATTAAACAAAATGTTCAGACAAGTCGTTACTAGCTGATCCAATTCTGCTAAACATCCTTGTGAGCAATTGCAAAGGAGACAGTAGTATTGTAGAAAGAGGGGGGGGGGTGAAATAGAGGATCAAGAGAAACCAATGATATGGATTGGTGAAAGTGGAGGATCTCATCCAGATTTATTTACTTACAGATCAATGTGTTCAATTTACTTTGAACCAAAAGAAACAATTTGATCAAGCAAAGCAAATAAACGAAATCAGTTCCAGTTGACTCTCTCTCTCTCCTTTCAATTAAACACAAATCGCCCATTCCCGCCCACACCACTATGCAGGCAGTGTAGATAGAATCAAATTCATTACCATCGAAGTTGGTGAAAATTAGCCAATGAAAATTAGCCAATGAGACCTACAGGAAAAAAATACAGTTTTTTTTTTTTGTTTTTTTTTTGTCGTTTTTTTTTTTTTAAAGCACGTGGTGAAAAAAAAAAAGCCTAAAACAAAAATATCAAAATCCATGGTCTTATTTGTGATATCATTAAAAAAAAGTTTTGATAGTTTTGTTGTTTTTTTTGTTTTTTTTTAATTAATTAATTTTTCATTAATTAATTCTTTTTTAGTACATTGCTTAATTGACTTTGTTGCATTCAAAAAATGATGACGTGGCAAAACCTTGTCCTCTTAGAAATCAAAACTGCTACAAATTATAGCATAGTAGATAAACAACTTTGATGCCATTGCATATCCTCTTTATTTGGAATATGATTTGAAAATAACTCTTAAAAATACATATACGTATATTCAGCTCTATTATCATCCTAAGTTTGATGTCTGCTTAACAGACTAACATAGGTTGTACAACTTTTAGAAATTAACTTCTAAACTAATCTATCTCTGGTCAGGTGTTTATTTATCCATCTTTATCTCAAAATCATTTTTTGCTCCGCCTTACTTGCCAACTGACCCTATTACCTCAACTGTTCTACGTCAACTAACCAAAGCACTTTCATTCATTCATTCTTTCCATGAGGGCGATGAGACTAAAGAATGACTCCCTCCTCTCTTATCTATTGCCTCCCCAGAAAATGGAGAAAAGATATTTCTTGGAGAAGCAGACATAAACAGAAGCTGAAGAGAATTTAGTAGTGCTCAAGTGGCTGGCCAGTTCAGCTACAAATAAATAAACTGGGACAGAAGCCTAGAGAGTTGGTTATCAAAATGCTGGAGCATCCATCCTCTGAGAGCTCTGATTGGCTGCAAGTCCATCAATGGATAATCTATTAGAAAACTCTTGCTTGAATTAGACAATATTTCGATATGAGCTCTCAGAGCCCTGTATGCATCAATTTAATTCTACACTGTGATTTTTCAACTTATATGCTATTTAGGTCCAACTGTTAAAATACGGCTGGCATATATGTATACATAAAATGACTATTAGTGAAAGAAAACGATTCCTTGATTTGGAGTCAGAGCATTTAAAATTTCAGGAGTCGGAGTCAGAGTCAAGTCTTCGTGTTACCGACTCCATAGCAGCCGGAAGAAAGGTTTAGAAATTAAATGTGAGCAAAGAATTAGACGAAACCAACAACAGAAATCTCTGACACTGTTGAAGGAAGAACAAAAAAAAAAAAAGTGAAAACCTATATACAAAAATGCAGTAGCATTATCGAACTATTGAATTTTCTGGGTTTTGTTATAGTTCTATGAAAACAACACAAAAAATAAATAGATGAAATTCAAGGTTAGAGGGGTAAAAAAAATTATATATTTAAACAAAACGCAATAAAGATAAAAGTAAACTGAATTGACTTATTGTAAGATTATTTTTGTCAGAAAAATAGGTTTCATCTTGAAACAAGATTATTTAAATCCGTAAATGTTGTAAGCTGCTGGTCAAAAACTTTAGTTAGAAGAGTCAAAGTAGAAAAACTTCTTAACTAAGGTAATTTTTGTTTTTTAATCCATCCATAGAGTTAAGTAATATTTGCATAAGAACTATTAAAACCTTGCATGCAGCTAAGTGTCTCACCGTCCACCTGACACTCTTAACAAAGGTCACTCAAGGATAAGTGGTGACATAAAAAATGAAAAAATAAAATACAGCCGTTTGTTTTTTGTTTTACTTATTTATAATTGAAATGTCCAGTATTCAATATTGCTCAAGTAGCTGGTCTTGATACAGTTTTAATAATCCGATAAACTACCATACTGCACAAATGTTGTAGTCAAAGCTATAAAGCTTGCGTAGTCTCTCTGAAGTGGCTCTACCAGTTCGTATTTATGGCTTAACCAACCAATCACAATATTGCAGAAAGAAAGACCCGGATGTACTCGTATTCATTAGATCACCACCCCCACCCTGTGAAGTTAATTTTTCCCCATAAAATTTAGCTTTAATATCTTCTCTATTTAAGCTCTGGACATAGTTTTTTTTTTTTTTTTTCTTTTTCGAGTCTTTTCTTAATCAATCCTTGCCGTAGTGACGTTCGACACTAGTACTTCTGGCCTTTTGTTCGGGGATATCTTCATTGGACTATCCTGACTTATAAGAACAGGAATTTCAAACGCATCATATCTGATTTTCATTCAAATTTCTTTGGTATTTTCCGTAACCTCTATGGCGTGCTTGGGTTTCAATGAATTCCAATGTTATTTGCACACAAATTTGTTTCCTTTTATACCAAAAATAACACAAATTTGTTTCCTTTTATACCAAAAATAACGTGTCCAATTCTTTTTCATTACTACAATAGAACCCCGAGATACGGCATTAAAAAATTAGTAACAAAATACAGTAAAGTATATAATATACATGTATATAATCAAATAACATTATAAATAAGACTGTGTGGTGGGGCAAATACCAGAAGCCGGAAAAACATCATATTCCAAATCATAACCTGAGAAAAAAAAAAAAAAAAAAAGGAGGGGGCCACCGTATTCGTTCTTCCCAAAACAGTCTTCTGACCCTAAAGTTTTTGAAAAACACTTTATCACCTGGTTTATAGACTTTTGTTTTTTTTTTTTTATTGATGATTTATTCACCAGAATAAGCAACAGAACACATTTTTCTTGCAAATATTAACTCGGTTGATGATAAAAGTCTCATTGTATTCAGGTTTGACGTGATTCGATAAGCTACCAAAAATGTGTTGGTTCATCTTCACTCAATAAGGTGCTTGCCGGTGAGCTTGATCCCTTCCTGGATCAGCCTCCTGTGGAGCTGCAGCGGATACTAGGTTTGATCCGCCAGAGAGGTGGTAACCGGGCAGATCAATACCTTTATCTACCTCTCCCCGTCCAAGGGAAAGAAGAGGGACGATATGCCAAGATCGGGCCGGCCGTCTCATTGCAGGCGGTCTGGCAAGTCATCCTGGAAGGGACAGCCTAGGAGGGAAATCATCACTTGGAAGTCTCTGTCGATATGTGGGACTGACGCTGTAAATACTGAAAACCTCTGGATACCCAGTTGTTGCAAGTACATTTTTAAAATAAAATAAAAAATAAAAAATATAAACTTCATATTTGGATTCTTTCGCCCACTGTTCTCATCTTGTTTTTTTTTTTTTTTTTTTTTTTTCACATTTCGGTCGATGTAACTACATTTTTTGGTTTTGTGTCGAATTCAGTAATCTACACAAAATTCAGAATGTCACCCTTTATTTAATCCATAAGAGTAGCATGCTCTCAAGACTAGGTAGAAGTCGTAAGGGCGGACCTGAATGAGAATTACCCTCCTATAATTTTTTAAGTAGTATGTAGTATAGTCTTCGACGCTGTGGGTTTTTTTAGTCTGAAAGCCGTTCTTAATATGGGGAGGTTGGGGGATGTTTATACTACGTTGGGTTAGGTTGTAAATAAATACTAACTGCAGAATACTGGTTAAAATTAGAGGGGGGTATTCTCATTCAGGTTCGCCATCAAGTAATTCTTAATTGTATTTTTGAATGTCGCCTGCACTGAGGGTTGAACCTTCAACCTCCAGAAAGGAGCAACTTACAATTGATTTTTACAAAGTACTTTAATCAGTACACCATTGGTGCTTGTTGACCTTCTTTCAGAGTTTTGAGTATGTCAGAAAGATTCCAGAGTTCAACAAGGTACACTTGAAGAACTTTATTTATTTTATTTTTTTTTATTTTTTTTTTTATTTTTTTACATAGGCATCACCACTTATCAAGGTCCGGAGGCAACTCGAGGATAAGGGTTAAAGAGTGTACAGTAGTCAATTGGACAATATAGTAATCGTTAGTAATGGAAATTCAGTAAATATTTTAACTTAAGTGGAACGGCTCATCAAGAACTTGTTTATGTTGGACTTGAAGACGGCAAAAGGAAGACAGTTCCATAGGCGTGCTGTCCTAAGAAAGAAACTTTGTTCATGGAATCTACGTTTAAGTTTAGGCACAGATAAAGAGTAGGGGGAATTATTGATAGTGTTTTCAGCTAGATGAGCGTTTCTCGTGAAAGTTTGGCAAGGGGGGAACCATAGATTGGAGCTCAGGCGAGCAATTGCTATGAAAATAACGATAAAACTGAGACAGGCTCGAAACATCTCTTTTGTAAGAAAGAGGTTGCAGAGAAGAGAAAAAGTTGGCGGTTACATCAACTGAAACGTTGGGAAATTAACATTCAAGATGAGAACAGTAGTCCAAAGAATCCAAATCGGAATAATTAATCCTCATCTCAAAAATTCAGAAAAAAAAAAAAAATTATTACTGAAGATTAAATACAGCCGATTCCGGTTCCGATTTGCAATCACATAAAATTGGTTCCGCTAGATTTGACAGTATGTTACTATATAGTTTTCCAGAAAGAGTTTTGAGGGGAGATAAAAAGAGGTGATTAAAAAAAATGCAATCCTAATTATGCAAAGAGCAATAGTGAAAAAAAACCTAATGAATTAAATAATATCTTCAGCATAATCTTCCTAAATAGTTTTCTATAAAAAAATTAAAAAAATGTTAATTCGCACATTAAGAAAATGGCGGCCAGTGAACATTAAGTCGAAACCTCATTAGAAATGATTGATGATAATGAAGAACAAAATGAAATTATTATACAAGATTTTGAAAGTAACAATTATCAAGAAAGAGGATAACGTTGCTCAGCAAGAGTTAGAAGAAGGAGAACAATGAAAATCAATTTTAGATTGTGTTCAAGAATAGCAAGCAGAAAATAAAAATAAAAATTTGCAAGAAAAAATTTTTTTATTTCTTTTTTATTTTTATTTTCTCTTAATTAAAATAAAATCAATTTTTTTTTTAAATTAAAATGTTTTTTTTAAAGCATATGAAACCTTTTCGGGTTATTTAATGCTGAATCTGGTAATTTTGGTAAAAGATTTTATGCTTCAAAGTTCTTTAGGTCTTCAAATATTTATTCCTGGTGTTTGGTTTGCTTGTTTTGTAGGAGAGAGCTTGTTTGTTTTCGACTTTGCAGACCATGATTTGAGTTTTGCAAAACAAAAAGAAAAAACAATGACAAGAATGATTGGTGCCTTTTAGGTCAGGACCCCTATATCTTCAGACAGCCTGATTTGGTAGTACCAGAACCCTCAATAAAAACTAAAGCCAGTATCTGAAATAATTAACTCAGACACAGACCTCTGAAATTTCCAAAGGTAAAAATATTTTCATAGGTTTAAAAAAAAAAAAAAAGAAAAAAAAAATTTAGCTGATAAGCGTAGAGTCAGAGCAAACTCATCAAGTTAGGAGTCGGAGCCAAGTGTTTGGGCAACCAATTCCACAGACCTATTTTCGGTAAATTCAGTCTTTAAAAAAAGAGTGCCCGGCTTCTTTACAAACATAACAGTACAAATAATATACAGCACCAGTTGTATCTATCGAAACTTACTTGCGATACAGTTTAGTCATTTTCGTATTTGTTTCTAGAACTTATCCAGAAAAAGAAATAAAATTTTAGTTGCAAGGTAGACAACTATTACATTCTGCATTATAAAATGGGTTATCCTCCTTGCTGATTTTTATTTTTATGTGATTATTTTAAAATGTTCCACATTCTCAGTCGTCTGGGGCAGACTAAGTAATTTTAAAAATAAATTATAGCGAAGTGGGGCACTATATTGCCAATAACATGGTGCAACAATAACAAATATAATTGGTCAGTCAGAAGCAAAGTTTGATTTGTTCGGTTAAATGCTATTTGGGCCTGACTTTGGAAGTCAGATAACTTTATCTTCTATATTTTAAGTATTACTAGTAAAATTAAAATAAGAGATGCCTTCAATAAGCTTCGGGACTTTTTTGTACAGGCATTTAAAATTGTTGTAGACTCTTGAAAATTCACTATGTTATTGCTATATATCTTATAGGATGACTGACCAATTTTTATGATTTCAGATTAAAATGAACAGCTACAGCAGGACTTAGAATACACCCTAGTAAAGCCTGATTGTCACAGCTGCTGAATTTAAAAAATGTAATTTGGACGTGAGGACACTTTAGAAGAATGATATGCAATAAAATTTTGTTTTAAACTTGGAAAAAATACCACAGAAACGCGTGGAATGCTTCAGACTGTCATTGGAACATCTTGCATGAATCAGACATGTTTTTGAGTGGCATAAGAGATTCAAGGAAGGCAGGGAGTTTGTGAGGGATGATTAAAGGTGTGGGAGGAGTAAGGAAGTAAGAATACCAGAGTTAATTGGTCAAATAAAAAATTTCATGGATAAGGACCGTCGTGTATCTATAGAAAGTGCACAGTTTGATGTTAGTGTGGGAACAGTTCACAATTATTTGTGAGAAACTGAAAATGTGGAAGATTTGCGCAAAGTTTTCCCAAGGGTGCGCCATTCTTGTTACAGACTATTTGACCAAGAAGAGCATCAAGACAGTTCCTCACCCTCCCTATAATCCAGACCCTGCTTCCGGTGACTTTTGATTATTCCCCAAGCTCAAGGAAAACCTTAGAGGTTGTTGTTATGAGACAATTGAGGAGATGAAAGAGGCTGTGACGCGGGTCATTGGCACGCTCACACAAGAGGACTTCCATGAGACCTTCTAGAAGTTGTTGGAACGGTACAACAAGTGTATTGCAGCCGGAGGAGATTACTTTGAAGGGGACTAGAGTTTCATGTGCGTACTATCAATAAAAGTGCCCATATGAAAAAAGTCTGGAAACTTATTGAAGTCACCTCATATTTCTCACGTTAGAATCAAAACTTTAAAACATTTACACGTTGGGTTGTAAAGTCACAATCAATCACCAAAAGCCAAACAGAACTTTCATGAGCAAAGTTTCTTTCCAAGAACATCTCATCTGTGAAACAAAAGACCAAACCAACTAAAATATGGTAGACTTAAAGCCTGATGTAAACAAATACTTCTTCAGCTGTCCTACAAACAAAATAATAAACTTTCCTTTCTACCGGTCTGTACCAAAAATTAAACAGAACTTCCATAAACAAAGTTTCTTTCTTAGAATATCCCACCTGTGAAATAAATACCAAAAGACTGCTTCAAGGTCATCTTCAAGTCTGATGTATATAAATACTAGTCAAGCCCTCTTCTTCCAGTAGGCCTCCATCCACAATTCTGATGATGTTCCTATTTACTTGCCTCCCCACAAGGGTAGAGTTAGACACAAGGTTGGTTTTTAATGTGGGGAAAATTCAGGTCCCCAACAAGGGACACTGGATAGGAACAAAAAATTATCTCAGTCTAAAAGGATTTCTCCTCCATTGAACAAGGACAGAAGAAGCGAAGTGTAGTATCAGAACAGATACTACACATCGTTCCTAGCCAAAAGGCCAAGGAATGTAATTCTGACGATGTCTACATAAAAACGTAAAATAAAAGCATAAATATATCACACATTCGTGTGTTGAGTTGCTATAAACACGAGAAATTCTTTGATTTGAAGAACAAAGTGATAAGACTTTTGTGATTTTCTCTACAAAAGAACCAATAAGTTATTGATCCTTCTTTGCAGCGAGATTCAAAACATTGGAATCTTTTCATGAAACCAAAATCAGAGAGAAGGGCTAAGAGCTCAAAGAATGGATTTATTTTCTAACCAGGTTCCCGATTATTTAGCTAAGACGGAGTTAAGATATTTTTGTTATTAAAGGGTCCAATCTTCAATGTTTTTTTTGTTGAATATTATAGGTGGAAACGTTTACTAGTGAAGATATTAGTAAATACTAGCAGGCAGTCCGGCGTTACCCGGTCATGAAATACGCATAAATATATTTTAATGCATACAGAAACTGAAACATGCATGTGAGTATCATGTTTTTTTTTCTAAACAGTTCACTTCTTGTAAGAAAAGAAAAAAAAATACTCAAGCTGTGATCAAGACCAAAAGCTAAAGACAGGGAGTCAAGTACGATAACCATTAGACAAGCTTGACACTATCTTTACAAAATGTTTTCAAACCTATAGCTTAACAAAATGAATGTCGTGTTTCATGGTCACGCATGCACATTCATGAAACAGTCAGCAAACAGATAAGAATCTAATGGCCCCCCCCCATGTACCAATTTTTCAATTTTGACCCCTTAGCAGCCCTTTTTTCAGATTAAAACCAATTAAAAAGTTTTCCACGTGTCTGAATACCCTATATACCAAAATTAAAGTCTGTAGATCAAAAATTTGTTCAGTATATAGGTTGAGAAGTGTCCTCATACACACACATTCTCACTTTTATCGATATATAGATATATATTGGTGTTTAAGTTGAAAAAAAGAAACAAGTGAAGCCTGCATGAGTGCACAGTGAACGAGGGATAAAAAAAATAAGTTCAGCAATTGCCCCCCCTCCCCCCATTTAGCCTCAAAAGTCTCTAAGGGTCGTCAAATCCTGTGAAAATGAATAAACGGTGCAGTTTGAGGCCTTAACATATGTAAATTTGAGTTCTGCACCGTGCAAAAAAAAAAATATATGACTTAAGTCCATCATTTGCCACCACCCCCCCTCATTTAGCCCCAAAAGTCCCCAAAGACTTAACATATTTAAATTTGAGTTCAGCACTATGCAAAACTGCTAAATAGACATACACAGAAAATTTTGGACAAACATGGTAAAATAATCCCGAAAATGGAGTGTTTTTATTAGCCCTAAAAGAGTCCCTGTGGCATACTCAAGAGTTATCGCAAAGTATAGACAAACAAAATTATATAAAAATCAGTTACAACTTTTCAGAAATTTTTCTAAAAATCCAAGGCATCAATTTTTTTTTTTTATAAGCACAAAAGTGTCAATTTTAGCCATTTTAACCCAAAAAGGAACCCCCTCCGAGAGGGGGGGGGCAGAGTTTCCCCAGAAAATCCGTTCTGTTATTTTTCAACTCCTATCATGTTTAATGCTTGTGCAAAATTTTAAAAAATTCCAAGACGTAGTTATTGAGAAAAGTTCGGACGGGTGAACGGACAAGGATGATATATTATTCCTTAATTGGAATTCATTTTTTTGAGATGAGTATTATATATATTAATTTATTTTTATTTTGGACTATTATTCTCATCTTTATTAGTTGTTGTTTTTCATATTTTATAAGCGTGCCAGACGTTAATTGGCCAAAATGTGGTGAGACGACAACAACTACGGATGGCAGTGATGGCTGAGAATGCAGTTAGGAGATTCAAAGTTCCTATCCGTTGCGGTTACCACCTGACGAAGGCCAGAGGAATTAGTTGGCCGAAACGTTGTGAATAAACAATCCAATAAAAGATGAAAAACAACAACTAATAAAGATGAGACTAGTAGTCCGAAATAAAAATAAATTAATATGGACAAGGATGAATTTACAGGTCCACCCTCCTTTTGTCCGGGGGGGGGGGACTGCGAGTTTATCAGGAGCACTTATCATGTAGGGAGACGGCAGCTGCTAAATGGAATTGAATGAAACTCTACAGAAAACAGTTTATATTAACTTAGCATTTGTTAATCAGTGGGATGCAAAGAATAAAAGAATGAACAATAATAAAGATAACAGTTAAAAGGCGTCACAGCAAGGCGAGATGTTGAGAGAAAACGGTCTGAGGGCAGACATGTTCTTAATTTTAAAATATGGCACCGTTAAGGAGACGTAGTGAAATACAACACACTCGAGCACCTAGCTAACTTGTAACTTGGGTTTTCGCTCGTATGTAGAGCAAGGTTTTTGTTCCAAAGACATATCCTATCTTGAATTGCTCGTAACTAGAGCAGCTCGTATGTAAAGGGAACACAATACTTAGATTATTCAGATTCCTATCCAGAAGACTATCACTTAACTATTCATCTATGGTACCAGGAATCCTTATGGATGAGAACAGTAGTCCAAAATAACAAAAATTATTAATCCTCATAATAATACCTTGTTTGCCAAACAGATCTGAGTTTCTCAAAACAAACGAAAGACCTCAATGCCTTTTAATTACGTTGCTAGAAATCGCAATTATAGATAATCACCCGTTGGTCACGACCACAACAGTAATCAACACAAGCAAATTTCCGACGCAGCGATAATAATGTCCCTTGCACGATAATTAACTCGTTAGAAATACCATTTCATAATGAAAGGAGCTTGTTCAAAGGTACGATCGTTTATCAAAGGGGATTCACACTCATAACTGAAATGATCAAAAACAAAAATCTATGCCTTTGGACTACGATCAGAGTGTAGTATCCGTTCTGGCGCTACACTTAATCTATTCTGTCCTCGATCTGTGAAGAAAAAGTCTTACAGAGACTGAGGAAATTTTTTTTTTATTATTCCAATCCAGAGTGCCCTATTTTGAGGGAGCTGGATTTTCCCCAGATGAAAAACCGACCTTGTGCCCATGGGGAGGCAATTATATAGGTACAACAATTTCACTATTGGCTTATTTTGAATTTAAAGCCATGTTTACTTTTAGAAGATTTTCCAATGGGTAGCTCATCTGTATGATGCAGATGAAAAATTTTTAGTGGACATACAAACACACACACACACGTTTGCCCTTTGTATAATAGATTAGCCTGGGTGATCGGCGTTGTCTAGGTGTTTAGAGGTGTGTGTTGAGAAAAAAAATAAAAACAAAAAAACTTGTACCATGAAGAAGGAAAATAATGTGAAAAAAAAAGAACGTCTTTGCTGTTGCTTCCATCGCAAAACCTGAAGTAACGAGCGTCAAAATTAAGGCTACTCAATCAAAAAGAGAGAATGATTTTCGAAAATATCTGACAAAAAAAAAAAAATAAAAAAAGCAACCCATCCTTATAGAAAACCGCTCCGATGGAGGTGAAAAAATTAATGTTTTGGGCCAATATTTGTCGTCTTAATGTTTGCGGTTTATAACGATACCGTTTCGTCACCTTCCGAAGCGTCTGTCAAAAGTTTTAAGCAGACATACAAACATACATACATACATTTAAACAGATGGATGAGATTTATATTATACAGATACTACCTTTGAATACTAACCAGAAGATTAAAAAGGTATATTTAGTTTCACGTACAGCCCAAAAGCGACATTTTTTTTCTTCTTTTTTTACACGGCGTCTTTGATACTCAGGAGATTCTATTCATCATGAAAGAAAATAGGTGATAACATACTATGAACATAGAAAGAGATAGAAAGATATAGAAGGTGATAACATACGACCATTAAATTAGCGTATGTATATACTAATTTAATGTTTGTAGTATGTAATTACCTTCTATTCTCTTTAAATAAATAAGATCTCCCGATTCAATAATTTATAATCTGGAAATTGTGACATATGTAAGTATGTTAAAAGGTCCTACAGTATTAATATACGGAAATGACATTGTACATGGAAGGGATAAAAAATGAACGATTCCCTGGGCAACGCCGAGCAGTCTGAGATATATATATATATATATATATATATATATATATAATATAAAGCTGTGTGTGTGTGTGTCTGGTCATGAATAGGCTCCTATATGGTTGACTATTTTAAAAAACTGATTACATATAATGATAGATGTATTGAGACACAGGAATGGGTATGTTTGATTTGGCAGAACGGTGGTGCATTAAAATTGTGGGGTCTGCGTTAGCACCTGGCCTCCATAGAATGGAAATAGGCACAAACTTTAAGACTTTTCATATCTATCTGCGTAAGTATACTTTAATAATTATGTTTCAGTTTGAAGAAATATGGTATAATAAAATTATGGAGTGTTCGTTCGCACCTGACCTCCATAGAAAGGAAATATGTCACAAAGTTTAACAAGGCTTTTTTAATATAGATCCACAGAATATTGTGATAAGTGCTTCAGTGTGAACAGGTATGGTATAATAAATTATGGGGTTTATCTATTTTATTTTTACTTTCATCATATTTTGCTTTGGTTTTGATAACCCAAATTCAACCCAAATTTACAACCCTTCCTTTTCATAACCTATCATACTTTCATAAATTAGAGTCCATTTTCTGTAGGCTGTTTTTGAACCTAGTCAACGACGGGTACTTTTGCTAGTGTATATATATATATATATATACATATATATATATATATTAGTCCAGCTTGAGAATACATTCGTAGGATAAAAATGAAGAGAATATCCACTGAGTTTATACCATAGGGCTCAATAGTAAATACAGCTATTTATATTAATATTTATTTATGCAGACATGTACAAGCTTTTCTACATTGGCATGACAATGTTTCGATCTGTAGTTAATAATGATAATGTCCGGCATTGTAATAATAATAATAATAATAATGACAATGTATGGCATAATCACGTTGACACACCAGTTCCCGCTGGATCACCGAAGTAACGATGAGCCTGATCAGTACTAAATGAGTGACCATTTGGGACTTCCAGGTGCTGTATGTGCTCTTTATCTCGGCATTGTTTCCAGTCGTCTTGGTCTTCTTTTTGCCACTGGACCAAAACAGTGTTGATTCAGGAGAGGTGTGGTTAGGGATTGCACGACCCTTGCTTCACAATTACACGCACAACTGCCTTTTCGTGGGCGGTGTATCTTTTGTCTTTCGAGACTGAACGGAGGCATCGATCAATAATAATGACAAATCAGAACATTGTCATGTCAGTGTAGCGAAGCTAGTTACATTTTATATATATATATATATATATATATATATATATATATATATATACATACATACATACACATGCTAATATACTTGTAAGTTGACCCATTCTCATCCGGAACATTATCTTCGAATTCCAGCAGATTGTCTAGAAAGTATTATTTACATGGAATCCAAGTCCATTATTCTTCGGTTGCTTATTGTCTGCAGACCTACACGCAGAGGTTTGAGACATTTCGGAAATTTTATATGGCATCTGATATTGGCCAATCTGAATTCTGACATGTGTCAGTTTAAATAATAGCCGACTGATTTAGATTTGAAAAAGATGAAATAAACAAAATAAGGGCGGAATAAATTTATTTATGAAGCCTGCTTAGGCATTTCTTATTGTAATAAATAATCCTATTTTAAACTTTTAATCTATTCCTTTGTTTCTTTTATATTAGTCCTGTAAAATTCAATTCTAAGTAACACTCTTTTTAGAGGTTGAAGGTTCAATCCTCAGTGCGAGCTATACTCAGAATACAATTGCAAATTATTTCTACCCGAGGGCAGAGTTAGACCCAAGGTCGGTTTTTAATGTGGGAAACCCCCAGCTCTCCAAAAGGGGGCACTCTGGATAGTAACAAAAATAAAAACTGTTTCAGTCATGAAGGACTGCTCCTCCACTGACCGAGGACAGAAAAGATGAAGTGTAGCATCAAAACAGATACTACACTTCATCTTATTTATATAGTTTATTGTAAAAAAAAAACAATTTGAAACAAAAAATACAAAAGAAACAAACAAGAAACAAACAAAAAACAAACAAGAAACATGGAGAAAGAAAGGAAAGTTTGGGGAGTTTTTTTTTTGCAGTTGTAGTAAAAAGGGAAGTTTTTATTGTAAATAAGGAATAAAAGATTGGAGCTCAGTTAAGAACCTCCCATGGAAATATGATAGAGTAGAGAGAGATTAGCACCGTTTCTTTCATGGGAAAGAGAGCAGAAGAGATTATCTCATAGATTGCGAAGTCGATTTTGTACTATTGACAAGACTAGAATACTCTGAACAGCACCTCCCCAGATGTGGCAACAATACTCTCAAGACGCAGCGGATTTGTTTTTTCAAATATCAAATAAAAAAAGGAAAATATCTGTAGTTATTATGACAGTTAACATTAGCCGTTTGACTAGGAAGAAAGTGTAATATTTGTTTTAATGCAACACAGGGTTCATCAGTGAAGGAGAAGTTCCTCTAGACTTGGGTAATTTTTACAAAATTTTTTTCATCCAGGTAATCCTTTTTGGGAGCTGGATTTCCTCCCGACCTTGTATCTAACTTTGCCCCTGTGAAGAGGTAAGTAAATAAAAACAATTTTAAAGGATTCAATTTAGATAAGCGATCCCAACCTTATACCGCTTATGAACTCCCGGAAATCATCTGATAATAGCAAAGGGAGACTGGATTCCGAATATTTCTCATATGTTATATCTCCCCTCTTTTGGAAATAAGGTATGCTTATGAATATCTCCAGTATCAAATAATTCTTATACACTGTGAAAAGACAATTTCAAGCAGATAAAGAAAGCTCAATCTGCAAGATAGAGCAATAATATAAATGGAAAACCCTAATTAAATTATGTAGAATTACAACAAAATTTATTGTTTGACAAAGAAGTACAAAATAATTTTTAAAGGTTTTTTTTTTTAATCCATGGATTTTCAATGAATGGCACATCTCATCAGAGGAAATGTTATTAGCAAAATAGATATCTATCTATATAAGAGCCAGGTACGTCCAAGGATGGAATACTGTTGCCACATCTGGGCAGGAGCTGCTAGAAAGGACTTGTCCTGCCTTGATAGAGTTCAAAATAGACTTCGTAGCCTCGTAGGAGGTATCCTTTTCTCTTCCCTGCAACCTCTATCTCACAGAAGAGATGTTGCGAGTTTGTCTCTGATGTATCTTTATTTTCATGGAAAGTGTTCGACTGAGCTTCAGTCTATGGTCCTCCCCCGCCTTGCCAAACTTTCACAAGAAACACTCGTCTAGCTGTAAACACTATCACTAATTCTCCCCTACTTTTTATCTGTACCTAAACCTAAACGTAGATTCCATGAACAAAGTTTCTTTCTTAGAACTGCACGTCTGTGGAATTGTCTTCCGTTTTCCTGCTTTCCGCCTGACTACAATATGGTTAACGTAAATAAGTTCTTGATGAGCCGTTTCATATAAGTTATCAAATTTACCGAATTTTCATTACTAATGATTACTATATTGTCCAATTTCTACTGTACACTCTTCAACCCTTATCCTTGAGTGGCCTCTTGGCCTTGATAATGTGGTGATGCCTGTGTAAAAAAAAAAAAAAAAAAAAAAAGATATGCAAAATTATAATTTTGCTTATTAACGCATAAATTGAAAATTAAATTTCAAATGATAATATAAAAAGGATAACCAATGGTTGAAAGTAGGATAATATACAGTAGTAGGATAACCAATGATTGAAAGTTTCAAATGATGATATAAAAAGGATAACCAATGGTTGAAAGAACGAGGATACAAGAACAATTGTAAAATCCAAAGCTTTTCCCCAATCCAACATTTCCTGATGTAAATTGCTAAAATGTTGAAATGATATTTTGTCTAATTTGTTGGTGTGTTTTTCGTAAGTTGCTCCGACAACTGAGCCATGCACATGAACTTTTCAACGTCCTCTCATTATCGTGTCGTATAATTTCCAGTAATTGTGCCATGTTTACGATTAAATGCCATCCGCTGAGTTTTGGTAATGGAATCCCATTATGATTCAAAGATGGCAACCTCCATAGCTTAGATTAGTTTGGCTCTTCTTGGCAAAGTTTCCCTGCCACCAGTTTTTAGAAACGTTTACGCATCTCCTTAAGAGCCTCTGTCAGTCTGTCGTGCTTTTGATTTTTTTTTTTTTTTTGTTTATAATGCACCAAATACTCTTTCAATAAACACACTATCCTTTTTATACAGTGTTCAAAAAATTTGCATATTAGTTTTGAAAAAGGACATTTTCTAAATTAAATAGTAAGGGGCACCTGATGTTGCTTGGTCGTTAAAAAAAAGTACTTAGGTGCCATCAGCCAGAAGCGAAAACGAAAGCAAAATTTTGTAAACAAGAAAAAAAGAAAAAACAAGATGCTGTGTGCAAGGCGAGAACTTGCATAACTTAAGTTCGTAAGTGAACACATTATCGATGGGACAGATATCATAACGTTGCAAATTTAGCTTTTTAAAATGAAAGAATGAAACAATGGTTTGCACATGCACGGTTTGCAAATTACCTTAGAAGCAAGGTTTTATCTGAACCTCCCCTTCATACAAAATGACATTTCTACACAAAATAATTGACTTTTTTTTTCAATTTTTCGAGATGTCCAAGAGATCGCTCTTTCTAACAGTTTTACTTGCTGGACAAATATTTAGCGAATGTTTTCAAATGTTCCATTATTTAGAATGACTGATCTGATTTCCAAAACGCAGAATTTCAATATCTTTCGCCTATGTTGCTGCCCTGGTATGTAAACTCAGTGACTTCCTTCAGTGTTCCATCTAAAGCTTTGATCTCCCCCTCCACATTGAAAGTCATAGAGCGTCAAAAATATGTCGGGAGGTGCTGCAAAACTTTTTTTTTTTTTTTTTTTTTTTTTTTTACTTATGATGCCTCTTTAAATATGGCCCTAATCACAGTAGCCCGTTCTGTCTACACAGAAGTTGGATAGAATTTGGGAACGGCTCCAGAAGAACTTGTTTTTGGTTGTGAAAGTGGAGATCCCCTCCCATACCCCTTAAAAAAAGGAGGTGGCACTAAATTTTCATTACTAATGATTACTATATTGTCCAATTTCTACTGTACTCTTTAACCCTTATCCTTGAGTGGCCTCTTGGCCTTGATAATGTGGTGATGCCTATGTAAAAAAAAAAATAAATAAATAAATAAAAATTGAATCATGCACAGGAGGATTTTTCCTGCATTGCCAGAAGGCCAAACAGATACCACACTTTAATCCCGAACATGAATGAGAGGTGTTACTTACTTCTCTAAACCCTTATAAAATATGTACAAGTTCATTTTTTTTTTTTAAGCTCTTGAAGTGTCAACAATACGTCTTTCTGGTGGAAGCTGATCGTCATTCGTTCGTCAGTCGCCATTGGCTGAAACCGCAGAGAAACTCCAGCTTTGAATGATTCATCTTTTGACGGCTTTCTTGGTTATTTTGGCCTGCAGGCCATATCCGTAATTCCCAACCCATACTCCTCACCAGAAATACATCCTTATTGTTCTGACTAACTCCATTCTTCTGTGTCCGTCATGTTGGCATTAGTTTCGTTCTTTTGTCCACAGCGCGAGAAGAGAAATGTGCTGTGTTTCCGTGTAAGCAGATTGTGTTGCGTATTATGCAGGATTTATAGTTAGGCATTTGGTGGCGCTAACAGCTAGCATGCCAGTGAAGAGTCTCTTGTAGTGTTTCTCTAGTAGGCTAATGCCTGCAGGTCGTGCTTGGGGCGAGAGGGTAGAGCGCTGGATGGCCAATCAGTCTTTAGTAGAAGAAAAGGTCAGCAGAATGGCAGGCAATCGGCTTTCGAGAAAGTCTATTGCTATTTTGCTTTACGTGCATATTTTTGGAGAGTGTAAATAAAACTCAAAAGTAGGAATTAGTCTTTTTTTTTTTTTGTTTTTGTTTATAAATCAATTTTTGGTGAATGTTCAATATAGGAACAAAAAAATGAAAATCGCAACATTAAATTTCCATTAAAAGAATCATTATTATCGACTTAAATTTATGTCAATTTCAACTAAAATTATATATCTATCTACTTATATATAAAAGGCCCTGTGTGTGTATGTGTGTGTGTGTGTGTGTATATGAGTGAGAGAGTTCGTTCCCTATAGACTCCAAAACGATTGGGCCGATTTTTTAAAAATTTCACACACATGTACCTTATGTACCCGGGAGTGTTTTTTTAGTTGGTTTTGTATCGGAATGCCTCTGATAAGTATCAAAAATCGATAATCAAAGAAATCTGATTAAAGAAGAAACAGTCCAATTTTGGTCAAAGTTAACACTTTTATGCAGCCTACCAACATAATTGCATTCAAGAAGTTTTATCACCACACAAGCAGAATGGGTCGGCCTATAAAATCAACCGTAGGTTCTTGGATAAGACAGAGGCGCGTTCAAAATGAACGCTTCTGCTTAGAGTATAATTGGACCATTGTACTTGACTTTTGCATTTTAAAATTAATTCAAGTCTTTATATAAAATTAAAAATAATTTCATAAAATCAACAGTAGGCTCTCTACAGTGCAATGTAGACTGCAATGTACTGTAGACTAAGTCACTCCGAAGAGGCATGTGAAGCTTCTTCATAGTGCAGAGCGAGGAGTTTCAATTGATTTAATTGACGAACAAGTGATTTTACTGATTTCGATGACAATAAAATTATTAGATGTGTGGAACATTTGTTAATCCTCTTAAAGTCCCGAGCAATGTCGAGTCGTTCTGCTAGTATTATATATACGCTATACACAAAATATACGTCATACTATAATAAACATTATATATTTAATACACATTATATACATATTTAACGGCTTTGTTAAGTCTATGGATACCCACTGTCAGGGAGCATGGGCATAAATTTTTTGTGGCAAGAGTTGTGCAATCCCCAACAACACCTCTTCTGAGTTAACATAGTTTAGTTTGAGTAGCAAGTAGAAATTCAGGACGGCTTGAAACAATGTTGAGATGAGCAGACACAGCATCTAGTATTCCATCCATCTGATACAGGTTAGGCACATCGTTGTTTAACGTCAGTGATCTGCTGAGAACTGGTGTGTCATGATTATGCTATATATATTTGTGTAGAAATAAGAAGCTCAATGTAATTACAGAGCAATATAGAGAATAAATGACAAGACTATATTCCAAAATTCATCATGTTGACCATCTTATAATTTATTCCTTTAATTCAGTTGACATTTACAATTCTTGACAGCATCTGTTTCGCAGCGCAAAATCAATCAATTATTATATCAATCAGTGAATCTATTATTCCTTTAACTCATCAGGAGAAATAGCAACAATCAATCCGTCAAAAGGAAATGAAGTGTGATTTCACATGATTAAAATTCGAAAATTGGAAGAGAAGCTGCATATACCTTTAATATGTTTCTATTACGCCATTTTGCGCTACGAAACAGATACTGTCAAGAATTGTATAAGTCAACTGAATTAAAGGAATAAATTATAAGATAGTCAACATCATGAATTTTGGAATATAGTTTTTTGTCATTCATTCTCTCTCTCTCTCTCTCTCTCTCATATATATATATATATATATATATATATATATATATGAAATGGGAAATTTTTTTAAGCATCAAACTTAAAACTGCAGTTAATGTTAATGTCAGCTCTAAAATTTAGAAAAACAAAACATCAGCACAAAATAAATCGTTACCAGTCAAGATAAGCTACAAATGTCACAGTGTTTTTTTTTTATAATGTTTTAAATTTTTTTTTGTTTCTTTGTTTGCAAGCGTTCCTTCTTGTAATTAAAGTGACCTTTTCAAAGAAATTCGACCTACTGTTAACTTTAATGAAGCAATAGCAAAAAAAAAATTGTTTTATATAAATATTAACAACCAATGAGATTTTATTTTTTTGAACACAACACACATTAAAGGACATAAAATTCATACATTCTATAAACAGCTTACAAAACATGACTTCCTATAAGTTTGATATCACACCTAAAAAGTAATCTAGCAAAGATCTTTAGAGAAAACGGTGCGTTTGATGTTAGAAATTTATTTCAGACAAAATATTACGCATCTTACTAATTTTTCTATACTATTAATTGCATAGCTAATATTACTAAACTAGTGATTATGTTTGTTTATATCCAGCCCCGTCAACCAAATAATTGCTTGTTTAATAATATTATGTATATAAACAATAGTGGTTTACATTCCCTGTAATATACATAATAACCTTCCAGTTAAGTTTTAATACATTTAAGGTATTCAACCTGATATGAATTGGTCTAATTTGGTGCATCAAGGAGGCGACAGTGGCTAACGACACGGACTGACAACCTGGGTGTGCCAAGTTCGAATCCAGTTTGTTCCACAGAAGCATTTTACACTTAGAGACGTTGGCAAACTTTACGTGGTCTCTCCCGTAAAAACCCAATATCCTTCTTGAAAGAATTCTTAATAGAAAGACATCAGGAAAACAAATGCCAACAAAATCATCATCGTTAATGATACCCAACAGCAAAATACAAGTTTCGTTCATAATAAGTAATGTATTAATTTTGTACAATATTTGACACCAATATTTCTTAGAGTTCTAAAATTCTCCTTGGGATTGAGGAAAGGTTCAACGTCTAATTGACTTTGCTTTTCTTTTAGAGGCATTATAACGTCTATATGAGAGGTTTAGTCTGTCAGTCGTGAGTCAGTGTTAAATATTAGTGGGTACCTTAGCTAGTTTAAATTTAAAGTTAAAATATATTTCATATTATTTGGATTCTTCAGACTACTGTTCTCACCTTGCAAACCCACAGAGTAGTGGATAAAGTACTTGTTAAAAACTCAGTTGTAAGTTATGCTCTTCTGGACGTTGAAGGTTCAATAGTTAGTGCAGGCGACACTCAGAACAAAAAAAAAAAATGCAAATTACTTGAGACTTCTGTCCATTCATAATGAAACAAAATCATAAATTAAATAACGGGTTCTGTTCAAAATTTTGTACAGATTCCCGAGTTCGACGGAGAGATTTTCCGCCCAGAGTTCGAAAGAGAGATTTTCCGCCCAGTGTTCGACGGAGAGATTCTCATTGTGATACATTTATTAAAATGTATAATAAATTATTTTATTGATTTTTAGCCGAGAGGAGATATATTTTCAGTATATTTTATTTACTGTATCATTTTTTGGCGCCAAAAAGATCCATTCTCGTCTGCTCGTTCACATTTTGTAAACAAAACAGAAAAAAGGGGAGAACGAGGCCTGCGAGCAGGAGGAGAAGGGAGAGAGTGAACGAAGGGTGGAAGAGGAAAGAGAAAAGAAAGCTCATTGACGAGAAAGAGAGAAAAGATAGAGAGAACTAAACCGTATATAGAGAGAGATAAACTGTATAGAGAAAGAGAGAGATAGACCATATATATAGAGAGAGGGGGGCTGAAAAAGTTGTCAACAGTCAGTGGAGCTTCGTGCTTCAAAGCATCAAGACGTAAGTCAGCGAAGGTCGGGGTGGTGAAGCTAGGGAAAGGCGACGGCAACGTGGTAGCGGCGTCGCAGAGGTAAATATCAACGACACAAGCCGATGTTGGCGGCGATGGTAAAAATCTGTTTTGATCAGCAGTCAAAGTTAGAATATTGACTGAAGAAAAGAATGAACCCAGCGAAGGAAGGATCCATGGAGCAGCGAAATATTTACTATAAATCAAGGGCTTCGATGAGCTTCAGAAACAAACACTTGGAGCAATTAACACATGCGCGCGTAATGAATCGTAAACAATCCGAAGGACAGAAATATGAAAACTAACCTGCACGTAAACAATTTACAGGAAAGAAATATATATATATAAAAAAAAGAAGAGACAAAATAAAGGTCACATTCCAAAGAACATTCAGTGAATTTTTCAACCAAAACTTTCATTTCTCTTACCCTAGAACCTGTATCTAATTGAGCAGACGATTTCTTATTTTATGTGAACATTGACTGTTGATATATTTTTCTCTTTGAATCATTAAATTATTTCATTTAGCTAGGACTATTTAATTTTCTTTTTTTGAATTGAATTTTCTTTTTTTTTATATAAATAAAAATTTGTTAATTTTTCGACGATACTTGTCCGTTATTTCTCATGTGATTTCGTTGTCCAGAACATTTCATTTTATTGTTGTCTTCGAGACGGTTATCCCATTCCCATAACAATGCATTATCAAGGAACCTGGGAAACTTTTTTTTTTTATATATATATATTGTTACATCACCCATCTCTACTGTCCCCAGTAGGACTGGGATACGTCGTAACACCATTCAGTGTTCGACGGAGAGATTCCCACACAGTGTTCGACGGAGAGATTCCCACACAGTGTTCGACGGAGAGATTCCCACACAGTGTTCGACGGAGAGATTCCCACACAGTGTTCGACGGAGAGATTCCCACACAGTGTTCGACGGAGAGATTCCCACACAGTGTTCGACGGAGAGATTCCCACACAGTGTTCGACGGAGAGATTCCCACACAGTGTTCGACGGAGAGATTCCCACACAGTGTTCGACAAGATTCCCCTGAAGAAGGTTGGAAGTTATATCGACCAAAATGTTGTGAAAATGACATTCAAGATGTGATAACAGTAGTATGAAGAATCTAAATAACAATAATCAATCCTCTTCTCCAAAATTCAGAAACGTAAAATATATTTTATGGGTGGATCTAGATGTGTAAACACAAAATATTGTAGATGGAAAGATCAGCAGAAATTAAGTTGACCTTCTTGTTTAAGATAAAATCGTAGGAGAAGAAAGCTGCTGATATTTAGTCGGATATTATGTCAAACCAATGGTTGAATAAGTAGTGGTTGCAATACAAGATTCGAGATGAAAGAAGAGACGAAATGTGTTTTAGGATGGTCTAAGGAAGCATTACAATGGTTAAGCAATTAGCTTAAAATAATTGCCTCTTTTTTTACTGTCATCATTCGACTTGCAAATCAACATGATCAACATGATGAAAACAGATAAAAATTATTGCTGTTAACCATTTTTAGTCAGAAGAGGGAAACATTTATCACAGCTGTAGACCATTCAGTCTTCCTTAATAATCTCAATATTTCCCACTCACCATAAACCATTTCCTCCCACATGATCCATTCCACTAAAATCATCAACAACCGTTTTCTAGGTCAGAATCTATCTATCTCACACTTTCCGTTGTGACACAACTATTAAAAGCCCTTGCACATTTGCACATTTAAAAGTTTTATACTTTCCTTGTACTTCGGTGGAAATGAGTATAATTTAAAGTGTTGTTATAAAAACGTGGCGATTTCAGAGCGTGCTGTCAAATATTTATATTATAAACTTGATGAAGGTTGTCTAAAGGTCAAAGGCAGTAAACCCAGTGATCTTGTCACCTTAGGCTGGTGAAATAACATTTCAATCTCTCTTTTTTTTAACTCCCTACATCAAGAGGTTTCATGCCTTGTCTGGAGCGATTATTTCTATTAACACGCCGAGTATGTGGGATCCCCTTTCCACAATTGAAAAAAATTAATTTCACCATGACTAATGCTTGTGCAAAATTTCAAAAAAATTCAAGGCATGGCTATTGGGAAAAGTGCTAACAAACGAGTGGACAAACGATTTTGGAGCAATTTTACCCCTTAAAAATCCATTTTGGCAAAGACTTACTTTCACCATGACTAATGTTTGCACAAAATTTCAAAAAAATTCCACGGCATGGTTATTGAGAAAGTACAAATGAATGAACAAATGATTTGGGGATAATTTAACCCCTACAATGCCCCTTAGAGGGAGGCGGGACAACCACACTTATCCTAGAAAATCGGTTCCAGCTAAAATTTATTTTCACCATCACTAATGTTTGTGCAAAATTAAAAAAAAAAAATCCAAGAAGTGGTTATTGAGAAAAGTGCGAACAAACAAACGTGAGTGAATTACTAGGTCAAATCTCTACTTTGTCCGGACGGGAGGGGGGGGGAATAAAATATATATTTTTGTTTTCTCACTAAAGTAGTTAATCCTTATGTTCATGTGTTTCTAATGAATCCCCTATTCGTGCATACTCACATCTTCCCACTGAATTATTGATTCATACACATACTTACACACAATCACTCACACGTTTATACTCAACACATACACATTTACACACACAGTTTCAATCAATTTATTCAATCTATTCACAGCAAAAAAAATGTAGAAATCTACTGAAAAGTTTCTTTTATTTTTATTTATTTTACTTGGGGTCACTGTTAATCAAGACTAGAAGACCATTCTAGGATCAGGGTTAATATGTGTTAGGTAGACTGAAACAACACCATGATTATCAGTAATGGCGGAACTTGGGTAAGGTTTAGTTATATATAAGAAGCAGTTCAACAAGAACTTATTTACATTAGACTTGAAAGCAACAGTACTCCATCTTAGGACGTATTTGACTCTGATACAGGTAGAGAATTATGTCAGGAGTGAAATAGTGTTCTGGAGCAATAAAATGATTCCACCATTTTTCCAGTGCTTTTGGCAGTGGATTTGATGGAGAGCTTCAATTTCAGGTCAGAAGTGAAGATCAGTCAGAGAAGTTTGTCAAAGTAGAGAGCTCCCTCAAGACAAGAGCTGTTTATTTCACTTGAGGCCAAGTGGGAATTTAAGCTTTGGTGGTGAAAAGATAGAAGTTTGATTTTGGATGCATTCAAAAGGTAACAAACCGAGCGTGTGGGGTCCCCTCCCACTTTTCAAAATCCAAAGAGTGATTATTGAGAAAAGTGCAGACAAATGAACGATAGGGGGCAACCAGAGTTATCCTGGAAAATTTGTTTCAGCAAAAATTTACTTTCACCATGATTGATGTTTGTGTAAAATTTTTTAAAAATCGAAGGCAATGTTATTGAGAAAGTGCAAATGAATAAACGATTTGGGGGTAATTTTACCCATATAAATGCCCCACGGGGGGGGGGGCAACCAGAGTCATCCCGGAAAATTTTGGCAAAAATTTACTTTCACCATAACTAATATTTGTGCAAAATTTTTAAAAAATCCAAGGTGTGGTTATTGAGAAAAGTGCAAACAAATGAATGATTTGGGGGGAAACTTTACCCATATAATGCCCCATAGGGGGACAACTAGAGTTATCCTGGAAAATCTGATCCAACAAAAATTTACTTGCACCATGACTAATATTTGTGCAAAATTTTTTTAAAAATCCAAGACGTAGTTATTGAAAAAAGTGCAAACAAATGAACAAACAGACGAGAATTACTAGGTCGAGTCCCTCCTTTGTCATGGGACCAACTTGCCATTTTTTAGCCCATTGTATCACATGGTGAAGAGATAATCAGAAAAGCCTTGGTCATTACCGGCCTTTGAAGTGTTGCCATAAATGATAGTGTCGTCTGCATAGACGTCGATGAATGATATTAAAAAATCAAACAGCCAAAACCATTTCAACCAACAAACAATTTTTTTTTCCAACAGAGGAAATTATTTTTAGCTAACAGAAGAATGATATCAAAGTTAGCGCCATCAATGATACATTTCAAATTATTTCTATATTCAAGTTCGTTTTTGTTTTCTTTACAAAACGAAATTCTATTTTCAGTTGATAGAGAATAATTGAATATGATTTCTGCAAAAAGCTAAGCTGCAGTGATGGGACGATTCCAAAATTTTTACTGATTCCAATACAATTACCGATTCCAATTCTTTTAAAATCACTTAATATTTAGCTACATTGTTGTTTTTCTTAAGATTACCATAAAAATCCATGTCATTTTTTTTTCTTGAGAGTGATCACTTATCAAGGCTTAAAGGCCACTCAAAAATAAGGGTTAATGAATGCATGGTTATAGTCTAGTAATCGTTAATCGTATAAATTGGGTAGAATTTGATTATCTATGCAGACGGCTCAACAAGAATTTGTTTACATTGGATTTGAAGGCTACTATGTTGTAATCAACTAGGAAGCAGGCCAGTAGAACAGTGTTGCACAGACGGGTAGTTCTGGGAAAGAAGCTCTGTTCATGAAATTCACATTTGGATTTAAGCACCGATAGAGTGGAGGAAATCGTATATAGTGATTGTAGCTAGTCGAGTGTTATATTTCCTGAACTTAAAAAAATACACATTTTCAATTTTGTTTGTAGCTTAAAACCAATGGACATTTACCGTTCCATCTTTAGTAGCAGTAATGGAAAATTAAATTTTAATCAAAAAAAAAAAAAACAAATAAAAAAAAATCACAAGAATCGTTTTTGGCATCGGAAAGTAGGCATAATTTCCCCAGATTCCAATACCGATTCAGATACCTTAAAAAGTTCTGATTTACTCTATTCTCGATTCCAATTAATTGTCCCAACTCTACAAAGCTGGCTAAAAGATCTCGATGCCTCCGTTCAGTCTCGAAAGACAAAGGATACCCCCTGCACATGTAATTGTGTGACAAGGGTTGCGCAATCCCTAACCATACTTCTCCTGAATCGGCACTGCTTGACTCCAGTGGCGAGGAGAAATCCAGGATGACTGGAAACAATGCTGAAATACACAGAGACTACATACAGCACCTGGAAGTCCCAAATGGTCACCCATCTGATACTGGATATACACGTTTGACACACCAGTTCCCGTCAGATCACCGAAGTTAAGCAACAATGAGCCTGGCTAGTACTAGATGGGGGTGGCTGAAAGATACTAGAGCCATTTCAGTGTATGTTTCATTATGAAAGAATTGTGCGACTAATTAGTATGACAAACTGACTTATCTCCCTTGATTTAAATTGAGTTAAAAAAGAAAACTGTAATTGTGGATGATTCTTTTTTTTAGCACATCTATTGGGTCATTTTTTTGGAATTTTTGGAATTTGTACTAATTTCGACATTCAACATGACCCACGAGTACATAATGTTTTCAACTGAAATGCGTGAGTTTCAAACATCACTAATCTACACAAGCACCGGACTTTCTATCCAGCATAGAAAATATCTTCCGCTGTCTGTAGAAGAATAGACATCAAAAATAAAAATGGAAGAGTTACCGCCATTGAACATTCATTTCAAATTATTTCTATATCAAGTTTGTTTTTGTTTTCTTTAAAAATAATTATTTACAGTGGATGGAAGAGGATAATTGAATAAGATTTTTGTTTTTTGTTCGCTTTTTGATATTTTTTTTGTTGCTTTTTTTTTTTTCACTATTTTTTTTCCGCTATCTTTTTTTGGTAATTTAAAAAAAAAAAAAGTTTTTGCTAATTTTTTTTCTCACTATTTTTTCACTGCTCATTTTTTTTGGTAATTCAAAAAAAAAAAAATTTTTTTTGCTAATTTTTTTTTTTGCTAATTTTATTTTTCACTATTTTTTTTTTGCTATCTTTTCTAATTTGTTTGGTAATTTCTTTGGTAATTTTTTTCTCTAATTTGTTTTTTTGCTATTTTTATTTTTCACTATTTTTTGTTAATTTTTTTTATTTCAATCTTATTCATCTCAAGCAAAACACAATGATACTTGGACGTAAAGGGCTACTATTTGGGACCATATCGACAATGAAACTATGCAAGAAGTTGTGCATTGAAATGTCTACATATTAAGGTTTTCCAACATCTAGGAATCTCAATAGTGAAGTGATAGGATTTTGCAACTTGTCAGGTTAGTAGGAGCAGGGTTTTACATTGTGAGTGAAACAGTCGAATTTGCGAGCAATTTGTTAAAGTGGCGATTAGAAATAATGAAACGCTTATCTTTTAGCGATTGTATTTCTTTCACTGACAATCTTCTAAGGCTCACTACTGAGTCAAAAATATCTTTTCAACTTTTTTAAATAAAATAAAAAAAAAAAAAATTATTTAAATAATAAAAGTTCAATAGAATATACTCTTTTTTTAACTGTTTATTTTTGTTGTTGTTGTTTAAAAAAAACATCCGGAGAAATCAGAATGTTTATACCTTCAAGTATATCAACATAAAATTTGTTGTATTTAGAATTACAATTATTTAAAAATATACAGAAAAATCTTTGACGTACATACTCGTCACAGAACGAAGATGTCATATTCTAAAAATCATGTGGGTTTGGCTAGTAACATTTCTATTTGGCTAGTAAACGAAAATATTTAGTTGTCAAAGGTCAACTAAAGATAAATTTGTCCATAGAGCACAGAGGGGATATTTATCTTGAACGGGGGAACATAAGTATTATGGGTTCGTCAGAGCACATTTTATTAGAATACTTGTAAAATAGGCACAGGGACGCAACACGCGTGCTTGGTTTAGGGATTGGAATTTTGTTAACAGAACCTATTAGATTGGAGACTTTTTTTGGCGCCTGTCTAAGAGTGAGGGACCAGTGGCAGATGCACCAACCCAAATGTGACAAAACACTTAATGCATGGACGAATGGTGGTTTTATATACGAGACAGTTCATTTACTGTAATTATGCTTTCTCTATTTTACTTGCTGCCACGCAAGAGTAGAATTAAATACAAGGTCAGTTTTTAGTGTAGGGGGAAATCCTTAGACAAAACGAGCTAGAAATGCAGGTGTACTACTGTACTGCAGTGACACTGACTCTAGGCAGGTTAAACTAGCTTCCTCTAAAGGAGTAAGTTTCATAGGAGTATGAAATTCACAAGCAGTCCTCAGTTGCATCTATGTCCCTGTTAGGAAAGATGACATTACATTTTTGCAGCTTTTACAGGGATGTGTCAATGTCCTACATACAGTGCCTGGTATTCCTAAATCATCACCCATCTGGTACTTACCAGACTCAACATTACTTAACTCCAATGATCCAACTGTCAACATAATTATGCAGATGTTGAATTACTAGATAGAAATTATGTCACATGTTCGAGGTATAAGAGTTTCTAGCAGTGAGAATCAGGGAAGCGGCTAGACAGACAAACGTGTCCTGCAATGTAGAAATCGAAGTGAATATTTTTTCAAGATTGTCCATCAGTCAACTCAACCATTTTTGGGGTTTACGTGATCTCTCATAGAAAAAGCTTTCTGAATAAAACCTTTGAATAACAAGAAGTTTCCATCGTTTTTCATGAACGAGTACAATCATGAATTAACAGAAGATCACAATTAATAGGACATGAACAGCCACACATGGGAGGACAAAAATAAGAAAAAAGGATGAAACACAAGCGACCGTACACGTATGTAAAAAGATTTGGATTATTTGAGTTGTGAATTGATTGTTTACTGACAAAAACCCAACAAGTGAACAAGTACGTGTTTGTATGAAAAGACGTGTGAAAGATTCGCATTTAATATTTGTATTAAGTTGAAAATGTTACAAAAATGCCAGCCGTTTATGTTTCAGAGAAACACTGCATTGTCATTTACACATTTTCGGTGACAGTAAGTTTTATGAAAATATTTGGAAGTTTGTAAAAAAAAAATTTTGATACCTACGCGAGTCTGCAATTTACCCATAAACAAGAATTCACTTACCTGCAAAAAGAATTAAAAAATTGTGATTAAAAACATTGTGTCATAGAGATGAGCATTGATTATTTGGATTCTTTGGACTACTGTGATTATCTTCAGTGTTATTTTCACAACGTTTCAGTTGATGCAAACTCCGAGCTTCTTTAGGTGTATCTTGTCAAACTGAGGAGTTTGGAGCTCAAGTTTACGCAGATCCCAAGACGTTTCGGCAGAAAGATCCCAAGACGTTTCGGCAGAAAGATCCCAAGACGTTTCTGAATTTTTGAGATGAGGATTAGGTATTGGTATTATTGGGATTCATCAGACTACTGTTCTCATCTTGAATGTCATTTACATCGACCAAAACGTGAAAATCACACTCAAGATGAAAACTGTAGTCCAATAAATACAAATAATATGAAAATTCCCAGAGTTGAGAGAAAGATTACAGAATTCGACAGAAAGATTGAAGAATTCAACAATATAAATCTGAAGAAGGTTGGAGGTTGCATTGACTGAAACGTGCAAATAACACTCAAAATGCGAACAGTAGTCCGAAGAATCCAAATAATAGAAATATTAGTGACAAAGAAAATAAAAAAAATAAAAATACAAAAGCTGAATGAAAATAGGCATAACTTAGAATAAAAAACTGATGACAGGTATTTTTTTTTTGTTGACCTTTTTTGTGGGGGGAGGTGTTAAAAATATATATAATTTAGCGAAAGTTAGAAGCTGCGTAAGGATTTCGGTGGAAGGAGCTAGAAAAGTGCTAAAACCGTTTGAATTAACAATGAACCACCTTGAAATCATGAAGAATTGTGTTCTGTGAAAGACAATGGTGGCGCTGTGTAAGTGACAAACATTACGGTAATGACAGATATAATTAGGTTAGGAAGACAAGCAAAAGAAAAGAAAAAAAAAACGAAATATGAAGGCACTTGCTCAAAATATACTTTCTCCCACTTTTCGTCTCACCCAATTTTCACCCATTATATCAATTCTGTGCCATCAGATAAAGGTTTATCAATTTAGATAACAAGCTTCTCGTAAGGGTAATATCAACACGGTCGGCCAGAACATGATTCCCACTTAAAAATTCATCCAAAGTTAGAATATCCAATTTCAGCCTAAATTCCGGGAGGTGGCAGTGACAAAGTGGATGTTGATAACCTGGGTGTTGCAAGTTCAATTTCTGTAACTGATTATATTTTGGTGCTTCTACGTTTACCGACCGGCGGTTTCCAGAGAGTTAGCGCAAGTCTGCTCAGCAACTTATAGAAAAAAAATAAAAATAAAAAAATAAAAAAATAAATATAAAAAATAAAAATAAAAATAAAAAAATAAAAATAAAAAAATGAAAATAAAAAAATGAAAATAAAAAAATAAAAATAAAAAAATAAAAATAAAAAAATAAAAATAAATAAAACGGAAAAAGGCGTCCAAGCGTTCCTCAATTTTTAACAAACGCGCTCTCTGTTTTTAGTCAATACGAATCTATGAAGACTATATTTTTTTTTTGGAAAAAATAAAAAATAATTTTAATTGTGCATGTAAGAGTTAGGGTTTATGGTTAGGGGTTACGGTTAGGTTAGATGCATGTTTATAATTTTATTAAATGTATTTCTATGTTTTTCCTGTTTATCATTTGTTTTGATATTTGAAAATCCAAACAGCAGCACAGAGAGTTGGATTTCGGGAACTTGTGATACCGTCAACAACTGAATACAACAATTTACACCGGTAAATAAATATTTTAATTGAAAATTAGTAAATTTGTCAATTCTTAATTTACCCATTTGTATTCAACAATTGTCCCACCTCCTGCATTGTTAAGCCTTCAAAATTACCTTTTTAACTTACATACAATGCTTCAAGCAAACTACATCTCTCTCTCTCCATATTATATATATATATATATATATATATATATATAAGCTGAACGTCTGTGTGTGTGTCTGGTCACGAATAGGCTCCTATATGGTTGACTATTATAGAAAACTGATCACATAATGATAGAAGATGTATCAAGACACAGGAATGGGTATGTTTGATCTGGCATAATGATGATTCATTAAAATTGTGGGGTCTGCATACGCGCCTGGTCCACAAAGTATAGAAATAAAAAAATTTAAAAATTAAAAAAAAACGTTTACAATTGTTTTTGATATAGATATACATAATAATACTTTGATAAGTATGTTTTAACTTAAATAGGGATGGTATAATAAAATTGTGGGGTCTGCGTTCGCACCTGGCCTCCATAGAATGGAAATAGGCACAAACTTTAATAAAAACTTTTTCATATCTATCTGCGTAAGTATATTTTGATAATTAAGTTTCAGTTTGAAGAAATATGGTATAATAAAATTATGGGGTGTTCGTTCGCGCCTGACCTCTATAGAATGGAAATATGACACAAAGTTTAACAAGATTTTTTAATATAGATCCACAGAATATTGTGATAATTGTTTCAGTGTGAACAAGTATTGTATAATAAATTATGGGGTTTATCTATTTTATTTTTACTTTCATCATATTTTGCTTTGGTTTTAATACCCCCAAATTCGAAGCTATCTCTTTACAACCCTTCCTTTTCATAACCTATCATACTTTCATAAAACAAGTCCATTTTCTGTAGACTGTTTTTGAACCCAGTAAACGACAGGTACTTTTTGCTAGTATATATAAAGTTTTTAGTCATTCAATGAATTTAAGAATTTATGACGTGAAATGTTTGAGTTTCAGATCAAAAGATTTTTATTATTCTATGTAAGACAAAGAATACATTAGAAATATTTTAACTCCTTATCCATATGATTTTGATGTTTACCATCTCTTCAGAGGAGAAAATATTAGCAAATACTTATAATGGTTTACACCTTATTTGCTAAAGTCAGTAAGACATGGAAAATCACAATAAAAATCTTTTGATATGAAACGCAAACATTTCACGTCATAAATTTTTAAATTCATTGAATGAATAAAAACT
>NC_136519.1:14803411-14880911 GCF_053919585.1 Euprymna scolopes | reverse complement strand
AAACATATTAAGATTTAAATGTCACCCAACAGTACCCATACCCATGACTTATTTAGTAGCCCCATTACCATTATTTATTCTAAACTAGTCTGGGTGGCCGGCGTTGTCTGGGTGTTTGGAGGTGTGTGTTGAGCAAAGGAGTGGTAGTAGGCAGGCAGGCTCGAACCCGTACTGCCAAGGCAGAAAAGAAAGTGAAAGAAAATCTTCACGCGACCGGAAGTCAAAAGCGTTGAAATTAACCGAAGTCAATCCAACGGTGACGATGACTTACTAAAATGTCAGAAAAAAAAAAAAAAAAAAAAAAAAAAATCGACCCCTCCTTGTACAAAACGGTCAAGGGTGAAAGAATTAATGTTTTTTGGCCAATTTTTCGATATTTGTGGTCGAAAGGTACGAGCTTCAAAACGATTTTGATCTCGTGAAAATCCGTCACCTCTGGTGAAAGTTTTTGGGCTACATATATACATACATACATACATTTAAACAGACGGGGGAGATTGGTATTATAGCTAATGTCTTTCATAGATGATGCAAACTGTAAAATAAATCACAGAAATTTTTTTTTTTTTTTTTTACAAATATGTGATTTATTTTAAAGATTCATTTTTGATATTTGTAATTTAAATACAATTTCAAACGTATATTCCCTGTGGCTCGTGTGTATATGACGTAATCTAGAGGTCCAATTTTCACAAATTCTACGCATTAAATTATGCTCTATTTCTGCAGTAACATTGTTGAATGCTGTCTTCCAAGTGGTCCATTGTGTCTGGTTTATCAACTTGAACATGAGGCTTTACATATCCCCAAAGAAAATATTCTAAATGTGATTTACTCGCAAAAACGAGGGGGCCAGTTGACAGGTCCATTCCATGAACTTATTCGTTCATCAAATGTTTCTCTCAGTAAATTGATTGTATCATTTACAATTTACAAACGCTGCGGTCGTTTCAGTCTCTTCATGATGAATTGCCAAACCAAGCTGAACTCAAAATAATCTGCAAGAAAATAGTTGTCAATTTAACGTTTGCCACTTTTATGAGAACATTTTTTTTAAAAAACCCCAAAACAAACCCTGTACTTTGATTTGGCTGCTTAGTTCTCTTCCACTGCAAGAACTTGGACACCAGGGTCAGAAAATGGGATTGAGAAGTCAGCGCCCCTAAGGAGGGGCACTGACCTCCAAAAATTGTCTGGGCAGCCCCGTCGACATTTCCCAGTGAGGGCACCTCGGATTATTAGCAATAAACTGACCCCTTCTCACAGGCAAAACCTGGAAGGGTGGATTTGCTAGAACTGCACAGAACTAAACTCCCACTGCAAAACCAACGTCATTCGGATCATTACAGGAATGGTCGAATCGCTGTTGATTTTGGGGGCTAAGGATAAAAATCCCTAGCCGGAAACCAGTTTTGATTCGATTCAAAAATTCATAGACAATAACATTATCTGCTAAAATATTCTCCTTGCATAGTTCATCATCATAGCTTTTCACTCCATCTCAAGATCCATCATCAGGAAGTGTGCAAGGCATCACTTCAGTCCACATTGGAGTATGCTACGTTTAGGGGAAATTTCTGAGAGGATGTGTGTGATAGTCTTGATGTCAGTTTTGCAGGGACACCAAGCATCCTGTATATAGCCCCACTTGTGCTGGTAGTTCCGTGTTTTGGCAACTTTCAAGCCCAGTTTAGGGTTACTCACTTTTTTCTGGGGGAGTTCAGAGTCTGCTGGGAGGTCTTCTTTCAGTGCCAGAAGAGTCTTGTTGCTATTGTTTTTGACTGCATAACTAAAACCAATATATTATCCTTCTTCTAACTATTATATAGAACTATTCTTATAGAAGTATCACAGTATCAGTATCGCTGAAAGTACAGCAGAGAAGGAGGAGAGTAGCTGGTCACTGGACAAGACACAGTAAAGAGGAGGCAAGCAAGCTAGTTCACAGATGGCCACCCAAACCGTGCTAGAAGAAGAATGGTTGGTTGGTTGGTTGGTTGATTGTTTTGTTTTACGGCATATCAACCCTTTTCAGGTTATTTAATGCCGAATTTGGTGATTTTGAAGAACGATTTTTTAATATAGTATATTTGTTTTTTAAGACGTATTCTATTTAACCCATAGTTGGGACCCTAACAGGTACTACCACTCCGGGTCAGAGTGGACCTGGGAGCAATGGCAATTAAAGGGTGGCTCCACACTCCCTAAGGCCTGCAAGCTGGGGCCCTCACCATCGGATATAGTTTAAGGTCATATCCAGGACCTAGAAGAAGAATGACCTACATCGATAACCTGCTACAGGACACAGGATTGGAAAGTGTTTGCGACCTGCAAACTGTCATACAAGATCGAGAGAACTGGAGAAGTCGTGTAGATTCAGTAGTGAAGCGTCCTAAAAGACGACAGAAATGAGAGAGAAGAGATGAGATTATAGAAGTTCTATAGAAATTTTCTTAATTTTCATAACAGATTTTTCAAGGAATATAATGACATAGCCAGATATATATATATATGGGACGATTCCAATATTTTTTCCGATTCCGATATAATTACCAATTCCTTACTAAATTCCTGATTCTAATACAATTACTGATTCTGATTCTTTATAAATCTCTATATATTTTACTTTAAAGTTGTTATTTTCCCCCCGATTTCTGTAAAATAAAAAAAAAACGAAAAAAAAAAAAGAAAAAAAAAAACATGTTAAATATGCAGAAATTTTCCTAAATGTAAAAATACACTTGTGGGGGATGATCTATCGATACTGGTATTTTAAAATCAATAAATATTTATTATTTTATCATTATTACCAGCAATGGAAGATTTTGCTTTCAACAGAACCAAATAAAAAAGGCCAATTCAAAGAATCGTTTTGGCATCAGAAAAAAGGCACTATTTTTTTTCGATTTCTATACCGATACCCCCAAATTTGTTGATTTTTCCGATTCACGATTCCAATTAATCGTCCCAACACTAATATATATATATATATAATTTTCTTCAAAAAGGTATCACGTTAATAGAGGTAAGCACATAAGAATTTACTCATTTTTAGAAAGATTTTTTTTTTTTGGTCATAACATTGCGTACAATTGTTTCAGCCGCCAGTTTTTGCATATAAGAATAAAACTGTTCATTAAATTATAATTTGCATAACTTGAGCTTCATCAGTGCGTAGAAAAAACAATATTTAAATAGTTTTCCATGGGCTCACCCCCACCCGAATAGGGTCTTTCCAGTTAATACAGTGGGTATTCATTTTTTTTTTTTTTTTTTTTTTTTAATCAACAAAAGGTTTTATCTACATTTTTTTTTTTTAGATTGAAGATGCTTGCCTTGTAATGCAGTAATCACTCACTGAATTCAAATTAAAGAAAAATATGTATAGCTCTAGTATTGCACTATTGAGCTATCTAAATAAGAATTTTGTTATTTATTCACATATAATCACTACCCCAAGTGTGGTATTGGCTAGCTAACCAATTAGATGTATTATTATTCCTGTCCAGGGCTTAAGGTTTCCATTAGTGTTAGGATTTCTCTCAGATAATGGTCCGGCTGAATTTTGCGTTCCCATCCCTTTGTTCTGTTATGAAGGCGTCAAATAAATAATGTGTAGCTTAATTGCCATATATATTTTCATAACTTTCCTAGTACACAGTTCTACTCACATATTGAGCACTATTGAAGTAAATGCTAAAAATCAATACATAAAATAATATAAATAAATAATAAAAGGTATTTGCAGCTTCTCTTCCAAATTACGGATTTTGTATTCATGTCCAAATGCATTTTATTTTCTTTTGGTAGATTGACAGTTGCTATTTCTTCCGGCGAATTAAGGCCAAAATAGATTCATTGATTGATATAATTAAATAAATGATTTTGCACTACGAAACAGCTACTGTCAAGAATTGTAAATGTCAACCTAATTAAAAGAATAAATTGTAAGATGATCAACATCATAAAATTTGGAGTATAGACTTGTCATCTGTTTGTTATATGCTCTGTAATTACATTGAGCTTCATAAATTAAGGATTAGTATATATAAAAAGTGCAATTGAAAAAAAAAAGAAAAAAAAACATTTCCACAGATATTTTATATATATATATATATAATATATATATATATATATATATATATAATATATATATATATATATATATATATATATATATATAAAACAATTTTGCTAGATTTCAAAGTCCAACATTTTGTTCATCTTACCAGTCATCCCCCCCCCAAAGCAAAAACTTTACAAACCTGTTTCGTTCACAGGGGGCGGGTAGAGGGGGGCAGGTATATTTGTATGTCATTACTGGATATTTCCTCTATGGACTAATCAGAAAAAGTTTTCAAAAAGAAAAATGCATAGCGCTGTAACATAAAATCCAGAAGAAAAAAAAATGCATCAAATCTATTTCCAGTTGTACGATTTTTTTAATTGCCATCTGCTATGGAATATCATCTTGTATATCTTCTGCTGTTACATCTTGAACATCGAGTTTCTGATTTAAAGAAAGACTGATAAACATAAAGGACAAAAAAAATATAAACAAAAGTGTACATTTTTACCAACATCATAGATACACACACATATACATACACGCATGCATCATAGATACACACACATATACATACACGCATGCATCATAGATACACACACATATACATACACGCATGCATCATAGATACACACACATATACATACACGCATGCATCATAGATACACACACACGCATACATCATAGATACACACACACACATATCATAGATACACACACACACATATCATAGATACACACACACACATATCATAGATACACACACACACATATCATAGATACACACACACACATATAGATACACACACACACATATCATAGATACACACACACACATATCAGATACACACACACATATCAGATACACACACACATATCATAGATACACACACACACATATCATAGATACACACACACACATATCATAGATACACACACACACATATCATAGATACACACACACACATATCATAGATACACACACACACACACATATCATAGATACACACACACACATCATAGATACAAACACACACATCATAGATACACACACACATCATAGATACACACACACATCATAGATACACACACACATCATAGATACACACACACATCATAGATACACACACACATCATAGATACACACACACATCATAGATACACACACACATATATACACACACACACATACATCATAGATACACACACACATATATACACACACACACATACATCATAGATACACACACACACATACATCATAGATACACACACACACATACATCATAGATACACACACATACATCATACATACACACACACATACATCATAGATACACACACACATACATCATAGATACACACACACATACATCATAGATACACACACACACATACATCATAGATACACACACACACATACATCATAGATACACACACACACATACATCATAGATACACACACACATACATCATAGATACACACACACACACATACATCATAGATACACACACACACATACATCATAGATACACACACACACATACATCATAGATACACACACACACATACATCATAGATACACACACACACATACATCATAGATACACACACACATACATCATAGATACACACACACATACATCATAGATACACACACACACATACATCATAGATACACACACACATACATCATAGATACACACACACACATATATATATATATGTTAAATGTTTCGTATTTCGTTTAGCAAAATTCATTTTAAAAAAATCAAAATAAAATCGGCATTGCTAGCAGAATGTTCAGATCATCTGATTTAAATCTGATGAAGAAACACAATACAGTTGTTAAAATAAATCACTCGACAATTTCTTATCTGCAAAAATCAGGAATCCGGTTCAACTTTCTTAAAAGAGTTAATGAAACAATAAGCATAAACTGGATGTGTAGCCGGAGTAGTCATACATATAAACGTTCTGCTCTGAAGGTGAAAATACGCCTTCATTGAGCTTATTACTCATGACAATTGAGACCATTTTATGAGAAATATACACCTTCAAAAAAGGTATACATTTTTATGTCCACTATATATGTTGGAACAGATATATCGAGGGCATTGCCAAGGCTGTTGCAAGAAAGGTAGGCTTTCTCTACCATGCTAAAAGTTACTTACACCTGAAAGTATGCTGTACCTCTACAAGACCACCATCCGTCCATGTATGGAGCATTGTTGTCACATTTGGGCTGGTGCACCTGCTACTAGTCTCTCGCTCCAAGACAGGGGTCAAAAGAGTTACCAACCTAATAGGTCTCAGTCTCATCGGCTAAATGTTGCATCCCTCCGCCTGTTTTACAAGTATTTAAATGGTAGATGCTTTGACAAACTACAAGCCCTTGTACCCCCTTGATGTAAATACCCCTAAAAAACAGCAAAACCCCACCTCTACACAGTAGAGATCCCCAGATGCTAGAAAGCCTTCTACTCTAACAGCTTCCTGCTTCCCCAAGTGTTGTGACATGCAGAAGTTCAAGTGTAATGTAAACAAACATCTTGCTGCTCAACTCCCTACATAGTATCCCTGCAATCGTAGCTTCCTACATCAAAGTGGCACCGTGCCTTGTGTGGGGTGAAAATGCAAGAAGAAAAAAACAAAAAAAAAACAGTGGAATCGTATATTTTTTTAATTAAATCGATTGCTCTAGTTAGGTTGGTTGGTTGGTTGGTTGGTTGGTTGGTTGTTTTATGGCATATCAACCCTTTTCAGGTTATTTAATGCCGAATCCAGTTATTTTGAAGAAAAATTTTTTAATAGAATATATTTTTTTTTTTTTTTCAAGTCGGTTTCTATTTAATCCATAGTTGGGACCCTAACAGGTACTACCACTCCGAGTCAGAGTGGATCTGGGAGCAATGGCAATTAAAGGGTGGATCCACACTCCTCAAAGCCCGCAAGCAGGGGCCTCACCATCGGATATAGTTTAAGGTCATATCCAGAACCAGCTCTAGTTAGGGACCCTCCCACCATTAAGAAACTCTCCCACAATAATGTACCCAAAGGAAACTAGGTATGCCTCCTTGCAGTGACTTAGTCCACAATACACTGTAGTCTACATTGCACTGTAGAGAATTTACTGTTTATTTTATACAATTATCTGTAAATAACGTCTTCACTTAAAGTTAAAAATGCAAAAGTCAAGTATCATGGTGCAATTGTGCTTTAGAGAGAAACATTCATTTCAAACTCGCCCTGACATATTTAAGAATCTACCGTTGATTTCTGCTTGTGCGGTAATTAAACTTCATATATGCACTTGTGATGTTATGCTGTATAAGGTGTTAACTTTGGTCAAATTATCTATTTCTTCTTTCACAGGGTTATTTCAATTATTGATTACTGAAGACATTCCGGTACAAAATCTTATTTAAGAACACTGCCAGATACATAAGTATGCTTGTGTGAAATATCATAAAAATCAGCCTAGCCATATCTGGCTCCATAGAGAACGAACACACACATAAAGTTCCTTTTATATAATGACTAATAGGGGGCGTCTGACGTTGCCCGGTCGTAAAATATGGTTAAAAAAAAAAAATTTTAATTAAAAAAAAAAAAAAACAGTCAGAAGCGAAGCCAAAAGCACAATTTTTTAAGCAAAAGAAAAAAAAAAAAGTACCGCATGATGGACGTGAACTAGCAAAAGAGAAGACACATTATCCATTGGATCATGACGACACAGATGATATGAAATTGCAAATTTAGCTTTTTAAAACAAAACAATAAATCGACTGTTCGCGCATGCGCGATTTACAAACAGCGTAGAAACCAAGGTTTTTACCTGATCTCTCCCTTCAAACATTTCTACATGTAATAATTGACGATTTTCTTTTCTATTTTTTTTTTTATATTATGTCCCCAGACTCTTAATTTCTCAAATCTTATATCACCAAGACATCCTTCTTAATTGATACAAGAATCCTCCTGAGCAGTTCAACATCCAGTGATCATATATCCAATCCTCATGAAACTGCTTATATCACCCTGAATATTACCTTAAATCTTTATTCTATCCCTAAGCAAAGTAGAACACCTAATAACACTCTAGTCAACTACTTTTAAAATTAGAAAAACCCAGTTTCAATATTAGAAGTACATCGTCCCTCACCTTGACTACGGACTTTTGCAATAAGTCATGAAACTATTGTACCTAAAATTCCTCTCCAAACTACAAAATACTGCTGCTTGTATACTAAGCAAGTACCTCCTATAGATACTTTACCTCCAAGATGACTGCCTTGTCTGTTTTGCATGACAAACCTTATTATTTTTTACTTAAATTCTCTTTCTCCTGATCACTAACAAATCAAATCTGCTCTACTTCCTAAGTTGACACTAAACAAATCCGTCTCCCGTAACTTAGATGGGTCCTTGCTCTCCGCCCTTGACCTTAACAAACTCGCAAATCGATACCCATTAACACCTAAAATTTCCTAGGCATGCTCCCGATTATAACTCCCAACCCATAACCAAGCTTCTAAGTAAATACTTACTAGCCTTAGTCCAATACATTGACTTAAAGTAATCTATAATGAACAGTAACCGTTAATATCTCTTTATTAAGAGATAGTATTGCAATAATTATTACACAAACTAAACCGGTACTCATTGAAATAAAAACTTCCGGATATTAAGAGAAAGGCGAAGTCATTCTCCTTAGTTGTAGTCTAAAGGCAACTTACTCAAATTGTCTAAAATTCCATGCATTCGTATACAATACTACTTATCCATCCATCTATACTTTTACTATACTTACAGAATATGCAATAACCTATATCTATCAGGTATAACTGTACTCCATTTCAAATGTTCTCTTGTCTCTATACTGAACATATCTAATCTTTCAGTCTTACTAAATGTCCGGTTTGGGCACCAAATCAGAATTTCTAATAGAAAGTAGATCATACTCTAGCACTTTATCCTAATTCCTAAACCTACTAAACCATATCTAACCATACATTCCTAAACCTACTAAACCATATCTAACCATACATTGCTAAACTTACAAAACTATATCTAACCATACATCAACTCGACTCTCTCGATCCAATACTGTAGCAAATTTAACTGCTTCCACTGCATGAATTTTTACGTATGCCCTCTCTCAGTATAAATGAAAATGGACAGCATAATAATGCCCTTTTTAAACCACACTTGAGGAGTGAAAATCTTCTGTAGAAGCTAACCTAAATGCCCGATTTTCCAGGAGATATTAACCTAAATAACCAATAAATATTAACTACCCATGCGGGGTCGCAGAAATACCTGGATTAGGACCCAGGCGCGGGGCGAACCCCCTCGGAGCTGATGGACCCGTAGGTCTTCCCAGGCCATCCGTCTAGGAGAAGGAAAACTCTGAAACTAAACCTAGGGGAGGGAGGCCTCTTCAGTCCTGGACGACAACCTTCCTAGAGCTGGTGACTCAAACAAATCACCGGTTGGCAAACCTAAACTGCTTAAGGAGGAGATAGACTCTGTCTATCGCTCGGCTTTCATACTCCTTCTTTGCCTATTGGCCAGGCGTAGAGGTACTATCACAGGGACTCGCTTGAATCACCCAGTGGTTGACCTTGTTTCCTGACTAGGGTAATGAACGCCGCTTTTCCCCACTCCTGCCACATCCCATCCCCCTAAACTGGACACAGTGGGGTGCTTCAGTGCCATATATGTCAGTGCAGTTGGACTGGGCTGGCTTTGCCTAATGGATTGAGGGTACCGGATTGACAGTTCCTGGCTGCTGTTTCCGACTGATAGTACAGGAGCCCTAACTCTTTGGTAGCGCTTAGAGCGGCTGCTCCATCAACAGTTGTAAAATATCGGGATGTTTGTAGTGCCATGTCGCGCATGGAAAGGGACCCTGCACTCATCCCCGGTGGGCTTTCCCGAGGCCACAATCCTGTGGGTGAGGACAGCTGATGGTCTACTTGTATTGCATGTCTGGTATTCTGCACAACTACTTGTCCAGCACCCCCTCACTCATCCACCCTAACTGAAACTTTTAAATAAAATAAAATGAAATGACAGCTCAAGCAAAAGTTACGTTTAAACCAGGACCAAACTCAAAGAAAACCAACCTGCCTCCTCCCTTGAGGCTTGCATTTACTAATATCCGCGGGCTTAGAACTAACTTAGATGATGTTGAGTCATTTCTCCTTGTAAACACCCCGGATATCTTAGCATTAAGTGAAACTAACCTTCACTCCTCCATACCCTCTAACCACTTTAACATGCCTGGTTATCTCCCACTCTACCGTAAGGACTCGGACAGACATATGCATGGACTTGGAGTCTATATTCGAAACACCCTCCCCCTAACTAGAGAAATAAAACTAGAATCAGAGGGCCAGGCCTTTATGTGCTTCAGACTAAATATGCAACACAATATTAGCTACTTATATTTTCTCTACCGCTCTCCCTCAAACCAAGACTGTACCCTAATAAACAAAGTCTCAGACAGCATAGATATAGCACTCTCCCTCGATACTAGCGCACAAATACATGTATTTGGTGACTTCAATGTCCACCACAGTAACTGGCTAGGATTCTCAAATCACACAGACGTAGCTGGTAGCGCCACATATAGCTTCTCTATATCTCATTCCCTATCTCAGATGGTTACATTTCCGACACGTTTCCCAGACCAGCACGATCAACATGCCTCACTTCTAGATCTCTTTCTGACAACAGTTCCCAATGACTGTACAACAAATGCCCATAGCCCACTCGGGAATGCTGATCACGCTGTGATAATGGTAGAAATCAGCCTAAATTCTCGCCCTAAAACTGAAGACCCACTACTCAAAACAACGAGGTATTACAAAAAGGCTGATTGGGAAGCCATCAGGGAGCTCATCAGAGATGCCCCATGGCAAAATATCTTTACTCTTCCAGCGGAACAGTGTGCAAATGAGACAACTGAATGGTTCAAAACTGCTATTGAAGCACATGTTCCCGCACGGAAATACTATAGCAAGCCCCACTCCCCCCAATGGTTTACTTCTGCTTGTGCAGCTGCCATTTGTCAAAGGCAGCATGCGTTCCGCAGATTCAACCGACATAAGTCCAGCTCAAATAAACAGAAGTTTATAGAAGCTAGAAATAATTGTAAGAGAGTGATAGACACAGCTAAGTCAGATTACTCTGAAACCACCAGAAAGCGCATCGAAGCACAGAAATTAGGAACCCGGGATTTTTGGAAAATCTACAACAGCGTAGTTAATAATGGACAGTCAATTATTCCCCCACTAACAAACAATCATGAGGTTGCTTGCACGGCAACTGACAAGGCTAATCTGCTTGCCAGTCGGTTTGCCTCAAACTCCACACTGAACTCGGTACACCACTCACTCCCTGATTTTCCTCTGCGAACAGACGCCACACTTGACGACTTGAAAATCACCCCTTCTCAGGTACATGCTATTATAAAAAACCTAGACACCTCTAAAGCATGTGGACCAGATCTCATCCCGGCTGTGCTATTAAAAAAATGCTCTGCCGAGGTTGCTCCAGTTCTGTCCAAACTTTACAATAAATGCCTTAACGAATCTTGTTTTCCCGACTGCTGGAAAACCGCCTCTGTGGTACCAGTCTTCAAGAATTCTGGTGAAAGAACTGACCCACTAAATTATCGCCCCATTAGCCTCCTCCCGCTTTTCGCCAAAATATTTGAGTCCTTAGTTAATAAAGCCCTAGTCCAGCACCTAACAGCTGCTAAACTCTTGACTGACAAACAATATGGATTCAGGCAAGCCCGTTCAACAGCAGATATCTTAACTGTAGTTTCTGAACGTATATACCGTTCATTGGATAAAACAGGGGAGGGTAGAGCGGTGGCCCTTGATATATCTAAGGCTTTTGACAGGGTATGGCACGATGGTCTTCTAAGGAAAATTAGATCATATGGAATCACTGGAAGAATTCATAACGTAATTAAATCCTTCTTAAGTAATAGAAAAATCAAAGTTGTCCTCGACGGACGTACATCCAAACAATATGACATAAATGCGGGAGTGCCTCAGGGGTCTATCCTTGGACCTCTATTGTTCCTGATATTCATAAACGACCTCCCTGATAATATTGTTTCGGAGATGGGTATATTTGCCGATGACACCACTCTCTATAACAGATATGAGGGGAAAACAAATGAACACATATCCAAGAAAATGGCAGAAACACTAGAGGATGACCTCCAATCCGTAGTGGAATGGGGACAAAAATGGTTGGTCTCATTCAATGCTGCTAAGACTAAGCTTGTTTCCTTCAATAACTACAAGAAACCTTCTCTACCACCAATAGCAATGGCCAAGAACACATTGCCTGAAAGTATTTCTTTTAAACTCCTCGGCCTAACGTTTACAGGGAATATGAACTGGAATAGATACATTGAGAGCATTGCCAAGGCTGCTGCAAGGAAGGTTGGCTCCCTCTACCGTGCTAGAAAACTACTTACGCCTGCCAGTATCCTATACCTCTATAAGGCAACCATTCGCCCATGTATGGAGTACTGTTGTCACATCTGGGCTGGTGCATCTGCTGCTTGTCTCTCGCTCCTGGACAGGGTTCAAAAAAGAGTCGCAAACCTGATAGGTCCTGAACTGTCATCTGGGCTTCAACCTCTGTCCCATCGACGAGATGTTGCATCCCTCTGCCTGTTCTACAAATACTTTAATGGTGAATGCTCTGACGAACTGCAAACACTTGTACCTCCCCGACGTAACTACCCCCGACAAACCCGACAAGCTACTAAGTCTCATCCCTTTACAGTGGAGATCCCTAGGTGCAAGAAAGCCTTTTACTCCAATAGTTTCTTCCCCAGAACTGCGGGTCTTTGGAACTCCCTTCCGGGATTCTGCTTTCCCAACTGCAATGATATGCAGAAGTTCAAGTGTAATGTTAACAAACATCTTTCTACTCTTCTCCCTTCATAATGACCCCGCTAATTAATTCCCTAATAGTAGCCCCCTGCTTCAAAGTGGCACTGTGCCTTGTTTGGGGTGAAAATTGAATAAAAAAAAAAAAAAAAAAAAAATATGTGTTCGAGAGATGGCTCTTTTTAACGTTTCAGTGCGGTTTACAAAAGTTTTTAGCGGATATACAAACACACACAAATACACAGACATTTGCCCTTTATGATAGATAGATAGATAGATACATACATGAGTTTTATTTTATTTTTGCGCTTGCTCATTTCATCACAGGATGCTTTGAAACTAACCTTGAATCCAACTTATTACGGAAATGAGTAAGTATCTTCGTACGCATCCGATTAATCTTTCGATCGGAAATAAGAATCGGACACGCACAAAGCTTTCAGAAATGAAAACCAAAAAAAAAAAATCTCCAAAATACTTTCACCTTTTATCGAAGAGGCGTTACTTGTTCCGAATTCATTTACATCTCGGAACAATCAACAATTACACCTTAGAAACGCAACACAGTCATATTTTTTGTTTGTTTTGTTTTTAGAAAAATAAAACACCTTCATTGTTTATAATCTTCAGTAGAAATTTACCGAACTCGAATTCACACTTGATAAAATTACACCATTATTTTTCCCTTTTCAAGGAGGAAGCTTTTAGACCAAAATAAAAAAAATTTAAAAAATGAAGGGCACTGCGTATTTATTTGTACAGAAATATATAAATATATATAAGATGTAGCCGACGTTGCCGGGTATTAAACGTAACGTTAAATTCCTTAAAAATAAATAAACAAAGGTTAAAAAAAAAAAAAAAAAAAAAAGAAACTGAGACATGTGCATGCTAGTATTGTTTGTTTTTTTTCTTAACAGTTCACTTTTTGTAAGTAAAAAAAAAAAAAAAAAAAAAATACTCGATCAGAACCAAAACCTAAAGACAGTGAGTCATTTATGATAACCATTAGACTAGCTTGCCATGTTCTTTGAAATGTGTTTTCAACCCTCATGAAACAATTGATAAACAGATAAAAATCCGATGTCCCCGAAGTACCAATTCCAGATGAAAACCGATTTAAAAATTTTCTACATGTTTTAATAACCTATGTACCAAATTTCTAGTAGATCCAAAATTCGTAGAGCATAGGAGATAAAGTGTCCTCTCACACACATTCTCACATTTATATACAAGTGATCTTGTCTGTGTGAGGAATTGCCTACCAAACTACTCTGTTTATGGTCAACAGACCTGAAACGCGATATATAGAAAATCTGGACCCGTAGAATAAATTCTATTTGTTTTTTAGTCAGTGAAAATAGTTGCTAAAGGGGGTCAAAATTGATAAAATTGAAACATGGCAGGCGTAAGTCAACTTAAAGTGCTTCTCTACACATGCACAAATACACATTTATTTGTTAATGTCAGTTTATTTTTTAGAATTTTTATATCCATCTGCTGGTGGCTCAGATGGTAATAAATAGGCTGGAGAGCTAATGTTACAGAATTTAAATCATTATTCACACACACACACACACACACACACACACACACACACGAGTTCCCTCTTCTTTGAACTCTTCAATAGGACTATACAAACCTAGGATTCGAAACCTAGATCACCTGCATATGAAGCGATAACTCTACCAACTGAATTATCATGCCTAGCACAGAAAAGTGGATAATATTATGGAATGGTTATTCATATTTGGATTCATCCGACTACTGTTCTCATCTTGAGTGCGATTTTCACAACGTTTCGGTCGATGTAACCTCCGACCTTCTTCAGGTGTATCTTGTTGAACTCAGGAATGTTTCTATTGAGCTCGGGGATTTGGACGGAATTTTGAGCGTAACCCTTTATTTACTTCATGAGGGTAGCATGCTCTTGTTCTGTCAGCCATGACTGGATAAAGGTCCTAAGTAATTTGCAATTGTATTTTTCAGTCGCCCACACTGAGGATTGAACCTTCAACCTTCAGGAGAAGGTCACTTTTTACAATTAATTTTTCCAAGTACTCTAACCACTGCGCCACGCATCCAAATTCCCGAGTTTGACAAGATACACCTGTAGAAGGTTGGAGGTTACATCGACTGAAACATGGGAAAATGACACACAAGATGAGAACAGTAGTTCAATGAATCCAAATAATATAACCAATCATCATCTATAAAATTCAGAAACATCATTATGGAATGGGTTGGCCATGGTGAACCGCAGATTGTTGATGGAACCTATCTTCGCAATGAGGGATGCCGTCACCCAAATCTTTGAATCCATACCAATATCTCACGGCACGATTTTAAGTACTGACTGCAATTATTTGTGGTGTTTTCATTGGTCTGTGGAAATGAATATAATTCACTTTTTTATCTTTTTTTTTTCTTCTTCCTTTGAAGATTGTAATGCTGGGTATGGGGCAGCCAAACCAGCTGCCAACATTCTCCTGCTTTTTATTGAAACCAACAGAGCTCTTTTTAGTATCCTCGTTGCTCTCTTAAGTGCAATTGTCTGGATCTCTTTTGCACTTGATTCACCAGGAATATTAGTTAGGTAGGACTTCAGGTTCTTCTTCATAAGCCCTGTAGCACCTATAATAACTGGTATGATTGATATCTCTAAGATTCCAGTTTCTTTTCATATTAGGGGTAGGCTATAGAAACAACATTTTTCAAATAAATGCCAAAAGTGGCTTATTACCTTCATTTACATGTAAATAGATGGGAACAAGTGATTTTGTTCAAAACGGGTCAAAATTGGAGGGTCGCTGGCCCCAAACGTGATTTGACTGCGTCAACGCATGAAAATGGCCCAAATTTCGCCCCCGAACACACTTAATCACTTATTGAAAGCCACAGGGTGCATTTTTTGACTATAAATGCATTTGTATCATTAAATCTAACATTCCCATTGGCTATCCCACAAGTATAGGCGACCCTCCAATTTTGACCCGTTTTGAAAAAAAAATCACTTGTTCCCATCTATTTACATATAAATGATAGGTAATAAGCCACTTTTGGCATTTATTTGAAAAAATTTTTTTCTATAGCCTACCCCTATACATGAGACCTTGATATTTGGTCTGTCTCTTCCTTTCAAACCTCCATCATTAAGAACACTCACTTCAACCAAGGTTGCAACTCTCTCTGATTTATTCCATATAACTGTCAGGTTTCACAGCAGCATTTTCAAGGTAGGTTGCTGTAAGGATTACATGATCGTAATATATGGTATATAAGTCATTTCGAACTGTTCTTTCAGATTGATGTTCCCAGGATTTGCTGCTACATTGTATGTGCATGTTATATATATATATATATATGAGCAAACAGTTAATAAAATATGTTAAAAAACACTTTGAAATGAGTTAAAAACATATTTAATCTGAAAAGGAAACACTAGATAAATGGATAGTCCTTAATCTGCGGAGTTTCAAAGAAATACTCTCCTTCTCATCAGAGGGTAGGAATTAGCAAAATGCGGGATCGGATTTTGCATGCAGAAATATTTGATGAAACAACAAGTAAGTCAAAGATCTTACTTGAAAACAAAATAAGTTAAGCAGAGGGAATATGGTAAAGAAAAAGGTGATTACACATGAATGGATAGTCTGGTGGAAGATAAAAAATCCAGTGACGGTAAAATCCAAATGTAAAACTTCAAGAAAGTTAAAAGAATTTCCATTTGTACAAGTTCTATTCAAGGAAATCCCGTAATTGGAAGAAGATGGTCCATAATAATCCAAAGGCAGAAATCTATGGAATAATTCACAAAAATGTGTACAAGGAATATATATATATATATATATATATATATATATATATATATATATATATATATATATATCCTGTCACACAAAAGTAGTAAGCAAAAAAGTGACAGTAAATCAATTTTAAGTATTTAAGATAATTAACAAGCAAATCTATTTCACGTTCCTGAATTTTCTAGATGAGGATTTATAATTATTCTGAGTACTCTTGCACAATGCTGACCGGCCGATGTAACCCCCAATCTTCTTTAGGTTTATCATGTCGAACTCGGGAATCTAAGAAATTTTGAATAGAACCCTTTATTAAATCCTGGGTTTGTATTACTGTACACAGATTCGAAAAAGCTGTCAAAAAAAAAACAAATATATAACAAATAAATGTTATCAAAGGCAAGATAAGTTACTTTTCTACCTAACTGGATATGTTTTCAGTGTTTTTATTTAATGTAACATGTTTATTCAGCTCGAAAAACATACTGTGTTTACCGATGTATTGGAAAATTCAAAATGGCGCCAGATTCTCTCTTTAACACGGTAAGTTTGAGAAAAGGTGCTATAAATATAAAACTACACAAAATACTGTTAGAAATTCGCTCAATATATATTACCGTGACATAGGTTGACATATATTCGGTGGTTTTTTAATAGTATTTTGTCTAGTTTATTATTTATAACACCTTTTCCCGAACTTACCGTGTTAAAGAGAGTGTCGGGCGCCATTTTAAATTTTTCCAATACCTCGGTAAACAATGTATGTTTTTTCGAGCTGAATAAACATGTTACATTGAATAAAATGACGAAAAATATATCCAGTTTGGTAGAAAAGTAACTTATCTTGCTTTTGATAACATTTATTTGTTATATATTTGTTTTTTAACAACTTTTTCGAATCTATGTGTACAGTAATACAAACCCTAAATCCTCAATGGTAGCATGTTGTTTTTCCGTCAGCCATGACTTGGTAGAAGTCCTACCTAATTTACAATTGTGTTTTTAGGAGCCCGTGGTGTAAGAAATAAAGTACTAAGTAACATTCTCCTAGAAATTGAAGGTTCAAACCTCAGTGCGGGTGATACTAAGAATACAAATAAGACATCTATTTCCATTGTCCCCCCCCCCATCACCATTTTTTTTTTTTACTTCACAATAAGTAGAAACAAGAATTGATAGTGTCTATAAAGAGAAACGTAATCGTTGTAATCCAATGAATTTTAACAGACTGAAGAAGTATAGCCAGTGTGAATGAATTCTAAAGAAATTGTGAAGAAAAAAAAATGTAGGTCATCTTATAACTTTTGAAGAGTAGATTAGGTTTTATAAGTTGAAGTGTGCCTATATTTCATCGTAATAAAGTAGTTCAAAAATCATGGTAAGAAGCAATAAATTACTTTAAAGTCTGAAATGAATCTTCAGCTAAGAAATGAGGTCTGCATACATTCATATATGTACATACATATAAGTAAAAAGCAAACACACACACACATACACAATACATTACAATAATAGTTTTTTTTTTTATTTAATACCTACACACACTAGTGTTTCATCCTTTCGGAAATCATCAGTGTAGGGTGTCACGATTAACACATTTTACTTATATGTACATACATATAAGTAAAAAACAATATATATATATATATATATATATATATATATATATATATATATATATATATATATATATTGTTTTTTACTTATATCGTTCGACTGGTAGTAATCTGACATCCTGCACTGAAGAATCCCGAAAGGATGAAACACTAGTGTCTGTAGGTATTTAATTATTATAGTAAAAAAAATAATTATATATATATATATATATATATATATATATATATATATATATATATATACACACACACACACACAAAAAAAAAATACATTACAATAATAATTTTTTTGTTTTTGCTATTTAATACCTACAAACACTTTCGGGGAATCATCAATGCAGGATGACACGATTACTACTACCGGTCGGGAGATTTGAACCCGGCCATGAAAGCCATCTCTGACTCCATTAGCAAGGAATAAACCTCAGAGCCAATCTCAACCGCGAGAAATATCGTTGAAATTTTAACATTTATTTTTATTTTTTTAATGTCGTAACATCCGTCATATTGATCTAATGATTATAAAAGCATGATCTATGCATGCGAGCTTAGGTGACCGACTTTCTATTTCAACTTTAAAAATACATCATAAGAAAAAAAAAAAAAAAAAAAAAAATCAAGAAATTAAAATTTACAACTAAATTTATTGTTCGACAGAATACTCCAAACACAATTTTCAAAAAATCCTTATTCCGCAGAGTTTCAATGAATGCTATTCTTCTCTTCAGAGGAAAAGATATTAGCAAATTATTATTATAGCCGAGCTAAAATTTGTTGATTATGGTATTAAATGAAACAGCGTTATGTTTCGTCATCAATTTGAAAAAAAAAAAAAAATGTGGCAAGCTCTACACCCTATTGTGTTTGTATTGAGCTTTTTTTTTTTTATTTGGTTGAGATTAATATGTTAATACATAATTAATATTAGGTTGAACATTACATTTGCTTTTATCGAGTAAACATTTCATTCCCATTGCTTTGACATATATAACAAATAAATGACAAAAGTCTTTATTCCAAATTTCAAGATGTCGACCATCTTGCCGTTTATTCTTTGAAATAAGTCGATATGCACAATTCTCGGCAGCACCTGTTTTGTAGCGCAAAATCATACATGTAATTATTATGTAAATTCTTGAATTTATTTTGCCCTTAACTTATCAGAAGAATCCGAAAATTTGGAGAGAAGTTGCAATTACCTTATTTCTGCTTGATAAAACTTCTCAAATACACTTGTGATGTTAGGTTGTATAAAAGTGTTAACTTAGGTCAAAATTAGACTTTCCTTCTTTAATCGGAGTTTTTCAATTGTAGATTTTAGATAATTATCGGACCCATTCTGATACAAAAACTACATAAGAACACTCCCAGGCACAGTAAGTACGTTCACGTGAAATTTCAAAACAAAAAAATTTGGCCCAGCCATTTCGGAGTCAATAGGGAACGAACTCACGCAAGGTTCCTTTTATATAATAGTAGGTAATGTACACAGAAACATGAAATGATATATGAGCTTTTAGTATAAACAAATTAAAAGGCGATACTAGTGTCCCAGTCATAAAATCAGACTGAAATATGATTAAATAGAAACTAGACAATCACAGAGCCACTTGCATGTGAAGAGGCCGCTGCTGAGCTGTGTTTGCAAAGAAACTAAAGACTGTGTCCTCTAACAATCCGGATCTCAGAAAAAAAGCAGTTTTTATCTTGTAAAACTTGGAACCTTTCCTAAGGTCAATCTAGATGCGACATATGTCAAGTGGAACGAAATTAGCCGTTTGTGCATTAGAGCAGAAATTCCTACGGAGAATGTTGCGTTTTCTTTGAGTGGAGCGCCGCGGTCGCAAATCTTCATCAGTAAATAGACCGTATATTAAAGTAGAAACCCGGGTTTTAAGGTTGAACGAACAGTAAGTAATAATCAAAAATGTATATCTATTAGGTATAAGCATCTATGAGTCAGGAAAATAATATCACACATCAAAAACGCATATTTATTATTAGTTGTACTGAACCGGCGTTGCCCGGGCTCCATTACATTCAAATATGTTTAGTAAATATTTGTATTTGTATTATTCAGACTACTGTTCTCATCTTGTGTTATTTTTTTTTTTACGTTTTCGAACAAGGTAACCTACGACCTTCTTCCTGTGTCTCTTATCTGGGCACAGACTGGATGACCTTTATCAAACTCGGGAATCTGCATAAAATTTCAAATGTAAATCTTTTATTTAATCCACGAGGATAGCATGCTCTCATCATCATCATCATCATCATGCTGTGGCCTCAGCTGAGATAGAACTCACTACACCCTTCCAGTATTCCCTGTCATAACAGCCAAAAGATCTTCCTTGGAGATGAATGTATTGTACAATGCTTTCCGTTCCGTCCGACATGAATGGGTAAAAGTCTTAAATATTTTGCAATTGTATTTTTCTTATCACCCACATTGAGGATGGAACTTTCAACCTCAAGAAGAGTGTCACTTACAAACGAATTTTACCCAATACTTTATCCATTACGCCATGCATCCCTGCAGAAAAATGCCAACTTTTACCAAAAGAACAAGTTATTTCCCTTGGATGCAACGTTTCCACATTAGCAAACTAACAAGCCAGATTGAATATTTTTGTTTTAAATAAATTCTAGCTAAGTATATTAGTTTATTGCCCAAAACATGGTATAATGAAAATGTCCTAGTTGGAATCAATGTTTGATCTCTCAGCTTAAATGCTATTTAAGTCCAACTTTTAAAATCTGACAATTTTATATATTAGATAAGTGTTTATGAAAAGGGTATTTACTTCCTCTGACAAAAAGTCAGGTTTGATTTCGAAATCCGCCCTATCCTACAAAAAAATGCTTGAGCAGCCCTGCTGGCATTCCCTGTTAGAGGCGCCTCACATGATTAGCAATAAACCTCTTTCCAAAGAGAAGGTAAGGCCTGGACGGGTGGACCTGCTAAGACTGAACAGAAGAACTCCTCAGATTGAATCAAAAAGGTACAACTTGTTGACCAGCTGGATTCTATAGTTAGCTTTCTTGCAGAAGGGGAAGGTTGCCAACATTCCAAAAGTGGTACAATGGAATCAACTGGATTTGAACTTGACACATCCAGGTTGTCAGTCTGTGCCATTAACCATCATCACCTCTTCAAAGTTATGAGGGGAGTATGGAAAAATTAGAATAGGAATGTTGAATTTTGTAACTGTATCCCCAGTAATTACTGCTTTCCAGAGTTGTTGCCTCTCCACGTCTTGGCCAACTAATCCTCTGACCTGCTTTTGAGTAGGACTGAAACCGCTATCTTCAGACAATGCTCACCTGGAACTATAGAGTCGCTATGGTAAGGCAGTAATTACTGGGGATGCGGTTACAAGACTCAGTATCCCTATCCTTTCCCGGTTAATCACCTGAAGAAAGCCAGAGGATGAGTTGGCCGAAATGTGATGAAACCACAACAACAACTAGGAAGATGAGGATAATAGTTTTCAAAAGTATAAATACACAAGATTACGTTAACGAGTACGAATTTTGAAACGGTTACATTAAGAACATGCCAGAACAGTCTGTCGATAAACGGAAATAGACTCAGTGCACCTAGTGTGAGTGAAATACGAGGGATCAAGGGTCAGCTCCTTAGACAAAATATGCCAGAAGCAGGTGTCGATAATTATTACATAAGAACATCATGTGTTTAGGACAGAATAGAGTTTTGAAGCAGTTATAGGGGAAGAAGCGGCTAGACCAGATGTATCCGACAATGTGGAAATCCAAGAGAATATTTGCCTTTTTGCACTTGTTTCGGCTATCACTGTTGATCGGTTGCGCCAACTGCACCCATTGCATTTTGATTGAGGCCGACCATGCACGATGATCCGCTGCTGCATGAGCCATTCATGGTTCCAGCGACGTAGACCATAGAGGGGAAGATCCAGAATCAACTCAGAGTCTTTTTTTGGCCATCTTGATCCAAGTCTTCAGCTGTCCACTGCGACGTTTCTTCAAGCCTTGCAACGGGGCCAGTGTCAATGGCTTCGCAAATGACATTGCTCCGGTCCCCGATGAAGAACATAGCCAAACCATCATAGATGCCTCATGAGGATGGTTTTTGTGAGAGAAGGTGTCTTGCAGCCTGTGTGGAGCACAGTGTTGGGGATAAAAATGCTGCCAGCGAACCCGAAGGATGCGGTGTAAGAGAATATTTCTTCAAAGCTTGTCCATTCGTTAACCATTTCTAAGATGAAGCAAGAATTAATTTGGGCTCATCTTTTAGAAAAAAAAAAATGGCATAATCACGTTGACACACCAGTTACCATTAAATCTACAAAGTTAAGCAACGTTGAGCCTGGTCAGTACTGAAATGGGTGACTATTTGGGAATATCAGGTGCTGTATGTGCTCTCCACTTATTTCAGCATTGTTTCCAGTTGTCCTGGATATCTCCTTCAAAGTGAAATCAAGCAATGCTGATTCAGGTAATGTGTGGTAAGAGATTGTACAACCCTTGCTTCACAATTACATGTGCAGGTACCCTTATGGGGTGGGGTTATCCATTGTTTCTCAAGACTGAATGGAGGCTATAGATTTTTTACAGGAAATTAATTTTAGCCTCTTGTTGGTCTCATCTCGTGAATGAACTTCTCTCCCCAATAAAACCTTTGAAACTGGCAACAGGAGTTTCATTTGCTTTGGGTTCATAGAAGATCACAACCACCACGGGATCAACGGCCGCACACATTGAAAGCAACAATAAAAATAATGAAGAGCGCGCATATGTAAAAAAAAGACTTTACTGTGTATCCTAAAGTTTTTTGTTTTTTTTTACATGTAAATCGCCAAATCTAAGGCCTATGAAAACACTCATTAAATCTTATAATAAGAGTAACACCAAAATGAAATAAGACCTTAATCAACAACAAAAAATAAAATCTGCATTTTTGTTGTTGTTGTTTATGTCTGTAGGGGGAGGCACAAGTGTCAAGATAATCAGCAAGGGGGTCACGAGATCAAAGGTTGAGAAACACTGCACCAGATGATGCAAGCATGCAGGAAAGAGCAACAATTAAAGAATGAGGGACAGATTGTGCACGCATGTAAAATAGGCTTTCATTAATTGATTTGTGTTTCTTGATGGCCTAACAACGATAAGGATGATGTGCACGTTTGTGTGAAAAGACTGGTTTGGATTTCATATCCTGAAAGGCGTTTTTTAACATGTAAATCGTGTAATCCATTTGAAACCTTATAAAAACATTAAATTTTATAATAAGGGCAACACCAAAATGAAATAAGAGCATAATAAACAACAACAAAAAAAATTTGCATTTTTTGGTTGAAGTACAGGGGTGTTTTAGATGCTCAGTAAGCGGGTCATGGGTCATCAATAGTTGAGAAACACTGGCCTTGGATCAAAGTAAGAGCATTGTTTACTTTCATTCTGACGAAATAGGAAGTTGTTTTAGCAATAACCCATGGCATAACGGATAATGTGTTTGATAAAATTCAGCTCTAAGTGACACTTTTTTGGACATGAAATTAATTGGTTCCGATTTGGATTTTGTATCCTGAAAGGCGTTTTACACATGTAAAAGCTAAATGAACTACATAAAACAAAATCTGCAGATTTTGTTTTTGTTCAAGTGCAGAAGGGGAGGGAGTGCCGAGATACTTGGTAAGGGGACCATGGGTCACTAAAGATTGAGAAACGTTGCGCTAGGTGATGCAACCATGCAAGCCAGTGAAACTCTCTGCCGCTTGCCTGTTTCCCACCTGACTACAACTTTGACGTCTTCAAGTCCAACATAAACAAACTCCTGACAAACCGCCCCCTTAAGTAAGACGCTATCAAAACCCCCAATACTAAATATTACTACAATACTATCTCATTGATTACTGTACGCGCAATAACCCTCATCCCTGAGTGGCCTTCGGGCCTTGATAAGTGGTGACCTACATGTAAAAAAAAATTTTAAGAAAAAAAAAAAAAGCAATGGCATACATGGAAAGGCGACTATTAAAGAATGAAGACCAGACCGCACACGTATGTAAAAAAGGCTTTTGTTAATTGATTTGTGTTGCTTGATGGTTCAACAGCGATAAACGCTGATGTGCAAGAGTACGCATTTGTTGGAAACGCATACAAGCGAATCTTGTTTGTCATGAAAGGTTGCACGCGAACGAACACCCGCAAAATGTGCGTTTAGGAAAACAACCAGGTGCGACGATATTTCGTTTGATAAAACGTTAAACCCAGACTCACGGATAATATTCTAATCCGCTAATCAGTCAGCTAACCCTACCCACCTCCTCCCCGTAAGAAATCAAATATTTTATTGTCAATACTAAGGAAATTGAAAACAAACTCTGTGGCAAATTATTGATCTGTATATCAGAATATAATAAATGATTTCATTTTTGCTTTTTATTTGTTTCTCTTTATATATTTTTTTTTAAACAATTTTTGTTTCTATAATTATTTTTTGAAATCTTTAATATCAGAAATCTTGCTTGCAGAAAGCAAACATTTTCTTTGTTTTTTCTTTTAATTTGTGATTTATTGATTTAATTCAACTCATTTGTTATCAACGTTTTGATTCTGTTTAATGTATATTCTTTTTTTTATTTTTTTAACTTGGAAAAAATCTGCAAATTCTATTCATTGTATATATATATATATATATATACGTTTAATTATAAAAGAAATATATTTTTATGTATATTTGAATAATGTTTTTTTCAACTGCCACAATTAAGCTCAATAAAAATGAATTTATGATTTACAATGTCTGAATACCCTATATATCAAATTTCAGGTCTGTGGCTAAAAAAATTTATTGAGTATATAATACAGGTGGAGAATTATTGTGCACACACATTCTCACTTTTATAGATATAACGATTTGATGTTGCATTGTAAAAGCGAAATATTGAATTTCAAAAAACCTTTTGTACCTACATAACTGTCATGTCGCAAAAGGTAACATATCCAAAAATTACAAAAAATGATAAGATAGAAAAACAATTATTAAAGAAACAGTTTTTGATAAAAGATTATGTGAGGAACAAATGTGACCGACATTTTGAATTGTGTTTGTGTGTCACATAACATAAGCAAAAGGGGGAGTAACTTAGTTTTCAGAAATCTAGAACTTAATTACCTCCCTTGTCACTTTTTTTTCTTCTTTTTTTTAGTCAAATCTAGTGAAATTGCTCGACTTCACAAATTTGTTTTTTTGTTTTTTTTTTTCATTAATAATTATTTTTCTATCTTATCGTTTTTCATAATTTTTGGAGAAGTTACTCTTTGTGACATGAGAATTATGTACGTACTATTTGTTTTACTTGAAATTCATTATTTTGATTTTTGAATTTTTCTTTTACGATTGTAGAAGCAAGAAGAATTTTTTTTTTTTAATTAAATGTGCAATATTTGGATTGTGCTTCTCACAAGTCGAGAATAACATGCAAGATGAGAACTCTAGTCAGAATAATCCAAATAATCAAAACCATCAATCCTTACCTCAAAAATTTTGAAACAATTTCTATATTAGTTCCATACTTGGGAGCCACATGACTCCCATGTGAGAAATACTTCTCTTCCTCAAGATGTAATGTATTTCCACTTCTTTTTCGTCTTCTTTTAAAATGCAATGAAATCACATTCAATATTAAATTCAGAGTTCTGTTCACATACCAATAGAAGACATTTTGATTCCTTTTCGTCATAATCTTCAACAAAATTCTATACTCAATTTTTTTTCTTTCATTTTAATCAAAGAGATTGATTAATTCATTCCAATTTTTTCCTTAATTCATACAGAAAAAAAATTTTCTCGGACATTTTTCCCCCTTTTCCCTCATTCAGTAATGGCGAAGGACTATTATGAACAGATTTCCATTTTCTTGTTTAAATTTATTCATTCATAGATTTTTATTTTAATAATGTAACAAAATTATATGACTGGAAATTGCTTTTTGTTCGTTTTATTTGACACACAAAACATAGTGAAAAGTTATGTTCTTACAGATATAATGATGCCTTTCCCCTGATAGATATTAGTAAGATTATTTTACGTGAAAAAAAAATCAGAAATGAGAATGTTTTTTTCAAGCCGGAGTTCTTGAGTTAGAAGGCATAATGGCCATTGCCAGGCGAACCTAAAGCGCACAACACCGGATGATCCCAAGGCGCACGTCGCCAGACAATCCCAAAGCACACATCGCCAATTCCTTGTTTTAAACTCTCCAAATATTTAAACTATTTTGATTCTTTTAGGATTTAAAAAAAAATAATCTGACTTCCACTTCTAGCATTCTTATGAGATCAACTGACTTTTTCCCAAACCTCCGAATCTGCAGCCCTGTTCCAAACTTAAGCTTGACAGACCACAAGAGAACAGAACTGCTTATAAATATCCTTGAACACATTTAAAAATAAAAATATTTATAAGTGCTAAGATGATTAATTGTAATTAAGAAAACCAGAACTTTTGGAGGAATCAGAATCAGAAGAACGTTGTGCCTATTTCTGATACTAAAAACGATTCTTTTATTTTTTTGTTTGTTGAAAATTCAATTTTCTATTGCTGGCATCAGTGATAAATACTGATAGATTTTAAACTAGCAGTAAAGTTAAAATAAACAAAGCACCTTCTCCACGTCCAGGTATATTTTATGTTTTTGAAAATATATCATATGCATATATATAATATTGGTTTTGTGCTAATTTGGGGGGGGGGGGCAGAGAAATATTTTTAGATTTTAAAAGAAGCAAAAATTGTATCAGAATTAGAAAAACTATTAGAATCATTCCAAAAAATTTGACGTCATTTCGCAGACCAATAAAGGATTAGTGTATGTCCCCTCTCTTCTGCTAACATTGAAAAGCAAGCAGACAATCACTGCCACACTTGAGAATGTTACCAAAGATATGCTGCAGCGTATTTGGTATGAGTTTGATTACTGACTTGACGTGTGCAGAGTCACAGGTGGCGCTCATATTGAACACGAGTAAAAATTATGAAATCTGTCATCAAATTTTGGGGGACACCCTGTATATATTATTAAATCTCCCAACCGACTGTAATCGTAACTCTCTGCACTGATGATTCCTGAAATGAAACACTAGTAATTTGTAGGTATTAAAAATAATCGTAGTAATATATATATATATATATATATATATATATATATATATATATATATATAGTCATCCACATACAGTATTGCTTTGCTGTATCACAGCTCATCAGTGCGGCTAGATAGGCAACTACCTCAAGCGAGGATCGAAACCCGACCGCCTGTGCGACAGGCAAGGCTTTGAACCATTACACTAAATCGGCAGTTGCTGTGCGGGTAGTGAATTAACAATGTTTTGACATCGTCCGAATACTTAAGCTCAATTTGTTTACACAAAGGGCATTGCTTAATATGTCAATGAGATATCGTGTATCACTTCCCAATATGCTCAACTCAAGATAAGGAGCATTATAGCCATCCACATAGAGTACTGTTTCGCTGTATCACAGCTCATTAAAAATAGTAATTATATATATATATATAATAACAGTTTAGGAAAAAATGTAGTATCCGTTTGGATGGTAGACTTATTATATTCCATCATCGATCAGTAAAAATTATGTTCTCCTCTCACTACTTTTATCAATTTTGCATCTCATAGCCCCCCCCCCCCAAAAAAAAATTCTGTCTGCAATGTTATCTAGGTCTAACTGCAATTTTTAAAAAATAAATTGTAGCGAAATATGCTATTATACTGCCAATAACACGATAGAGCAAAAATAAGTGGGAATTGGTTTGTTAGAAACGAACTGGACTTTTTTTTTTCAGCTTAAATGCTATCAGGGTCCGACTTTCAAAATCCAACAAGAAAAGTTTATAGCTTAGATGGAAAAGTAAAATACCTGTTAAATTTCTGCTAATTCCTGCGATTCTAACCACAAGCGGCAGATTATGTTCTTCCATCAGAAGTTCCGACAATTCTTTATTAATATTCATCTCATCGCCAAAGAATTTCTGTTTTAAATCTTTCAAAATAGATTTCTTATTCAAAGCACACACACAAGACAAACTTATTCAACATTTATTCCACTATTTGTTGACTTAATTACTTTTTTTTTATATTCAACAGGTGCAAATATGATTGTTATGTAGCAATGATCAAAAATACATTTTTTTTTTCTTTCAGCCATTTTGTTTTGGTTTTAGTTTTTTTTTGTTTTTTAATTCCATTCAATTCAAATTCAGTAACTTATGTCTGAAAGATTTCTTTATTCAAATCACAAGTTAGAAAAAAGAATCGAAACAGTTATAACCGCTTTCCCAATTAATATATATCAGTACATATAACCCACATCCACCCACATATGCAGATAGTTTATATATTTCTCATAGAGCCTGTCTCTGCTCTATCGTTATTTTCATGGACAGTGCTCGTCTGAGCTCCAATCTATGCCCCTCCATCAAACTTTCACAAAAAATACTTGACTAGCTACAACCACTATCAACAATTTCCCCACTATCTATCTGTGCCTGAATCTAAATGCAGATTTCATGAACAAATTTCCCACCTGTTCCACTGGCCTGCTTCCTGGCCGATTACAATATCCTTTCATCGCGGCGGTAGCTGAATACTTGATGCTTCGTCAGGGCTATCAAGGGTATTTTTTATTGTGACGCCATCACTAGATGGGATACCTGGTCCCATCTACCCTTGAAAGAAGGATAGACTGCACCAGTTTCTCTACCTGATATTTTTACCTCACGGTACATACAGCACCTCACCTTCCCAAATGATCACCCATCTGGTATTGGCCAGGCTTAACGTTGCTTAACTTTGGTGATCTGGCAAAAACCTGTGTCTCAACGTGATTGTGCCGTATAACAATATACAATATTCACAATATATTACAATATAGTAGCCTTCGAGTCTAATGTAAACAAGTTCTTGTTGAGCCATCTCCTTAAATAATCTACATTCTACCCAATCTATACCATCAACGATTACTACACTACCACATTATATTCAATTCATTAACCCTTGTCTTTGAGTGGCTTCAGGACTCGATAAATTGTGACTTACTTGAGAGAAAAAAAAATGCACATTTCATGAAAATAACGATAGGCTAAAAAAAGACTAGCGATGTTTATTCTTTGAAAAAGGAAGTTTTTTGGGGTTTTTTTTTTACATAGTCACCACTTATCAAGGCCCGGAAGCCACTCGGAGATAAGGGTTATTGCATGTACAGTAATCAATGGGATAATATTGTAGTAATCGTTAAAAAAGTCTTTTCAGTGTTCTCTTTCTCATACATAGACATTTATCTCGAAATAGAACAAAATGAAGCAGTATTCACCCTCTGAGGTGAGAACTGGTTCCCTTCAAAGGAAGAAATTATGTAAGAATATCAAATTCACAAGAGATCCCCACTTACATGTGTAGCCCCGTGTAGTTCTTGTAGGGAGGTGTCAAAATACTCCTACGTACAGCGCCTAGTATTCCTAAATTATGTATTGACCGGACTCGACATTGTTTAACTCTGGTGATCTAACAGGAACTAGTGTATCAATGTTGTTATGCCGTATATTATATTAGTATAAGCCTATTTCGCAGACAAGGAGGAGGGGGGGCGCACAGGGAAATAACTCCATCACTACTTAAAGTTTGTTAAAATTGGATGAGGTTATTGTGAAACATGGACAGAAAAAATACCTAAATAATTTTTTTTTTTCACTTATTTTATAGAGTTTCTCTGTCCTTTATTAATCCCTTTTCGTTTAAAGGCACCCGTCTTCGTCCGCAAAATAGGCAAGATACCCACAACACAATCGATCTCATTAAAATCTGATTTTTCCTCTAAAAAAAAAAAAAAAAAAAAAAAAAAAAAAAATACTTGATAAAATTAAGCGAAAAAAAAAATTTTTTTATGAGAACTTCATTCCATAACGGGTACGTACAATATAATTTTCTTTTTCAATATTTTCATTTTTTAATGTCTTCATTAAACTAAACAAGTACCTTGTATCAGTATAAAAACAAGGTCTCTTCTTTTTTTTTTTTGGGGGGGGGGGGTGAATTCCCAATTCTGGTTAATCATCCCTATACTAAATCACTGATGGATTTCCCAACAAGGGAAGGAAAAAAGGAGTAGCCCCTCTCCCTCCAATTTCACTGAGGTACAAAGAGGAAAGCGAGGTGAAACAAACATGCCCGCTTTCAATCCCCCTATCTAAATTAGAGACAAAATTCTAGGGCAGTATTTATAAAAAAAGTAAATAATAAAAAACAATTTTTTTAAGAAAAAGAGGAATTCCGCCTTTTCTGATTTACAAAACAATATCTCATATGCATTATACATATTATTTACTAGCGAAAGGGGCGCCTGGCTCTCTTCTGGAAGATCCCATGGAAGTCCTCTTGCACAAGCATGTCAATGAGCCTCACAGCCTCTTTCATCTCTTCAATTGTTTCATAACGACAGCCTCTAAGGTTTTCTTTGAACTTAGGGAATAACCAAAAGTCATACGGAGCAATGCCTGGTCTATAGGAAAGGAGAGGAACTGTCTTGATGCACATCTTGATGAAACAGTCTGTTACAAGGATGGAGTTGTGAACTGGTATATTTGCCCAAATCTTCCGCATTTTCAATTCCTTGAGAATAATTGTGTAAACAGTTCCTACACTGACATCAAACTGTGCACTTGTTGTCTCTAGATACCCACGACGACCCATATCCATAAAATTCTTTATCTAGCCAATCAACTCTGATGTTCTGACCTCCTTACTTCTCTCACACCTCTTATCCTTCACAGACTCCCTGCTTTACTTGAATCGCTTATGCCACTCAAAAACTAGTACTCGATTCATGCAAGATGGTCCAAATGCAATCTGAAGCATTCCATATGTTTCTGTGGCATTTTTTTTTTTTTAAAGTCTAAAACAATTTTATTGCACATCGTTTTTCTAAAGTGTCTTTACATCCAAATTGCATTTTTTAAAATTCACCAGCTGTGACAATCAAGCTTTAGTAAGGTGTATTCCAATTCCTGCTGTAGCTGTCATTTGAACCTGAAATCATAAAAATTGGTCAGTCATCTTATAAGATGTATAGCAATAACATATTGAATTTTGAAGAGTCTCTGAAAATTTTAAATGTCTGTACGAAAAAAAAAAAAAGTCAGAAACGTATTGAAGACACCTCCAATATTTAGTTATTTTTTGAGTTTGAGGAATGGCTGGAAGTTTGGAAACAATTTACAGGTTACAACAGTTAGGAACAGTACAGACAGTCTTGGGTTTGTGCCAGGAGTTTTCAGAGGTCTTAGACGGATAGGGGTCGGTTGCAGAGGTCTTGGGCGGGGTTGGAGGCAGAGTTCTTGAAAAAGGTTCGCCTATACGGCTAGGAGTCCAAATCAGAGTCAGCTATAAGATTTTTTAAACGGACTCCAATTATTACTGAACATTGGAAGATTTTTTAAAAAAAACGGTTCAGAGTCGAATATTTAAGAATTTTAAAGTATCAGAGTTGGACCTTATACTTTGGATAGAAACCTGATAGAAAATTAACATATTTTTGTTCTATCACCAAAATTTCTTGGAATTCCTATCATGTGCCATCACCAAAATGTCAAAATCTATTTGCACTACGAATACAAGTTTGTTTGTTTTTTTTTCTTTTTTTTAATGCAAAACTACGTATTCCCCGCCTACAACCGGCAACACACCATTTAAAATGCCAAGAGCGAAAAAATACTTTCGGAACTCTTAAAAAACTAAAAAATGCAAAACTTTGGAAGCTTTTCTGTATTAGTAACACGAGAGATAAGAAGTTTTTTTTGTTGTTTTTTCTTTCAAGCATTTTTTTTTTTTTTTTTAATCTTATTCTTAATAAGATTGAAAACATTTAAGTGCAAATTTGAATATTTTTTTTTTTTTCGAGGAGGTGGGGTAGGATTTCATACATGGTTTTGCTATACAGCATGCTATTGAAATGGAAAGAAAATTTATAAAAACAGGGAATAGGTGATTCAGGCTTATAGCGATTATACTGTAGTTGTTTTCTAAAAAAAAAACCCAATGAAACTCTGGTATTCATAAAATAGTTCTCAATAACAAGCTTTATTTTATACTAGCAGGGAGATCTTACGTTGTCCGGGATTGAAGGAGAAGCAACAAATGTTTCACCCTCTCATATTTTTGTCATCAAAAATCGGCAAAATCAACCATTTTTTTTTTAAACTGAATCGATTGATTGCCTGCTCTAGTTAGGGACCCCACCCTCAGTGTACCGGAGGAAGCTTCACTTGCCTCCCCGCAGTGACTTAGTCCACAATAAGTTTTAGTCTACATTGCACTGTAGAGAATCTATTGTTGATTTTATAAAATTACCTGTAAATAATAGCTTCACTTCACAGCAAGTTTAACACACAAACGTAAAGTATCACAGTTCAATTTTATTCTCAACAGAAACATTCATTTTGAACGCACCCCAATTTACAGTTGATTTTATAAACTAGGCCTTTCTGCTTGTGCGGTGAAAAAACTTCTCAAATGCACTTGTGATGTTATGTAAACTTTGCTCAAAAAAAATAGCCGTTTCCGAATCAATAGGAAACTCTCTCTCTCTCTCTCTCTCACACACACACACAAAGTTCCTTTTATATTATACTAGCGGGGAGTACCCGGCTTTGCCCTGGTTTTTAGATGCGTGTGTGGTTGAGGGGGGGGGTAAAATGAAAACAAAGCGAAGTCATAATCCTGTTTAAATATTATAAAAACAATGTTAAAATTATAAAAAAATAAAAATTAAAAAAATTAAAAAAAAAAAAACAATTAAAAAAAATGAACGTGATGCAATACGAACGGTCCGGCGGTGCCTGTGTGTTTGAAAAATCCCAAATAAGTTTGAAGGAGGGGGGGGGTGAACTCGAATCATTGAGGCGAAAAAAAAAAAAAAAAAAACCTGATGAATTAACTAAAAAGTGAATTGGGTCAAATATCAATTCTGCAGTGAAGTTTGTTTTGGTTTAGTTTCAGTAGTCAAATCACACTCGAATTCTAAATGAATGTTCTTGTTTTCTCGAATTCTAAATGAATTTATTTGTTTTAATTTTAAGTGTAATGCAAGTGAATTCACGATATCGTTGCATTGTAATATGTTGAGTTGAAAGTACTAATGAATAAAGGCCACAGTTAGATTTCACGGCTAGAGTGGTTAAAACCGGAAATAAAATCCGGTTAGTCTCGCAGATTGCGTCTTACACTAACGAAAAAAAAGCAAAAAGAAAACAATAATAGTAATCGCGTTTTTTTTATTAATTTTTTTTTATTTCTATTTTATTATGGAAAAAACAGAAAGCATAAATCAGGGGAAAAAAAAAAGAAAACGGCATAAGTAACCTTGTACGATTCCAAACTGGTGTGTTTCCTCGTAGTGTTCCATGTGAACGCATCCGCTGCAGCGTAAATGGGGAGAGATGAAAGGAGGAATCTAATAGAGAAAAGATGTTGCAACTTCCATTGAATCTAACCGATTTTGGCAGTGGACTCTCACCGGAAAAAATATAGCAATGTAGCATTGTCAGTGGAACTGTAGAGATAATAGGCCTATAGCAAACCTCAGATAATGTGCTATAGTCTGTACGCATTACATTGGCATGTAATGTCATGATTTTTAATCCTATTAAGGTCAAAGTTAGAGGGGAAAATGAGTTCATTTTATTTATATAGAAGATATAGAGAAGAGAACATAGAATAGAAGAAAATAGATAGAAGAATAGAAAAGAGAAGAGAATAGAAAAGAGAAGAGAAGAGAAAAGAAGAGATGAGAGGAGGAGAGGAGATGAGAGGAGGAGAGGAGATGAGAGGAGGAGAGGAGATGAGAGGAGGAGAGGAGATGAGAGGAGGAGAGGAGATGAGGAGAGGAGGAGAGGAGGAGAGGAGATGAGGAGAGGAGAAGAGGAGATGAGGAGAGGAGAAGAGGAGATGAGGAGAGGAGAAGAGGAGATGAGGAGAGGAGAAGAGGAGATGAGGAGAGGAGAAGAGGAGAAGAGGAGAGGAGAGGAGGAGATGAGGAGAGGAGAAGAGGAGATGAGGAGAGGAGAAGAGGAGATGAGGAGAGGAGAAGAGGAGATGAGGAGATGAGAAGAGGAGATGAGGAGATGAGAAGAGGAGATGAGGAGATGAGAAGAGGAGATGAGGAGATGAGAAGAGGAGATGAGGAGATGAGGAGAGGAGAAGAGGAGATGAGAAGAGGAGAAGAGGAGATGAGGAGAGGAGAAGAGGAGATGAGAAGAGGAGAGGAGATGAGAAGAGGAGAGGAGAAAAGAAGAGGAGAGGAGAAGAGGAGAGGAGAAGAGAAGAGGAGAGGAGAAAAGAAGAGGAGAGGAGAAAAGAAGAGGAGAGGAGAAAAGAAGAGGAGAGGAGAAAAGAAGAGGAGAGGAGAAAAGAAGAGGAGAGGAGAAAAGAAGAGGAGAGGAGAAAAGAAGAAGAGAGGAGAAAAGAAGAAGAGAGGAGAAAAGAAGAAGAGAGGAGAAAAGAAGAAGAGAGGAGAAAAGAAGAAGAGAGGAGAAAAGAAGAAGAGGAGAAGAGGAGAAAAGAAGAGGAGAAGAGGAGAAAAGAAGAGGAGAAAAGAAGAGGAGAAAAGAAGAGGAGAAAAGAGAAGATAATCCTATTAAGGTCAAAGTTGGAAGGGAAAAATGAGTTCATTTTATTTAGATAGATTGACAGATAGAAGATAGATTGACAGATAGAAGATAGATTGACAGATAGAAGATAGATTGACAGATAGAAGATAGATTGACAGATAGATTGACAGATAGAAGATAGATTGACAGATAGAAGATAGATTGACAGATAGAAGATAGATTGACAGATAGAAGATAGATTGACAGATAGAAGATAGATTGACAGATAGAAGATAGATTGACAGATAGATTGATAGATTGACAGATAGATTGACAGATAGATTGATAGATAGATAGAAGAAGAAAAAAATATAGAAGAGAAGAAGATTATTTTATTATTATTTAAGTTCCAACTGACTACAATATAGTTGTCTTCAAGTCTAACGTAAATAAGTTTTTGATGAGCCGTTCCATATAAGTTAACAAATTTACCGAATTTCCATTACTAACAATTACTATATTGTCTAATTTCTACTGTACACTCTGTAACCCTTATCCTCGAGTGGCCTCTTGGCCTTGATAAGTGATGATCTCTATATATAATAAAATATACATAACAAAAAAAAAAACAAATTTAATAGTAGAGATAATTTTCTTTATTTACACAAACATTATTAGCTACATATGTGCATATATGTTTCAGCTGTGATTTCTTTCGAAAACTAATTTCCTCAGGCCACCAGTCTTAGCTGTCTCAACCCTTTGGAACAGCTGAAATACGTATGCACATTATCATTTGAAATCAAATTGTGCTTGGTCTCCTTATCTAATGCTGCTTTACGATAATGCTTCTCGTAGGTATATATTCACGCTTCATTTATACCTATGATACATACCTATGAAAAGCATTATTGTAAAGCAGCGTTATATAAGGAAACCAGCACAACGTGATTCAAATGATACCAAAGTACTCCAACTAGATTGTTTATGTAAACTGGATGTTTTACCAATACAGACACATCTACGCTATTATGTATCTGTTTATATGTAAATGGTCTGTAAAACCTATCTCTATAACGAAGTATATAAACTGACAAAATATAATATATATTCTAGTATTGAGGAAGAGGTAGACAACTCAAATGAAAGAATGACAACCATCGAAATTAAGTTTATATATAGAAACAAGAACTTTTGTTAGTCTAATTACTTTGGACACAGTAGAATGAAAATGTAATGCCTACGGTATTTAAATTATATAAATTAGCCTGCATGATTATGGCTTGTCGCAGATCCATCCTTTTAAACAATCAGGAAACATGGATCAAATCGAATAACAACGAGTTTGACGTCCCGATGGGGGCTTTTGACTCAGCCCAGATTGCCGACCTAGTGGGCATATTTATAATGTACACTATTAGCAGAATTATAGAGCCTAACTTAGTGGGATTATACAGGGATGATGGACTAATTGTTATCCCTAATAGTGACGGCCCCATGGTATCGAAAATACATAAAAAATTAGTAAGAGCCTTCAAATACCTAGGATTTAAAATAGATATTACCCCAAATTGTAAAAAAGTTAATTATCTAGACATAACTCTAGACTTAAGAAAGGGGATATACAAGCCGTTCAATAAAGATAATAACACACCTTCTTATATTAATACTAGATCTAACCATCCAAGTTGCATAATTAAACAAATACCTAAAACGATTAACACTAGGATTAATAAACTTTCGGCTAACAAAGAAATTTTTGAAGCAAATAAAAAATTATACAATAGAGCACTAGAGATAAGCGGATACAGTGAAAAACTCACATATATTAAGAAGGAAAATAAAAACAAAAATAAATCTAAGAACAGAGGCCGGAAAATAATATGGTTTAATCCCCCTTACTGTCAACTATCCAACATAAACATAGGGAAAGTATTTTTGAACCTAATAGATAAACATTTTACCATAAATAATCCACTTAGGAAGATATTTAATAGAAAAACAATTAAAATAAGTTACTCGTGCACTAAAAACATGGACAGAATAATTAGCACTCATAATAAAATATTAAACAACTCTAATAGAAATAAGGCGACAGTAGACAAATGTAACTGCCAAGTGAAAAATAACTGCCCACTGGACGGTAATTGTAAAGTTGAGTGCGTGGTTTACAAGGCTACGATCCACCCAGAAGATAATAACAGGGACAAAAAAGTTTACTTCGGTATCTCCGCCGGAAGCTGGAAACAACGTTTTTATGACCACAAACATTCTTTCAATAACCCAGAACTTAAGAATAAAACCGAGTTAGCTAAACAATGGTGGTTATTAAAAAATGAGAATCAATCCCCAGTGATTTCATGGTCAATCCTATGTCATTCGGACGTTCCAAATGGCTTTAGGCAGAGATGCAGTTTATGCCTCGAGGAAAAAATAAGAATCCTGAAGTACCAACACAGTAATCTCCTAAACAAACGAGATGAACTGATGGCCAGATGTAGACATAAATGTAAATTTAAAATAACCAATAACTCTAGATCCGACGAACAGAGAATTCTATAATGGTAAAGACACCGAATCTAACACCACTAGATTAGTTACGATAAACCATCCTACCCCACCCCACTGGCAATTATAGTGTTGTCCGGTATATACTCGATAATAACTACTTTACGATTTGTTGTCCGAAATCTAAGCTAGGCATATATATATATATATATATTTTTCACGAAGTACCTGGTTTATCCAAATTACTTATAAATAAATGAGATATCCTTAAGATAATAATTTTTCTCTGCAGATAATACATTAGTTATTAAACTGAGTTAAGTCAAAAAGACCAAATACTAAAACTAGATATTATTAGATTTGATACAAATCAACACAAAAATATAATTATTTTACTTATTTCTTTATGCGTGCATGAGAATAATTTTGTTGTACGGAGTGAATAAAAGTATATATTAACCGAAACTAGATACGTCCTATCGGATTGGGGGCGATCAATATTACAATTTCCTACTTCTTAATCAATTAAGAATTGAAATATTAATTACAACGACCGCTATAATCACCAATAAAATTATTTACATGAAAATATATAAAATATTAAATACATAAGACTCAATTTTTTAAATTCATAGTATTATATTACGAATACAATATTTAAATGAATTATAAGATAATATTTATATCTAACTAATTTTTACATAATAACATACAGATAGTTTTAAAACTTTATATATAATATTCTTTTTATTTTTATTTTCTTATTTTTATTTATTTATTTATTTTTTTATTAATTTATTTATCTTTTAATAGACCTACTTTCCATGACTCAATTTACTATAGGACGCGTGTACAAACATCCAGTTTATTTCCCTTACTTTTCTCAGAGTTTCTAGACTAATATGACAGTTAACATTAGATCACTGCTTCCTCTTCTTTTCTTCCTCTTTTTTTCTTCTTTCTTTTTTTTTTTTTTTTTTCTTCTTTTTTCCATTACGCGCTGTTCTATTTCTTTCACTATATATCCGTATACTTTCGCCCCTTCTTCCTAGGTTAGTAAACGCGTGTCAAGGCATTTACATGTCAGAACGTACATCTTAGAGGCGTGTGTGTGTGTGTATGTGGGTGTAGGTGTATGTGTATGTGTTGCGTGTGTGTGAGTGTGTGTGTGTGTGTGTGTGTATCTATGGTTACATCGAGCTGCCGCTTATAAGTGTCTAATCTAATATTTTTATTTGTTATCTTTAATTTTTAATTTTTATTTTTTTAAATCCCTACCACCCTCTCTATAAATGTATTAAGTGGATTGCTACTACCACCACCTTTGGTTTTTTGAGGGTCGAAGCCCGATCTTTTCTTTTCTTTTTCAGTATCAAAAATGTAATTGTCTGATTTAGATGCTTGAAAATACCATAAGGTTGAAATAAATTATTGCATCGACAATTATGTAATTTCCGTGTTATATTTTATATATATATATATATATATATATATATATATATATACTAGCAAATGTACCCATCGTTGACTGGATTCAAAAACAGCCTACAGAAAATGGACTCTGATTTATGAAAGTATGATAGGTTATGAAAAGGAAGGGTTGTAAATTTGGGTTGAATTTCGGGGTATCAAAACCAAAGCAAAATATGATGAAAGTAAAAATAAAATAGATAAACCCCATAATTTATTATACAATACCTATTCACACTGAAACACTTATCACAATATTCTGTGGATCTATATTAAAAAAACCTTGTTAAACTTTGTGACATGTTTCCATTCTATGGAGGTCAGGTGCGAACGAACACCCCATAATTTTATTATACCATATTTCTTCAAACTGAAACATAATTATCAAAATATACTTACGCAGATAGATATGAAAAGTCTGTATTAAAGTTTGTGCCTATTTCCATTCTATGGAGGCCAGGCGCGAACGCAGACCCCACAATTTTATTACACCATCTCTAAGTTAAAACATACTTATCAAAGTATTATTATGTACATCTATATCAAAAAACACTTGTAAACACTTTTTTTTTTTAAATTTTTAAATTTTTTATTTCCATACTTTGTGGACCAGGCACGAACGCAGACCCCACAATTTTAATGAATCATCATTATGCCAGATCAAACATACCCATTCCTGTGTCTCGATACATCTTCTATCATTATATGTAATCAGTTTTTTAAAATTGTCAACCATATAGGAGCCTATTCGTGATCAGACACACACACAGACATTCAGCTTTATATTATAGATATGTATATAGATAGAATGGCTTCCTTCAGTCTTGACAAACTATGGGTACCCACTGTAAGGTGCCGGCGTGTTAAATTTTTGTGGCAAGAGTTGCGCGATCCCTAACCACACCTCTCCTAAGTCGACGTTGTTGAATATCAGTGGCAAGTGGAGGTTCAGCACGACTGGAAACAATGCCGAGATAAGCGGAGAGCACATACAGCGTCTAGAATTCCCAAATGGTCACCCATTTGGTACTAACCAGGCTCAACATTGCTTAACTTCGGTGATCTGATGAGAGCTGGTGTGTCATCGTGATTAATATACATACATATAAATAGATGTATATTATATTGAAATAAATAAGCAAACAAATAAGCGAAAACGAGCAATAAACGAATTAATAATAACAGCAAGGAATAAAATGAATAAATAAATGGAGCTTATCAATAAAATAGATAGAAAAAGAACATGCCACCAGGACAGAAAAACAAGCCGTGAAATCTTAAAATAGAGAAGCAGCGCTGAAGAGGGTAAAATATTACTTCAGATCAAAGCAAACACAAAGACAACCATCTAGTTTTAAATTAAATCGATACCCTCCCTCCCCCCCGCCCAGCGGTGCCTAACCAGGTCAAATCGTACTTTCCTCCTCTTCCCTCCCTCTCTCATCTCTTCTCTATTTACAATACCTTCCTCCAAAAACCTCTACTGTCCACATTCAAAAACTATACACTCCCCTTTTATTTCAAAGTATAATCCACATCCGGATATTTCTTTATATACTAAAGAATTGAAGTGTGATTCTCATTTCAATCAGTTTCCTGTTTTGGTGGCCCTGTCGGTGGGGCATTAGAATACACCGACTGCCCCCCTGCAGAGGGTAAAAGTCCCTCAATGGGGGTCCTGGATATGACCTTAAACTATATCCAGTGGTGAGGCCCCAGCTTGCGGGCTTTGGGGAGTGTGGAGCCACCCTTTAATTACCATTGCTCCCAGGTCCACTCTGACCTGGAGTGGTAGTACCTTTTAGGGTTCCAACTATGGGTTAAATAGAAACCGACTTGAAAACAACAAATATACTCTACTAAAAAGTTTTTCTTCAAAATCTTTGGATTCTGCATTAAATAACCCGAAAAGGGTTGATATGCCGTAAAACAAAAACAACCAACCAACCAACCAGCTTTGGTCAAAAGAAGTGTTTCTCTTTAAAGAGGGACTCCACTGAAACATGTATGCACATATGTAACCAATAATAGATAAACCTATGATATTGTCCCATTAACTACTGTACACTCTTTAACCCTTATCCCCGAGTGGCCTCTAGGTCTTGATAAGTGGTGACTCCTATGTAAAAGAAAAAATAAAGAAAAAAAAGCCTGGATGTCTTGCATCACAGGAAGTATGACCAGCCAAGGAAAACTTGGGAACAAGTGATTGGACAAAACCGTAGTAGAGAGTGGAACCAAGAAGACTGGGAGTGAGCTTGCAAAATGCTTGTCATCAAATAAATGAACGCCCGATCCCTGGTCAAGGGAAAAATGATGTGAAATGAATAGAAGAAAATGGAAAGACTTAAAGAGTTATTTATCTCCCATGGAGGAAGATGTGACAAAAGGTTCGAAAAGTGGGATTTGAGAACCAAGCACCTTAGAGGAAGCTCACTCCAGCCTGCAAAAAAAAAAAAAAAAAAAAAAAAAAAATACCTGAGCAGTTTCATAGTAACTCCCTGGCAAGGTCAGCTCAAGTGGCCAGCAACAAACCAACCCATTCTCAAAGTGAGAGAAAAAATTTATAACTGAACAAATGGAACTCTTAAGTTTTCTTTTTAAACGTTTACTTCGATTAGTTCTCAGAGATCAAAGAACATTCTGAGGCTAACATTTGATTTCTTTATGTATTATATAGATATCCAAATGCTTAAAGAATTTCCCTAACTTCTAAAATCTTGGGAAAATCAGTGAAGAATAACGGAGAAGGAAGAATTATTTCCACAATGGACCACATTATTATATTATAGTTTACTTTAGCTGTGATCTTTGATGTAGTATTCTTTTTTTCATTTTGTTTATTTTTGTCTAATTATTAAACCATTATAGCATTAGAAATCTTTGAAAGAAAAAAATATATATAAAACTGGAATCAGTGACGTGTTCTGCAGTGCAATATCTTTAAAATCAAGCCCAGGCTATATGGCTGATAACAATAATATAATGCCCGAGATCCCTCTGTAAATCAATAGCTGACCTTGAGGATATCATGTTATTATACAGAGTGCAGCAGCTCCTCTTTTTAATCTGTATTAAGTGCATCGTGTATATAAAATATGGTTTTCAAAAAGAAATTCATTGTGGCAAGATCAATGTCAGCTGAACCAATACACTTTGCAATCGATCTCATCAAATTGATTTTCATCAAACAAGAACAACCTTCATTAAAACAGTTAAAAGTTAAAAAGATAGCTCAGGTTCTTAAGATTCCATATATTCTAATTCAGATGTTTATTTAGAATCTTTGAATATTCACTTTGGATTCTTCAAAGATTAAAAAAAAAGTCCAACTACAGGCCCACCTGTCACTCTCATGGCTCCGACTACGGGCCCGCCTGCCGCTGTCACAGCTCCGACTACGGGCCCGCCTACCGCTCTCACGGCTCCAACTACGGGCCCGCCTACCACTCTCACGGCTCCGACTGCCGCTGTCACGGCTCCGACTACGGGCCCGCCTGCCGCTGTCACGGCTCCGACTACGGGCCCGCCTGCCGCTGTCACGGCTCCGACTACGGGCCCGCCTGCCGCTGTCACGGCTCCGACTACGGGCCCGCCTGCCGCTGTCACGGCTCCGACTACGGGCCCGCCTGCCGCTGTCACGGCTCCGACTACGGGCCCGCCTGCCGCTGTCACGGCTTTGACTACGGGCCTGCCTGCTGCTCTCACAGTTCCAACTACAAATCAACTTCGATTGACTTCTTCCAAACTCTTCAATTTAAACTACAAAACTCATGATCAGTGTTAGCATTATCTTAAAATCCTGTTGTTTGAACGAGAAGAAGGATCGTAGTGCCCTTGACGTTTTGTCTTCTTTTCAAATGAACTTGTGCATTACCGTAGTTCTTCAGAGGACAAGAAACATTGCATAAAAATGAGATATTTTTTTATCACTCGATTATGGTAGACAAGTAGAACACGGGAATTAACGAAAGTTAATCTCTCAAATTCACTAGCCAGCAGACTGTAAGATTTCAATTTAGGACAGCTCATAACATTTGGGGGGGGGGGTTGCTTCGCCTATGCTGTCAATGCAATCATGCCCTCTACGGATGTAGCTGCCATCCATTTTATTGTTTACTAGCATGGGTACCCAGCATTGTCTGGGTGTGGAGAGGTAGTATAGTTAGGCTATTACGCAACCAACCCCTTAAAAAAAAAAAAAAAGAAAAAATAAATAAATAAAAATAATGAGTGCCCGCGTGAGTCCAATAAAAAAAAAGGAAAAAAAAAAGGAAAAAAAAAGCAAAAAAAAAAATCAGCCACAGTAGCCAGGCTCGACCCTGTAATGCGAAAGAGGAAAAGGAGGTAAGAAAAAAAAAAGAAAAAAAAGCTGTCTCGCTAACGTGTTTTAAACATACATTGAGATCACAATACGTGAATGACTTTGCAAAAATGTCAACAGAAAAAAATGACCCCCCGCCTTGCAAAAAAACGGCCCAGTTGACAGTCAAAGAATTCATCTTTTTGGCCAATTTTTACATATTTGTCGTCCGAGAGATTGATCTTTCTAACGATATCAATTTTGTCAATGTTTGTTACGCATGTCAAAAGTTTTTGGCAGACATAAACACACATTTTGCCTTTTATATAATAGACTAGCGGGGGGGGGGGTAACCGGCGTTGCCTGGGTGTTTGGAGGTGTGTGTGTGTGTGCGCTAAAAAAAAAAAAAAAAAAATGTTTGCTGGGTAAATGAAAAAAGTTTTAGTAGGAAGGTAGGATTGAACCCCGAAGCCTTGACGCGAAGGTGAAAACGAAAGGGAAAACAAGCCAGACAACTAACCATCTCGGCCACGAGGGGAGAGGAACTGATAAGCATGTTAAGTGACAGTTTATAAAGCGAAATAAACAGGTGCGAGGAAGTGGTGTGATGTCTGACCTAGTTTTGCGCTGCAACCCAGATCATTCGCTTTTCGAAGACGCGGCGAGCTGGTAAAAGTCGGGCAAATTAAATACACACACGACCCCCATTCGTAACTCTTAGATATTATCATTTAGACGTGACATAAAAAGTTTTAAGGAGTGAGCCGACCAAGAAATCCAGCGAAAAAAGCCTTTTACAGGCATACACACACACACTTTCGCTTTTATATAATAGATTTAATCATTAGTGTATTTCAATCGATAGGTAATCTTTGCTAATGACCTTTGCAGGGTTTTTTTTTTTTTTTTTTTTTACATGAAATCACCGGATATTTATATTCTGGACATATGCGGATCTTTGTTAACTAGTTGAGTTATATTTCTTCTAATTAGGTGCTATTTCTGGTATTCCAGAGCCGATATTCAATAAACTTACTTAAGTAATAGTGATTGCAGGGGGAGACAACTTATGCTTTGTTTGTTTCTTGTTTGTTTTATTTACTATAAAAATTCTGAACATATTTCCTTCACTCTCTATCAATGCCTAAATCTAGACGCTGATTCCATCAACAAAGCTTCTTTCCCAGAACTGCCCGTCTGTGGAAAACTGTTCTGCTGGCCTGCTTCTCAGTTGAATATAACATGGTAGCCTTCGAATCCAATGTAAACAAATTCTTGTTGGGCTGTTCCCATAAATAATCAAATTTTACCCAATTAACACCATTAATGATTACTACACTATCACCTTTACATTCATTAACTTTTATCCTCAAGTGGCCTTCGGACCTTGATAAGTGATGACTCCTAAGTAAAAAAATATCTTTGGTCGTTAAGTAAGTATAACAGGTGAGGCATGCATTTAGATAAAGTGGAGGTTAGAGTCGACACAAACAAACCTTCATTTAGTTCTTGTTATAAAATTATGCCTGACTAACAGCTCTTGTATCTACAAAAAACATTACCATCATAAAAATTTCCATCTCTTACTTGTTAATCCAAATGGGGAATGTCCCAGGAAAAACTTACCTGAAACCAAAGAAAAAGAAACTATAAAATATGCAACCAATTGGGAACATAAATCAAAAATACATTCAACAAATAAGAGTTAATTAATAAAATGTCCTTTTGGAAAATCATTATGCAAATACATATTATTTGTATTCTTTGGATTACAGTCCACATCTTGAGTGTTATTTTCACGATGTTCGATCAATGTAACCTGTGAAATTCTTCAAGTGTATCTTGTCCCAAGGACCTGGGCCTAACATATAAAGCACTTGGTAATATTCAGTTGTAAGTTACACTCTTCTGAAGGTTGAAGGTTCAATCCTCAGTGCGGGCGACACTCAAAATGTAATTGCGAATTCCTTAGGAGTTCTACCCATTCAAGAGAGAATGGTTTAAGTAAAGGGTTCCATTCAAAATTCCAAGACAAAAAAAATTCTGAGTTCTACAAGAAGATTCCAGAGTTCAACAAGATATACCCGAAGACGGTCAGAGGTCACACTGACCGAAATGTTCTAAAAATAGCAAGATGAGAACAGTAATCCGAAGAATCCAAATAATATGATTAATCAATCCTCATCTCAAAAATACAATGTGTAAATATTAAAAAGTTTGGTCAAATGTCATGCTGGCAACAAGTTTTGGTGATGGAATCTGATTACGGCTCAAGTAAGCAGCTTCCATTGTTTCAATTACTTTGGTTCTTTTTGGCAAAATTTCCCCTCTTCACTGCCACCAATTTTTAGATGCATTCATACATTTAAGAGGCTCTCTCAGTTTGTTTGTAGGTCTATCATGCTTCTGTTTAAAATTTTCATTGTCAAATTAGCAGAAAGAGTGGATATATTATTTTTTTTAATGCACGCAACCATCTTTATTTATGCTATGCTTAAGTTTGAAATAACGATTTTGTCAATCTGCAATTCTGAGATAGCAACTTTGTTAGTCTGTAATGCTTAGAACTTAAAAATAGCATTTTCTGCGATTGATATAATACTGAAGTTTGAAGAGTTTTAGCTATGCACGTATTAGTTATTCAGGGCTTTACAGACAAATTTATCTTTAATTGACCTTGGACAAGTAAACATTTTCGTTTACAAGCCAAATAGAAAAGTTACTAGCCAAATCCACATGATTTTTAGAATATGATATCTTCGTTCTTTGATAAGTACATACATTATTAGATAAAAAAATGCAAGCATGAAAAGTAATATGGTTAAGATAAAGCTCAGAAAAGTAAAAGGACTAGTTAAAACTGGAAAAGAAACAGACAAGATACTCTGGTAAAAAATATAATAAATTTATAACTTAATACATTGCAGCATTAATTTTTTTTTTTTGTAAGTCAATTTAACATATATAAATTCTTAATGCTTTTCCAGTTTTAACAACTAGTCCTTTTACTTTTCTAAGTCTAATCTTAACCATATTACTTTTAATGCTCGCATTTTTCTATTTAATCCATGATTTTTCCATGAGTTACTTTGAAATAATATTTTCTTTTTTGTGTTCAATATCATACGCATTGTCAACAATCCATAAAAAAATTACCAACATTTTAAATTGACTAAATGAAAAAAAAAATCAAATAAAAGACGTAATTAAGTAAATAAACAGAAAGGGACAAAAAAACAAAAAAAACAAAAGAGAATTAACGGGTGATGTCGTAAGCGAAATATTATCAGCCCTAAACGGCACAGAGCATCACTTTTGTTAACTCTCTATACATAACCCAAATAAGATGGCATGTGAGCGACATTTATGAAGATGTAGATGACGAAAAAGTTGCTATGATAACCAACAGCCAATCAGAAGAAATCGTCTCTCACGTTCCTTACTAATTCTGAGGACTTTTGAACACCAGTAATTTTATTATAACTTGTTTTAATGAACAGAAAATTGAAAATGTTTATTTCAAAATATAGCTGAGAAGGTGACCTATAACTGTAGAAATTGTTTAAAATTTAGTCGCAAAATGAGTGAACGGTGAAGCTTTAAAGCAGTCCTAAATGATTAAAACTAACACTTAACCATATATTCAAACACGGTAGCGTTTGAATGATAAGGATTTTTCTGTATTTTTAAATAAGTGAAATTTATTGCATTTTCACCCCAAACAAGGCAAAGTGCAACTTTGATATAGGGGGCTACTATCTGGGACATAATGTGCAGGGGTTATGTAGAGAGTTGAGCAGCAAAATATGTTTACATTATACTTGAACTTCTGCATGTCAGTACAGTAAGGAAAACTGGTACCCAGAAGGGAATTCCAAAGTCTAGCATTGCTAGTCTTAGAACTGCACGCCTGTGGAACTCTGTTCCGTCTGCCTGCTTCCCACCGGACTACAACTTGGATGTCTTCAAGTCCAACGTTAACAAATTCCTAATGAACCGCCCCCTTAAGTAAACACTTCATCAAATCTCCACACTAACGTAATGTACTTGCAATAACCCTTATCCCTGAGTGGCTTCCGGGCCTTGATAAGTGGTGATCACTGTGTAAAAAAAAAAAAAAAAAAAAAGTGCTAGGGAAAAATTATTATTACTATTAGTGTAGAAGGCTTTCTGGCATCTGGGGATCATTACTGTATAGGGGTGGACTTTGCTGCTTGTCGGGGGTATTTACATCAAGGAGGTACAAAGGCTTGTAGTTCGTCGGAGCACCCATTTGAAAATACTCGTAAAACAGGCGGAGGGTGCAACATTTCATCGATGGGACAGCAGTTGAAGGAGGACTTATTAGGTTGGCGACTCTCTTTTGAACCCTGTCCAAGAGTGAAAGACTAGTAGCAGATGCACCAGCCTAAATGTAGCAACAATACATCATACCTGGGTGAATGGTGACCTCTTAGACGTAAGTAACTTTCTAGCACGATAGAGAGTTTAAAAATCAATATTTATCATTATTATTTAGTGAATTCCAATTTAAAGAACACTTATATCGAGGAGACAAAAAAAAAAAAAAAAAAAAAAAAATTCTAATTCGTTTCGGGCTTAAGACATACATACCTCTTGATCTTTAATAGATGAAAACATCACACGGACTTTATTGCTTTAGTGACACCATGCCACGAAAAACAAAAGGAAAAACACAAACTGATTCTATTTTTTTTTTTTTTTTTTAACGGTATGTCCACCCTTGTTCGGTTATTTTATGCCGAATCGTGGTTTAATGATTAAATATTTTATTTATTTTTTTATTTATAAACAAAATTATGTGAATAAATATATTTATAGTTGAAATATAGTTTGCATTAAAATTTAATTAAATTTTTAATACAAAAATAAAAAAGTAAATGCATGAAATGTGTTAAAATGCGAGTAAATTTGCAATATGATTCTATTTCTAATGAAGGCGTTATATTATCGAGAGTTAGTATTTTTTTTTAATTACTTATATTGACTTTCTAGACTTCTGAATATCAATATAATTTTATTTGTTAGACAACAGGCACCAAACTTGCTCTAGCCATTATAATGTAACTGGCATGGCCAGTCATTTGTCCAAGGTTGAAGTCTTTCCATAGTTCAGACTTTATAACAATAGATGAATACACGTGGGAAATTACATTAATATACTGAGAAAGAGACAGAAAAAGAGGAGATGGGGATAACAATTTGTTTTATTTTCAACAGAGCACAATGCAGAGTCATGCTCAGGTGACGTTCAACAGAAATGAAACCAAGTGATGAACTAAAAATATTTGTAATAGATAGTATGGTTGTTTGGTTTTACGGCATATCAACCTTTTTGGGATTGTTTAATACGGAATCTAGTCATTTTGGTAAAAAAAAAAAAATGTTTGTGTTTCAAGTTCTTTATATCTTCAAATATTTATTCAGTGTTTTACAGCATATCACAAGGTGTATCAGAATTTTCGTAGGAATTTTTGACACCCCTAACACGAAACTGCAAATAAAATATAAAAAAAAAAAACTTGTAATTTCTCTTTCAAAAGTGGGTTGTTTATTTTCTTTATGGATTATACCTTCAAAATAAACTATTAAAGTTGTATAAAAAGTAATAGAAATATTATTTCTTTTATATTTAAAAAAAAACAGTAATGAAATTAATTGAATGAGTTCAGAATTTTTCAATTTTTAAACTTTAAAAATCCATCAAAGTTTTTCTATTGATTCTATTTTTACGATATTTTCAGAGTTAATGTGAAATTTTATGCTCTTTCCAATAAACCGAATATATTTTAGACAAACGTTTTTTTTTTAAATTCAGCAGCAAGATGTCTGTTTACATTACACTTGAACTTCTGCTTGTCAGTACAGTCAGGGAAGCAGGAACCCGGAAGAGAATTCCAAAGTCTAGTAGTTCTAGAGAAGAAACTATTGAGTAGAGGGCTTTCTGGCATCTGGGGATTGCTACTGCGTAGGGGTGGGATTTTGCTGCTTGTTGGGTTTGTTGAGGGTATTTACATCGAGAGGGTACAAGGGCTTGCAGTTCGTCGGAGCACCTACCATTAAAATACTTGTAAAATAGGTAGAGGGATGCAACATTTCGTTGATGGGACAGAGGTTGAAGTCTAGCTGACAGTTCGGAACCTATCAGGTTGGCGACTCTTTTCGAACCTTGTCCAGGAGTGAGAAATTAGTAGCAGATGCACCAGCCAAAATGTGACAATACCCCATACATGGGTGAATGGTGGCCTTGTAGAGGCACAGGATACTCTCAGGCATAAGTAACTTTCTAGCATGGTAGAGAAAGCCCACTTTCCCCAAGCAGCCCAGGCAATGCCCTCAATTTATCTGTTCCAACTCATGTTCCCTGTGAACGTTAAGCTGAGGAGTTCAAACAAAGTACTTTCAGGTAATGTATCATTAGCCATGGCTATTGGTGGTTGAGAAGGTTTCTTGTAATTATTAAAGGAAAGAAGCTTAGTCTTAGCAGCATTGAATGTTACCCTCCATTTTTATCCCCATTCTACTACAGGCTGGAGGTCTCTCTCTAGGGTCTCTGCTATTGCCTTGGATATGTGTTCATTTGTTTTCCCCTAGTAAGTGTTATAGAGTATGATGTCGCCAGCAAATATACCCATCTCAGAAACAATTTTATCAGAAAGGTCATTTATGAATATCAGAAATTCTAGTAAAATACAGTGTGGTTGCTAGAAAAGCGGGAAATTTGAAGATCATCTTAGATCATGAATAAAATGTGTGATTGCTATTTTTTTTTTTTTTTTTTTGTTCTTTTGTTGTCGAGCTTGGATTTCTAGTTTAAGACGCTGCAGTAAAGTGCACGGACGACATTTTGAGTATCTATGAGTATAATATAACAATTGTCTTTGAAAAACTTTGTAAAAATTATTCGTTGTTTGACAAATTTCCCGCTTTTCTAGCGACCACCCTGTATGAATAGAAACCAACAAACAAATCGAATCAAATTACAATGACAATGTACGTTTCAACACAAGTAATGGCAGTAAGTAGTTTTATAATTTAAAAAACGAAAAAAAAAAAATCTCTTTTCACAACAGAATTTTGTAATTATGATAAATTCTTAGATTTTTCATTCATTTTTTCCCCCTCCTTTACTTAATGTCGACAATTTGGTTTTAAAGTGAAGTAAGACTACATAATTCGATAACATTAAAATATTTTTTTTTTTAAGATATTGGTACCAAATACTTTTGATATCGTTCTAATGGATATTTTCTTTACTTAAAACACCCCCCCTCCAAATTCTTGTGTCGCATCATCAGAAATATTACTAATGGGCAAATTCTGCTTGCAATTTTTGTTAAAATAAACAAAATTCACGTTTATATACTTTTTTCTTTCTTTTTTACAAATAATAAGTGAATAAAATATATCTTGCCGGTTTTCGTTTCACTTAAATGGTATTACTTGAACCATTAGTTTTTACTTTTGACGAAATGGATGGTTTAATTAACCCCATCTCTCCCCGATATACATCTCTTCCTCATGGATATCTCCAGGGATAAAAGAGAAGAAGAGATAAGAGGCAGCTCCAAAATAAAAATTCTTGGTTCTCAAACCCACCCCCACCCCAAAGAAAAGGAAGGTGGACCTCTAAATTCACCCTCGTCTGTTCGTCCGTTCATCTGTCCGCACTTTTCTCAAATAGAATTTGGAATTTTTTAAAATTTTTCACAAAAGTAACAGAACGGATTTGCTGGGAAAACTACGGTTGCCCCCCCCCCTCCTATGGGTGCCTTTCAGGTTAACATGGCTAAAATTGACACTTTTGTGCTTATTAAAAAAAAAAAAAGAAAAAAAAAAGTCTTGGATTTTTTCATTGTTTGTCTATTTGTTCAGTTTATTGGCCTATCAACAGCTGCATGGTCATTTAAGGCCAAATAAGTTCATTTTTTTTTTTTTTTTTTGATGTCTTAGTAAGGTAGGTGTTCTTTATTTTCCAGTATGCCAAGGTAAGATTGGAGGAAGGTCTGTAAGAGATTCAGGTTGAAAAATTTTTTTTTTTTTTTTTGGTAGATTTATACTTTGGAGGAGAGGTTTACCTCTTTCAAGTAATTTAGAATTGTTTTTTCATTTATTTTTTCAAAGAGATCTTTAATGTTGTTAATGCGGTAGTGTTTTTGGCGTAGGGGAGCTAGGTCAATGCAGTTAATTAAAAAATGTTTAACGGTTTGGATTTTTTTAGTTTCAAGAGAAATGGATACTCCCTGTAAGGGCAGCTGTGCATGTAATTCTGAGGCAAGGGTTGTGTAATCCCAACCACACTTCTCCTAAATCAGCATTACTTGAATCCAGTGGCAAGTGGAAGTGCTAGACTACTGGAAACAGTTGCGAGATAAGCGGAGAGCACATATAGTACCTGGAATTCCAAAGTGGTCACTCATTGACCAGGCTAAACGTTACAGAACTTCGGTGATCTAACGAGAACTGGTGTGTCAACGGGATTATTCTGTCTATAACACTTCTTTTATGCCAAAAACAGCTAATATCTTTCCATTACTCTAAACTGGGAAAATGTTAAACTGCATTATTCATCGTAGCAAGGAAACTAAAAATAAATAAACGGGGTTGAGAGGGAATAAACAGGACGCCATTTTTTTTTTTTTTTTCTTTTTGTCAAATCCTAGTAAGCAGATCTCATAAATATTTACGAAAATCTTTAAAAAAAAAAAAGTTACAATTATGGATTGAAAAGATGCAAACTAAAGAAAATAGGGAAGAAAAACATTAAGGTTTTTCAGTGTCTTTTTGTTTTTTGTTTTTGTTTTTTGTTTTTTGTTTTTGTGTGCCATCATTCCACTGTATTTGTTGTCTTAACGAGTAACAGAGAAAAATTTTGGAGAATAAAAAAAAAAAATCACTAAATTGCATTTTCAATTTATTTTTTAAAAAGGCCACAAAAAATACATTTTTTGTCAATTCCCTACTTCATGGCCAATTGAAACAAATTGAGATGAAAAGAAAAATAGACCTTAAACAAATGAACACCGAACTAAAATCATAAAAATCTGAAAAATGTTTGCAGAGTATTCATAAAATTTACATTTGAAGAAAAAAAAAAAAAAATCTCAAATTTGATTTCAGCAACAAAATTTCTTCAGATATTGTTAACACACATCCCTCCAATCTGGGCACTCAGCAACAAAAATCATATTATAAACCAGCGGCAAGGTGGGGGTGGCTTTGCCCGGTTGTAAAATACGTTTAAATATGATATTTTAATTTGTCCAGATTTCATATACATTATTATAAGAGTCGTGATTTCAAAAGTGAAAAAAAAAGTATTTGGGTGCCATCAGCTAGAATCGAAACTGAAAGCAAAACTGTAGCATTCAAAGCTGATGACGTCACCATTGTACCAACGTGACACGCATACGAAATGATAAAAAATAAACCAAGATAAATGTACAAAATGTATAACGATTTTTTTCATTTTTGACCCCTTAAAAACTATTTTTACCGGCTAAAGACCCATAAAAAAGCAGTCCATAAAAAAACAGTCCATACAAAAAAAAAAGTCCGTACAAAAAAAAAGTCCATACAAAAAAAAAACAGTCCATACAAAAAAAAAAACAGTCCATACAAAAAAAAACAGCCCATACAAAAAAAGCAGTCCAAAAAAAACAGTCCATACAAAAAAAAACAGTCCATACAAAAAAAAACAGTCCATACAAAAAAAAAAACAGTCCATACAAAAAAAAAAACAGTCCATACAAAAAAAAAAACAGTCCATACAAAAAAAAAAACAGTCCATACAAAAAAAAAAACAGTCCATACAAAAAAAAAAACAGTCCATACAAAAAAAAAACAGTCCATACAAAAAAAAAAACAGTCCATACAAAAAAAAACAGTCCATACAAAAAAAAACAGTCCATAAAAAAGCAGTCCATAAAAAAGCAGTCCATAAAAAAGCAGTCCATAAAGAAGCAGTCCATAAAAAAGACAGTCCATAAAAAAGACAGTCCATACAAAAAAAAAACAGTCCACACAAAAAAAACAGTCCACACAAAAAAAAACAGTCTACACAAAAAAAAAGTCTACACAAAAAAAAACAGTCTACACAAAAAAAAGTCCATACAAAAAAAAGTCCATACAAAAAAAAAAACAGTCCATACAAAAAAAACAGTCCATACAAAAAAAAACAGTCCATACAAAAAAAACAGTCCATACAAAAAAAAAACAGTCCATACAAAAAAAAACAGTCCATAAAAAAGCAGTCCATAAAAAAACAGTCCATAAAAAAAACAGTCCATACAAAAAAAAAACAGTCCATACAAAAAAAAAACAGTCCATACAAAAAAAACAGTCCATACAAAAAAACAGTCCATACAAAAAAAAACAGTCCATAAAAAGCAGTCCATACAAAAAAAAACAGTCCATAAAAAAGCAGTCCATAAAAAAGCAGTCCATAAAAAAGCAGTCCATAAAAAAGAGTCCATAAAAAAGAGTCCATAAAAAAGACAGTCCATAAAAAAGACAGTCCATACAAAAAAAAAACAGTCCACACAAAAAAAATAGTCCACACAAAAAAAACAGTCCACACAAAAAAAAACAGTCTACACAAAAAAAAAGTCTACACAAAAAAAAACAGTCTACACAAAAAAAGTCCATACAAAAAAAAGTCCATACAAAAAAAACAGTCCATAAAAAAGCAGTCCATAAAAAAACAGTCCCAAAAAAAAAGACAGTCCATACAAAAAAGACAGTCCATGCAAAAAAAGACAGTCCATACAAAAAAAAAACAGTCCATACAAAAAAAAACAGTCCATACAAAAAAAAGACAGTCCATACAAAAAAAAAACAGTCCATACAAAAAAAAACAGTCCATACAAAAAAAAAACAGTTCATACAAAAAACAACAGTTCATACAAAAAACAGTCCATACAAAAAACAACAGTCCATACAAAAAAAAAGTCCATACAAAAAAAAACAGTCCATCCAAAAAAAACAGTCCATACAAAAAAAACAGTCCATAAAAAAGCAGTCCATAAAAAAGCAGTCCATAAAAAAGCAGTCCATAAAGAAGCAGTCCATAAAAAAGACAGTCCATAAAAAAGACAGTCCATACAAAAAAAAAACAGTCCACACAAAAAAAACAGTCCACACAAAAAAAAACAGTCTACACAAAAAAAAAGTCTACACAAAAAAAAACAGTCTACACAAAAAAAAGTCCATACAAAAAAAAGTCCATACAAAAAAAAAAACAGTCCATACAAAAAAAACAGTCCATACAAAAAAAAACAGTCCATACAAAAAAAACAGTCCATACAAAAAAAAAACAGTCCATACAAAAAAAAACAGTCCATAAAAAAGCAGTCCATAAAAAAACAGTCCATAAAAAAAACAGTCCATACAAAAAAAAAACAGTCCATACAAAAAAAAAACAGTCCATACAAAAAAAAAACAGTCCATACAAAAAAAACAGTCCATACAAAAAAACAGTCCATACAAAAAAAAACAGTCCATAAAAAGCAGTCCATACAAAAAAAAACAGTCCATAAAAAAGCAGTCCATAAAAAAGCAGTCCATAAAAAAGCAGTCCATAAAAAAGAGTCCATAAAAAAGAGTCCATAAAAAAGACAGTCCATAAAAAAGACAGTCCATACAAAAAAAAAACAGTCCACACAAAAAAAATAGTCCACACAAAAAAAACAGTCCACACAAAAAAAAACAGTCTACACAAAAAAAAAGTCTACACAAAAAAAAACAGTCTACACAAAAAAAGTCCATACAAAAAAAAGTCCATACAAAAAAAAAACAGGCCATACAAAAAAAACAGTCCATAAAAAAGCAGTCCATAAAAAAACAGTCCCAAAAAAAAAGACAGTCCATACAAAAAAGACAGTCCATGCAAAAAAAGACAGTCCATACAAAAAAAAACAGTCCATACAAAAAAAAACAGTCCATACAAAAAAAAGACAGTCCATACAAAAAAAAAACAGTCCATACAAAAAAAAACAGTCCATACAAAAAAAAAACAGTTCATACAAAAAACAACAGTTCATACAAAAAACAGTCCATACAAAAAACAACAGTCCATACAAAAAAAAACAATCCATACAAAAAAAAAACAATGCATACAAAAAAAAAACAGTCCATAAAAAAACAGTCCATAAAAAAGCAGTCCATAAAAAAACCCAATCATTTCAGCTACCTAGTAATGCTCTGTAACTTTTTGTTTTGAAAAAAACAGAGTTTGAAAATATGGACAGCCAGACAGACATAGTGAGTTTTATATATTAGACTTACGTTATTTCAAAATAAAATGACCTAGATCAATGGATGGATACAGCCTCTTCTCAATAAGATGCATCCATTCAATCTGATGGGAAAATGTTTGTGATACTATTAAAATCCTTCCCTGAAAGTGTTAAAAAAAAGAAAAAAAAAATATAACACAAGAAAAGTTTATTGTTATTATTGGAATCCTTTTGAGATGAGCAATTTATTTATTTACAGACTATCATCCTCATCTTCTAGTTATTGTTCCGAAACGTTTCAGCCAACTACAAAGATGGAGTATTGTTGCCACATCTGGGCGGGATAAGCTGCTAAAAGCAGCTTATCCTGCCTTGACAGAGTTCAAAATAGACTTGCTAGCCTAGTAGAAGGTGCCCTTTTCTCTTCCCTGCAACCTCTTTCGCACAAGAGATGTTGCAAGCCTATATCTGCTTTATCGTTATTTTCATGGCAAGTGCTCGTCTGAGCTTCAATCTATGGTCTTCCCTGTTCTGACTTTCATGAAAAACACTCATCTAGCTGAAATCACTATCAATAATTTCCCCCACTCTTTATCTGTGCATAAACCTAAACGTAGATTCCATAAACAAAGCTTCTTTCTTAGAACTGCACACCTGTGGAACTGTCTTTCGTTTTCCTGCTTTCCAACTGACTACAATATGGAAATCTTCAAGTCCAACGTAAACAAATTCTTGATGATCCATCCCCTCAAGTAATGCAATTTACCAAATTTCCACTATTAACAATTACTACCACATGTTCCCTTTAACCAATGAACCCTTACCCTCGAGTGGCCTCCTTTATAAGTGGCGATTTTTTTATAAAAAAAAAAAAAAAAAAACTATTTCTCTGATCTTCATCAGGTGGTAAACCGCGACTGGATAAGAATGCTGAAGATCAGCTAAGAACGAAAAAACTTGGGTATATAAGACCAAATAATCCAACCTTGATCGCCCGTTGGGACCTGTGGATAGAGATGTTGAATCTCTACGGTTCCAGGTGAGCATTGTCTCAAGATAGCGGTTTCAATCCTACTTAAAGCTGGCCATAGGTGTTGGTCAAAGCGTGAGATGACAAGAACTATGGAAGACAGTAATTACTGAGGATACAATTAAGAAAATTCAGCATTCACATCCCATCGCAGCTTACCACCTAACGAAGGCCAGAGGAATAGTTAGCCGAAAGTTGTGAAAATAAACTATGAAGATGAGGATGATAATTCGCAAATAAATGTACAAGTCTATCAGCGATGCCAGACATTTGCCTGCTTTCTAATACATTCCAACCGAAGATCATTTTTAAAATTCTAACAGTCACTTTAAATGCAATTGTTTGCATTCCTTGCACTTGGTTCACCAGGTATATTTGTCAGGTAGGTTTGGAGATTCTTTTTTCTATTATGAGTCCAGTTGCTCCTATAATTACTGGAATGGTGAAGATCTTCCTAAGATTCCAGTTTCTTTTTATGTCGTACATAAGACCTTTGTATTTCATTATCTTTTTCATCTCAGTTCCGATTAACTCCGCATCATTGGGGACACGAATTTCTACTAAGGTCGTTTCTTTCTCCTTGTACCATATCACTGTGTCAGGTTTAATAGGTTTTTAGGTGCATAGCTGTAGGAATGGCATAATTATAGTGGATAGTGTATGACTTATTTCCAACTGTTCTTTCCGGTAAACATGTTCCCAGGACTTGCTGTAACCTTCTAGATTCAACTTCTTACAAATGGTTGAATACATTTTCACACACTCCATTGCGTCACATTGCATAATAATCGTCTCCTAGCAGAACCATACAATTGATTTTAGGTGGTTCACACTCTACTGCTCGGTGATACAACTTGCATTTGTTCTCATTCCTTGTCGAGACAATTCCTTATGAATTAAGGCAAGATGTTTATAGGGTGAATGCTTTTTCTGACACCAAGCCAGTCAGCTGATGTGGACCAGTGCTTTTATTGAAACGCAATCTCTAAGTGAATGCCTACCAAAACTAAAGAGCATTTCACCTGCGTTTGCATTAAGAAAGATATATGCAACAGCAGCTACGAAGGAGGGAAAGGAAGAAAAATCATTAAAGTAGCATGAAGAGATTCAGTAGATATGGAGAAACTAGAAAAATATGATTGAGAAGTTGGGTTAAATAGGTTTGTGAAATTATTAGATGTAAACCAACAGTTGGTTAAGATCAGATAATATACAGACAATTTTAAGACTACATTCCTTAAACACTTATGTGTATAACAGAAGGCTGCAAAAATGTAGATGAAGTCAATAGTGTTAATTTTTTTAAGATGTAGATGAAGTCAATAGTGTTAATTAATTTTAAGATGTAGATGAAGTGTTAATTATTTTTTAAATGTAGATGAAGGCAATAGTGTTCATTTTTTTTTGTATGTAGATTAAGTCAATAGTGTTCATTTTTTTTTGTATGTAGATTAAGTCAATAGTGTTCATTTTTTTTTGTATCTAGATTAAGTCAATAGTGTTCATTTTTTTTTAATATATATAGATGCAATCAACAGTGATCTTTAAAAAAAAATCTAGATGAAGTATTGATTTTTTTTAAAGATATAGATGACGTCGACAGTTTAAAAAAAAAAAAAAAAAAAAACAGATGAAAATCATAGTGTTGATTTTTTTTTTTTAAACAAAAAGAACTTAAACTGACGAGCGCGCAAGAATAAATCAAAATGGTTCCAGCATAAAGGTTGAGCCCTTCGACATGCACTGGCTTCAATGAATTCTACCCAATATTTAAATGTATATTTCTATTTTATTATATTTCTTTACAATAAAATTGTGGATTTTAAAATGAAAAACAAATACGGCATTCAATTTTTAACTGATGAATTGGTGGAAACACACGCACTTTTCTTAAACGCAAGTGTAATCATCATCATCATTATTATTAGCAGGACCTGTGGAAATTCCATGGAATGAGAAATATATTTAACCAACAAGTATGCTTTCATAAAGCCAATACTTTTCTGTATGTCACACAAAAATTTTTTTTAAGGGGAGGGGGGCAGAAAAATGAATAACACAGCAAATTTGGGTTTATAGAACTGACTCAAACGAGATAAATTAATAAATACTAATAAAATACGTAGAAAATAATATTGTGCTACATAGTTCAATACAAATAATAAAATCACATTGTAAGAGTCAACCTTTAATTTACTCCTTTAGTTCAGCACTTCTTGGAAGACAATGCTCTTTTTTTTGACCCCGTTTCTTTTGAATGTTCCCTTTTTTATGTAATGTTTCATGGACTTCTTTCTTTGGTGAAGAATTGTTGCGTGTCGAAATTATAAGTTCTTTTCTCACACCATTACACCAATGACCATATATTATGATAATTATATTCGAAAATAAGGCTACATCAGAAGAAGGTCACTTTCATATTCTTGTCCAGAGTTCCCAGATTGCCCTTTTTAAGTCAAATTTTGTAAATTTGGCCTTCTTTGAAGCAGTTTGGCCTTCAAAAATTCTATTTGGCCATATAGCTTATTAATAACGGTATATTTTTCAAAATTCCAACACCATATAAATATTTATCGACTTTAAATTCCGTTAAAGAATAAATTAATAAAATTTATATTTTATAAACGTGAAGCATTATTTCAACATTTCACTAAACATTTTAAATGTTTTATTGTTAATTGTTTTTTTATATTGAAAGCTTTTAAACGTTTATTTTTCAAATATAGTAAATTGAAACCCGATATTTCTGATTTGGTTACGCAGCAGTATAATTGTGCTTTCATTATGTTTAAATCCATTATGGATTTATTGGGTTTTGCAATAAATCTAGTGACGTAGTGTTTGCTAACAAAACCTGGTAATCCCAAATCTTCACCCCTCTACAAGGTGCCTTCAATAAGTTTCAAGACTTTTTAGTACAGACATTTAAAATTGTCATGGTCTAGAAAATCCACTATGTTGCAATATTTCTTACTACTAACCGGGTATGGTCTCTCTCAGTTGGGAGATTCTATTTATATATGTATATATTAATTCACGTTCTATCAACCAATCAGAAACTAGAATTGCTCCATAAAAATTAAGCCTATTTAGCAACCTTGCACATTTTTTTTTTTTTTTTGTGCCAACAAGACAAGGATCTTTTGCTCTTTGTCTGCAAAATTATAAAGTCCGGTACATGTATAAAACGGCTGTCTACTGAGAATTCGTCATCTCCAGAACTTGTATAGAATAACTAACCATCGGAAACTCTTTTGAAACTAAACATGACTTACAAATCAAGACACTATGTTATTGCTATACATCTTATGAGAAACAAAAGATCTTGAGGATAGTACTTAGTAGGCATTCAAGTCTCTCTCTCCCTTGAGTAGTAATTCAAGTCAGTCTCTCTCTCTCTCTCTCTCTCTCTCTCTCTCTCTCTCTCTCTCTCTCTCTCTCTCTCTCTCTCCAGAAGGCATGCAAGGTTATCTCTCCCTTGAGTAGTTATTTAAGTCTTTCTTTCCAGGAGGAATGCAAGGCGGGCGGGCGCTCTCTCTCCCCCCCCCCTTGAGTAGTCATTCAAGTCTCTCTCTCTCTCTCTCTCCACTAGGCATACAAGTCTCTCTCTCTCTCTCTCCACTAGGCATGCAAGGGGGTCTCTCTCTCCAGGAGACATGCGATGCTCTCTCTCCCTTAAGTAGTCATTCAAGTCTCTCTCTCTCTCTCTCTCTCTCGAGTAGACATGCAAGTCTCTCTCTCCACTAGGCATGCAAGGCTCTCTCTCTCTCTCTCTCTCTCTCTCTCCCCAGGAGGCATGCAAGGCTCTCTCTCCCTTAAGTAGTCATTCAAGTATCTCTCTCTTTCGAGTAGACACGCAAGGCTCTCCCTCGAGTAGGCACGCAAGGCTCTCTCTCCACTAGGCATGCAAGTCTCTCTTCAGTAGGCATTATGCATGCACATGTATACATATATTTAAGCAAGAAAAGGGAAGTAGTAATTCCCTCTAAGAGAAGTGCAAGCCAATTTACAAATCCTGACATCAGAGTTTTTTCTTATTTGTATTTATAGTTTCAACCAATTTCAATTTTCCAATATTTTCAGAAGGAAACAGAATCGGTATGACATGTTTTGTTGGCAGGGGGTGGGCGGAGACACATATTTAGAGAAAGAAAAGGATAAATACAAAGTTAATTTTATTTGTAAGCATGTGTTTAGGGGAAATCCTTCCCCTTTTTACATCCTACAACCAAAGTTGACAGCTGATGGAGGAGGGTAGGGGGGGGGTAGGAGACATTAAGAAAAACAAAATAAAAAAAAATAAGAAAAAAAAAAATGGAAAAAACAAACAAGCAAAAATACTAAAACGCAAAGCTAATATTTGATTTTCAGCCATGCAACATATTTAATTCTAGCTTAAAGCAGGGTTTAAGTGGAAAGGATTTTTAGAAAAAAAAAAAGCAGAGATAACGGCAACGCAAGTGAGAGAGAGAGAGGGAAGAAATCTATATATAGAGAGAGACAACAGAGAGAAGGTAAAACTAACTGTCCTCCTGTAGAACTTTGTTCTGCTGGCCTGCTTTCCAGCTGACTACAATACTGCCATCTTCAAGTCCAATACAAACAAGTTCTTGCTGAGTCATTCCACCTAAATAATCAAATTATACCAAAATTACCACCACTAACAATTACTATACTTGTCCTGATGATTACCATACACTCTTATCCTCGAGTGGCCTCCAGGCCTTGATAAGTGGTAACCCCCCTTGTACAAAAATTGAGAGAGAAAGACTACTACTACTACCACCCGGTAATCGTCACTTATACCCACCCCTCAGATTTCAAAGGTTGGACGTTTGTGTCATGGACTTGTTGAATAGATCCTTTCAACTTGATTGGATCCATTACCAATGCTATAGTGTTTCAAGCCTGCTTGATGTTATCACTTCACCTCTTTCTAGATCGACCTTTTTAGACAGGCTCCAGAGACATCAGATTCTTTTTGGCCTCTTCTCAATTTAGCGTAGGGTCTCATGTACTGAACTGAAGTGAAGCCTAGATCTTAGCTATTCAAGACGAGTTCTATCAGCAAGCTTTGAGACGGATATCCGTCGTATCATTGCATGATCGATGCAAATTAGTCTGATAATGTCGTCAACTCTAACAAGCTGACCGGTGTTGTAAGCATAAACTATTGTGCAACGAGATGCTTCTACAAGTGATGATTAAGAGGAGCTCTCCAAATTTCTTTCATGCAAAATTGATTCTGACACTTGTAGTATCCCAACAATCATCTCTCTCACCAGACACATCACCAAAATAACAAAAAGTTTTAACTGTCTCAAGGTAATCTCCCTGCAATTCTACTTGCTCGATATCCTGAGTAGTGGGAATCAGCAGCAATCCCGAACTGCTTTATGCCTCCAATAGCGACAAGAGAAACAGACCCAGGCCGATATCTACAGAGAAACAGACCCAGGCCGATATCTACAGAGAAACAGACCCGGCCGATATCTACAGAGAAACAGACCCAGGCCGATATCTACAGAGAAACAGACCCAGGCCGATATCTACAGAGAAACAGACCCGGCCGATATCTACAGAGAAACAGACCCAGGCCGATATCTACAGAGAAACAGACCCAGGCCGATATCTACAGAGAAACAGACCCGGCCGATATCTACAGAGAAACAGACCCAGGCCGATATCTACAGAGAAACAGACCCAGGCCGATATCTACAGAGAAACAGACCCAGGCCGATATCTACAGAGAAACAGACCCAGGCCGATATCTACAGAGAAACAGACCCAGGCCGATATCTACAGAGAAACAGACCCAGGCCGATATCTACAGAGAAACAGACCCGGCCGATATCTACAGAGAAACAGACCCAGGCCGATATCTACAGAGAAACAGACCCAGGCCGATATCTACAGAGAAACAGACCCAGGCCGATATCTACAGAGAAACAGACCCAGGCCGATATCTACAGAGAAACAGACCCAGGCCGATATCTACAGAGAAACAGACCCAGGCCGATATCTACAGAGAAACAGACCCAGGCCGATATCTACAGAGAAACAGACCCAGGCCGATATCTACAGAGAAACAGACCCAGGCCGATATCTACAGAGAAACAGACCTAGGCCGATATCTACAGAGAAACAGACCCGGCCGATATCTACAGAGAAACAGACCCGGCCGATATCTAAAGCAACATGGCGCCTAGAGAAAAGGCAGGCGACACGGCGCCTAGAGAGAAAGCGGGCGACACGGCACCTAGAGAGAAAGCGGGCGACACGGCACCTAGAGAGAAAGCGGGCGACACGGCGCCTTCAGAGAAAGAGAAAGTGAGACAATATCTGGAGAAAGACAGAGGGTGACAAAAGAGTGGGACAAAAACAGAATTAAGTTAACGGACTTATGATAAAGAGGGTAAAAGGCCAGAAGTTTGTTTGGAAGTCGATTTCGAAAAGTTTTCCATCCTAACATAAAACGAACTTTGAACCACATATAATGATGAGAAAAGAAGGTATAAAAAAAAAAATAAATAAACATTTCTTGTAGAAAGATTCTGGTTGTAAACAAAAGTTCTGCACCAAATATTGGCTTTCCATGGTTTGCTGCAGTAATTCAGTTTCAAAGCTAAGCCAATGTTGGGTTTCCTGCACAAACTCAAGAAATCCAACCAATTTTCTCCTCTGCTTATTTCCATTCTCTTTCGCTTTCAGCAAAGTAACATTGCCATGTCGATAATCGGACATGAAACCAAATAGACACAACGGTAGAAAAGATCAAACGAAGAAGTCAATGCAAAAATAATGATATTCTATGAATCTACTGCCGACAATCAGGTAAATATTAAATATGAAAACAGGCAGGTGTTTTACAGGTGGGTTTATTCTTCCTAGTCTTTGAATTTCTGCTTTACAAAATATTTCTGTATCAGAAAACGCATTTATCTGGAGGATTCAATTAGATTTATACAATAACAAATATATTTCAAATAATATTTCAAATAATATATATATATATATATATATATATATATATATATATATATATATATATATATCGCTAGTCATCATTCCAAAACCAAAAGATGTATTTATTTCACACTCTAGCATTTTATCCATATGTAAATGTAGTACGTCTTACAAGTGTTTCGCTGAATATAGGAAATTCACCAAATAACTCGGGGACATATGTCTTCCTCGAGGAAAAAAAAAAAAAAAAAACGGTTGAAGAGGGTTTTTTTTCTTTTCCTTAGAATAAAAAGAATATGAATAATAATGTTGATAAGGGAAATAGAAATCTTTTAAAGTTGACAAAATTATAATAAAAATTAAAAAAGCTCTTATAGACACCATTAAAAAAAAAAAAAAAATCTCATTGGATTCACCAATCACGGAGAGACATTATTTTATAGTACTATATAAGAGCCAGGTATGTTCAAGGATGGAATACTGTTGCCACATCTGGGCAGGAGCTGCTAGAAAGGACTTGTCCTCCCTTGATAGAGCTCAAAATAGACTTTGTAGCCTTGTAGGAGATGTCCTTTTCTCTTCCCTGCAACCTCTTTCTCACAGAAGAGATGTTGCGAGTTTGTCTCTGATGTATCGTTATTTTCATGGAAAGTGTTTGACTGAGCTTCAGTCTATGGTCCCCCCTCACCAAACTTTCACAAGAAACACTCGTCTACCTGAAAACACTATCACTAATTCCCCCCACTCTTTATCTATGCCTAAACCTAAACGTAGATTCCATGAACAAAGTTTCTTTCTTAGAACTGCACGCCTGTGGAATTGCCTTGTTTTCCTGCTGACTACAATATAGTTGTGTTCAAGTCTAACGTAAACAAGTTCTTGATGAGCCGTTCCATATAAGTTAAAAAATTTACCAAATTGATTACTATATTGTCCAATTTCTACTGTACACTCTTTAACCCTTATCCTCGAGTGGCCTCTTGACCTTGATAATGTGGTGATGCCTGTGTAAAAAAAAAAAAAAGTGATATACAAATTACCATTACTGTATGAAGCGCTGCTCTTTGTGTACACAACTTGAGCTTAGGTACTTTGGACAATGTCAAAACATTGTTAATTCACTGCTCACATAGCAGCAGCCGTATAGCACAATGGTTAGAAGCTTTGACTGTCGTTTGGGCGTTCGGGTTTCGATCCTGGCTTGAGGTAGTTACTTGTCTAGCCGCGCTGATAAACAGCAAAACAGTACTGTAAGTGGATGACTACATTATATATATATATTATATATATATATATATATATACATACTAGCAAAAGTACCCGTCGTTGACTGGATTCAAAAACAGCCTACAGAAAATGGACTCTGATTTATGAAAGTATGATAGGTTATTAAAAGGAAGGGTTGTAAAGAGATAGCTTCGAATTTGGGGGTATTAAAACCAAAGAAAAATATGATGAAAGGAAAAATAAAATAGATACACCCCATAATTTATTATACAATACCTGTTCACACTGAAACACTTATCACAATATTCTGTGGATCTCTATATTAAAAAACCTTTCTAATCTTTGTGACATATTTCCATTCTATGGAGGTCAGGCACGAACGAACACTCCATAATTTTATTATACTATATTTCTTCAAACTGAAACATAATTATCAAAGTATACTTATGCAGATGGATATGAAAAGTCTTTATTAAAGTTTGTGCCTATTTCCATTCTATGGAGGCCTGACGCTAACGCAGACCCCACAATTTTATTATACCATCCCTATTTAAGTTAAAACATACTTATCAAAGTATTCTTATGTACATCTATATCAAAAACACTTGTAAACGTTTTTTTTTTTAAATTTTTTAATTTTTAATTTCCATACTTTGTGGACCAGGTGCGTACGCAAACCCCACAATTTTAATGAATCATCATTATGCCAAATCAAACTAACCATTCCTGTGTTTCGATACATCTTCTATCATTATATGTGATCAGTTTTCTATAATAGTCAACCATATAGGAGCCTATTCATGACCAGACACACACACAGACGTTCAGCTTTATATTATAGATATATATACATATACACACACAGAGCATTATTAGCAGGGAGACCCAGTGTTTTCTGGGATTGAATGAGGATCAACAAATGTTCCACGTACACTATATTTTTATTTCCATCAAAATGTGTGAAATCAACCATTTTTTTAAATCAAATTGATTAATTGCCTGCTCTAGTTAGGGATCCCATCATCACAGTGTGCCAGGAGGAAGCTTCACATGCTTGGCCAACTGTATGCGAGGACAACTACTGGTTTTGTAGAAGCTATATGCAGCGTTGGTGAGGAGAATTAGAAAAACGGAAGTGTAAGCGAACAGATGTGGCAAGAGATTTATGCTGCTGGAGAATTAGAGAATTTCATCAAACCAATAGTGCCTAATTCATCAGAAAAAATGATGCAGAAAACATTACCTTATGGGCTAAGAGTTAGGTGGCGTGTTTGATATAAGGTTTAAGAGAGCCTAGATTTCAGAGAAATGATAGAATGTGTTTTTATTGTAATATTGTAGAAAAAAGTAATTTCTCAGCAAAACGGATATTTAGCGCCATGGGGTCTGGCTTGACATCCATTGGAGATGCCGGCAGTGGGCCAAATGTTTTATGCTAAGAGCAGGTGATAAGAATTAACTTGAAAAATGAAAAGACCTCATGAGAAAAAAGGGGAAGGAGAACTAAAGAGAGACATGGATTAATAGAGAGAGAGAAAGAAAGAAAAGAGATTCAGAAGAAGAAAGAAAAAATAGAAAGAATAATAGAAGAGGGGGTAATCTCCAACCGACAGAGGAGGAAATGCTAATCTCAGAGATATGGTGGTCAGAAATACAAATCTTATAAAACCTTGCACGAAGTGTACCAGAAATATCTTATGAATAATTATTCTCGTTTCCAAGAAAATGATCTCCGAGTTATCATTGCTTTGATTTAAAAATACAGTTATTTACAGTGCCGACAACCAGCTCGGATTGTATGGAGAGAAGCGATATACCAGCAACACCAGAGCATCTTCGAAAAGGAACTCAACACATCAAACCAATGCACAGCCAGGCAAAGTGAAAAGTGTTATCACTCAGACAAGTAAGTGTCTGGTTACATTTTGAAAGGTCAATCACTAGACGAAGAAAAGAGTGTACCCTGGGTGACTTAGGGTTAGCCGCTGCGTTTAGGGACTGGAGACGGTCTGGTTACATTAATCCAGGCCATGATGCAGGATCGTCAAAAAACAAATTTCCCATCTTATTACATTCTTACCACATTTCAACATATGTAACTTTCGACCTTCTTCAGGTGCATCATGTTCTTGTATCGTGGCATGTTCAGGCCGTAGATGAAATGATATTAGTGTTTCTCCATAGGCTTAGGTCTATTGTTACTCTGATTTGTCTGAAGACATCACACGATTTGAACTTGGCAGAATACATGGGATGGGTTGCTTTTACCTTCCCCAGCACAGCAGCATCTGACTCGCCTGTTTGCACGTATCCGTTTTCCTTAGATCATCCATAGCTGCAGTCGAAAAACATAACTCTTAATACCATAGAACCGTTGATCTGCTAGAGATTCATCCTCCTCTATGGCCATCCAATGTCCTGCTGCCGATTTCATCACAGTTACCTTCTCCTAGATACAGGTCTTAACTAAGACTAGAAGTGCATCTTTTCCTCCAGAAAACAACCTGAAAATTTCTTATGTCTTGGCATGCTACATACAACACCTAGCCTTCCCAAATGGTCACCCATCTGCTACTGGCTGGGCTCATCGTTGCTTAATTTCGGTGCTTTGGCGAGAACAGGTGTGTCAACATGATTGCAAATTCAGGTGCATCTTGCTAAACGCATGAAGCTCTGGTGCCATGGCTAAAGTGCCAAGTTATCACCTCTAAGGGGCAGTCTTCTAGAAGTTAAACAGTCAATCCTCAGTCCAGACAATATTAAGAATAAAACTAAAAACTACTTCAGACTTCTACCCAGTCATGACGAATAGGACAAGAATAATCTACTCACATCGATTAAAGAGACAATTTAGTTTAAAATTCTGTCCAGATTTTTTTTTTTTTTTTAATTCAATTTTCACCCCAAACAAGGCACAGTGTCACTTTAAAGTAGGGAGGGAGGGGGGTAATATTGGGGACATAATGAAAGATATACTATATAGGGAGATGAGCAGCAAGATGTCTGTTCACATTACACTTGAACTTCTGCATGTCAGTACAGTTGGGAAAGCAGAATCCCGAAATGGAGTTCTAAAGTCTAGAAGTTCTAGGAAAGAAACTATTGGAGTAGAAGATCTCTACTGTGTAGAGGTAGGATTTAGCTGCTTGTCAGGTGTGTCAGGGGTATTTATGTCAAGGAGGTACAAGTGCTTGTAGTTTGTCAGAGCGTTCACCATTAAAATACTTGTAGAACAGAGAGGGATGCAACATCTCGTCAATGAGACAGAGGCTGAAGCTTAGATGACAGTTCAGGACCTATCAGGTTGGCAACTCTCTTGAACCCTGTCCAGGGGTGAGAGACCTAGTAGCAGATGCAGCAGCCAAAATGTGACAACAGTACTTCATACATGAGCAAATGGTGGCCTTATAGAGGTACAGGATACTTTCAGGCGTAAGTAGTTTTCTAGCAGGTTAGAGAGAGCCGACATTCTCTGCAGCAGCTTTGGCAATGCATTCAATCTATCTGTTCCAATTCATGTTCCCTGTGAACATTAGGCCAAGGAGTTTTAAAGAAGTACTTTCAGGTAATGTGTTTTTGGATATTGCTATTGGTGGCAAAGAATTGGAGGTCTTCCTCTAGTGTTTCTGCCATTTCCTTAGATATGCGTCCATTTGTTTTCTCCGCATGCCTGTTATAGAGCGTGGTGTCATCAGCAAGTATACCCATCTCAGAGACTATTTTATCAGGAAGGTTATTTATGAATATTAGGAATTCTTGAAAACTGGTACTACAGAAGCAGTTAGGTTTAATAAGATACACCAGAAGAATCTTAGAGGTTGAAGAATTTTCTAAGAGGAGAACAAAATAATCTCTATGTGTGTGTGTGTGTGTGTGTGTGTAGGGGGGGTGATATTTCATTCCTTATAGACTCCAAAACGACAGACAAGTTTTATGAAATTTCACACAAATGTAATTTATGCGTCTGGCAGTGTTCTTAGATAGGTTTTGTATCAGAATGTCTTTGATAAGTATCGAAAATTGAAAAAATCCGATGAAAGAAGGAACAGGCGATTTTGACTTAAGTTAACACCTTAAACAGACTAACATCGTAAGAGCATTTTAGCACCCAAGTTGATATGACAAGGGCACATTCAAAATAAATGTTTCTGTTTGCAAACTTTAATTCAAACCTTTATATATAAAAATAATTTTATAAAACCAACAGTTTAATGTAGACTATAATGTATTGTCGACTAAGTCACTGCCAAGAAGCATGTAATGGCCGGTGCACCACGATGGGTCCCCAACTAGACTCGGCAATCAATCAATTTGATTGAGAAATGGGTGATTTCACTGATTTCGATGAAATTAAAAATATGGGAGTGTGAAACATTCATTGATCATCATTCAATCCTGACTAACGTCGGATCTCCCTGCAAGTATATAAAGAACTACTGAAATCAATTTATTCAAGTAGTAGTGCTCACAGGGGGAGACAACTTTTGTTTTATTTTTATATTATAAAACATTTTGAAGATATCTTTGGTCACTAATCAAGTGTAAAAGGTGGAATATGAGGTATGAAACAAGATCGGGTCAACAAAAAAAAAAAAAAAAACCTTCCTGTAACTCCTGCTGTTAAGTGGCCAGCTAAAAACTACACCTGGCCAGCGTCATAGCTCTTGTAGATACAGAAAGTTAGCAACATAAAAAAAAATTTACATTTCTTACTTGCAAGCCGAATGGAAAACGTCTGGCAAACACTTACCTGAAAACAGAAAAAAATAAATAAATAATAAAATATGCAACCAATTTAAAAAAAAAAAAAAAAGGTACATACAAAATTTATAAATTATAAATCTTGGGAATCTTTGTTCAACTCGGTGCAACGGATAAAATGCTAAGTTATAATTCGTTCTAAATGACAGTCTCCAGAGATTGAACTTTCAATCCTCAATTCAGGTGACATTAAGAATATAATTTAGAATTTACTTAAGACGGCTACCAGGTCATGGCTGACAGAATAAGAAAAATCGACCCCTGTGAATTAAATAAAAGGGTTCGGTTTGAAATTCTGTACAGTTGCGTCTTGTTGAATTCTGAAATTCAACAAGCCAGAACAAGTGGGGTTCCCCTCCACGAGTGTAAAATTTACTTTTACCATGACTAATGGTTATGCAAAATTTTAAAAATCCAAGGTGTGGTTATTGAGGAAAGTGCGAACCTTTGTCGGGGGACCAATAAGACCTGAAATTCGGAGGTTACATCAGCTTAAACGTTGTGAGAATGATATTCAAGATGACTAAGAAGTCATTTAAAAGATTCCAAAACATTAAAAAAAAAAATTAAAAAAAAAAAATTTAAAAAAAAAAAAAATGCGTTCTTATTCTCGATACCAAAACGCCTAAAATACATACAAAAGATATAACTGAAAAGGTTTGTTTTACAATCCACAGAGTTACGAAAAAGTGGTCAAAATATAAATGTATAATAAATAAATGTTACCAAAGGCAAGATAAGTTATTCTTCTACCTATCTAGAAAAGTTTTCAGTGGTTTTACTCGAAAACAGTTATTCAGTTCGAAAAACAGTGTCGAGCGTTAGGTAAGAACAAGGAAAATGGTCGCAAATTGACACCTAAATATTTAAAGTTTTGATAATGACTTAAAAATAAAAAGTTATACAAAACGTTAGAAACCCACCCAATATATAACACGGTAACATATAAAAACTATGGATAAATACATTCAGTGTAAGCGTGTACTGAAAGCAATCATCTAATCAGAAACCATAAAAAAAAAATTAATTAGCGCTCGTTTTTCAATGGAATATGCAAATTAGTTAATCTCCATGTAGTCCTTTGCATATTCATGACTGTGTACATTAAGAAGTTCGTTTTAATATTTTTTTCATAGAAAATCTGGGCTGCTGCGTCTATTACTAGCCTCTCCCTCTTGGACAGGGTCCAAAAAAGAGTTTTCAATCTAATAGGTCCCACTTTGTCAACTAAGCTCCAACCCCTGTCCCATCACGACAATGTTGCATTTGTGCCTGTTTTACAAATATTTTAATGGAATGTGCTCTGATGAACTCGTTGCACTTGTGTCCCTTCAGCATACATATCCCAAAAAAACCTACTTAGCAACAAAATCTCACCCCTTCACTGTTGAGGATCCTAAATGCCAGAAAACTTTCTACTCAAATAGTTTCTTCTGCTAGACTTTGGTTGGTTGGTTGTTTTTGTTTTACGGCATATCAACCCTTTTCAGGTTATTTAATGCCGAATCCAAAGATTTCGAAGAACAATTTTTTAATAGAGTATATTTTTTTTTTTTTAAGTCGGTTTCTATTCAACCCACAGTTGGGACCCTAACAGGTACTACTAGTCCGGGTCAGAGTGGACCTGGGAGCAATGGCAATTAAAGGGTGGCTCCACACTCCCCAAAGCCCGCAAGCTGGGGTTTCACCATTGGATATTGTTTAAGGTCATATTCAGGACCGCTAGAGTTTGGAATTCCCTTCCTGATACCTGCTTCCCTAACTGTACTGATATGAAGAAGTTTAAATGTAATGTAAACGAACATCTTGTTAATCTTTCTTAGGCATGGTGCCAAATAGTAGCCTTTTATGTCCAAGTGGTGATATGCCTTGTTTGGGGTGAAGGCGAGGAAATAAAAATAAATGGTAAATTTTTAGATTAGGTCCACCTCCACAATTTTCTTTTAAATGACGACTTTTGTAGGTTTTCGCCTATGCTGAATACGGAAATCGCATTGAAATTTTGCAGAAATAAGTAGTTATCGAGATATAAAAAGTTGTATTATGCATTGTATTCTTTGGCGGCCATCTTTGTAACGCGCGTAGATTTGTTTATGGCGCGCGCATACACGCGTAAAAAAGATGGCCGCCAAAGAATACAATGCATAATACAACTTTTTATATCTCGATAACTACTTATTTCTGCAAAATTTCAATGCGATTTCCGTATTCAGCATAGTCAAAAACCCACAAAAGTAGTTATTTAAAAGAAAATTGTGGAGGTGGACCTAATCTAAAAATTTACCAAATAAATGCTTTTTGTTTTTTTGTTTTTTTACGCAGGCTTTTAATTTCAATATCAGAGCGAGAAAAAAAAATTAACTTTATAGACATATATAGATAATACATAGAAAAAATATGTAATCAGTTGGGAAGGAAGACAGCATCCTCCTTTCCCCTTTCTAAAGAACATTTACTACCAGGGAAATAAATTTAACCATCTGCTTTTCAGAATTAAATTGATGAATGTTGCTGCAACGGAAAATGAAAGAAATTTAATCCTTTGTACTTCTTATTTAGAATTAAAACCATCGCCGTTTAGTGATTAGCATAAGCATTGAACTCTGGTTTCTTCCTTTATGAAAACCTGACAAAGATAAATATTGGCTCGTTTAAAATTGTATTGAAAAGCAAAGAGGGAAGTAACAGAAACATGTCTGAATATTCGTCTCCGTTTAATAAGAAATTTTGTTTTTATTGTCTTGTTTTTTGTTGGCAATTTTTTTTATAAGAAATTGTTTGTTTTTTGTTTGTTTGTTTTTTCTTGCAGAAAATACCAAGTTATTGGATTACACCAGCTGCTTTTAAAAAGAAAGAAAACAACTTCAATGGTAAAGAATATTTATGTATTCAAAAGTCATTTTTATAAAGAAGCAAAACTAAAAATAATATATCTTATACTAAAGTCAAGTGAATCGATGCTAGTTTCAGAAAGCATTATTTTCTGCATATTTTTTATAACACAAAATGTACACTAAAATTTTCCTTAGTTCTGAGATTGAATTATGTTTGAAAAAGAAAAAAAAAACTATTATAATAATTATTCCAATTAATCATTATTTTAATTCGTCAATTGACCGATCACTGATTAAGTTTCTATTTTTCACACAATTTATCACTATATCTTGTGTGATTCTCCCTTATTTTTATACGATGTCTATATTTTTGATGATATGATGTGTTGTGCAGTAAACTATTAAGCTACTTTAAAATAGACAGGCAGACAAGCGGCAAGCAGGCCCGGTGCCACACTGATAGGCAGGCAAGCGGCAAGCAGGCCCGGTGCCACACTGGTAGGCAGGCAAGCGGCAAGCAGGCCCGGTGCCACACTGGTAGGCAGGCAAGCGGCAAGCAGGCCCGGTGCCACACTGGTAGGCAGGCAAGCGGCAAGCAGGCCCGGTGCCACACTGGTAGGCAGGCAAGCGGCAAGCAGGCCTGGTGCCACACTGGCAAGCGGCAAGCAGGCCCGGTGCCACACTGGCAAGCGGCAAGCAGGCCCGGTGCCACACTGGCAAGCGGCAAGCAGGCCCGGTGCCACACTGGCAAGCGGCAAGCAGGCCCGGTGCCACACTGGTAGGCAGGCAAGCGGCAAGCAGGCCTGATGCCACACTGGCAAGCGGCAAGCAGGCCCAGTGCCACACTGGCAAGCGGCAAGCAGGCCCGGTGCCACACTGGCAAGCGGCAAGCAGGCCCGGTGCCACACTGGCAAGCGGCAAGCAGGCCCGGTGCCACACTGGCAAGCGGCAAGCAGGCCCGATGTCACACTGGCAAGCGGCAAGCAGGCCCGGTGCCACACTGGTAGGCAGGCAAGCGGCAAGCAGGCCCGGTGCCACACTGGTAGGCAGGCAAGCGGCAAGCAGGCCTGGTGCCACACTGGCAAGCGGCAAGCAGGCCCGGTGCCACACTGGCAAGCGGCAAGCAGGCCCGGTGCCACACTGGCAAGCGGCAAGCAGGCCCGGTGCCACACTGGCAAGCGGCAAGCAGGCCCGGTGCCACACTGGCAAGCGGCAAGCAGGCCCGGTGCCACACTGGCAAGCGGCAAGCAGGCCCGGTGCCACACTGGCAAGCGGCAAGCAGGCCCGGTGCCACACTGGTAGGCAGGCAAGCGGCAAGCAGGCCTGATGCCACACTGGCAAGCGGCAAGCAGGCCCAGTGCCACACTGGCAAGCGGCAAGCAGGCCCGGTGCCACACTGGCAAGCGGCAAGCAGGCCCGGTGCCACACTGGCAAGCGGCAAGCAGGCCCGATGTCACACTGGCAAGCGGCAAGCAGGCCTGATGCCACACTGGTAAGCAGGCAAGCAGCCACAACATAGGCAGGCAAAGGCCCAGTCGCAAGCTTTTGCTAACTCAATGATTTCGTTTCGTTTTTGTCTCACATACTTATATTAAATCATGCAAAAATTTTAAATAACAATAAAGTTCATTTCAGCAAAACAAATTTAATATGAAATTAATCTTTGACTTTAGTTTCCATTGTCATTTTATAATAATTACTTTGTTCAAAAATCATCTTTGCTGAAATGTTTGAAAGCTGTACAAGTGAAAGCGAGTTAACGTTAACACAAATGTTGAAATCAAATTAACCCAGAAATACCATATAATGCTTTCAAACAAAATACTCTCCGAAAACCGTTTTAGTATTTATTTAATTATTTTCAGTGGCAAAAGAATTGTTTTAATGAAATAACTGATGAAACAAACCAATAACCGAAAAAGCATTAATAAAATCAGAGATTTTATAATTTTCAAAGGATCCGCTTGTGATAAGAATTTCCAACAAAGAACGACTATAATCATACTTGTCATCAAAGCTGTGCAATCCGCGTCGAGAGGATTCGAGGGTGACGACGACTTTAAATTTTAGAAGTCAAATTATAGTACAGTCTTCAGGCTATAATTAAAGTGCAGTATCTTAGGACACTATCCACTTCCAAACTCCATCTTTATTCCGTTTGTTCCCACTTAAGTGTCACTCCCATTTAAAGACCGACTCTAAACAAACCGTTTTTGTTAGAATAGATTGGGAGGTTCTTACTAAACTGTTCTTTTTTTTTTTTTTTTTTCTTGCTTCACTTGCGTTATTCTAATGAAATTGCGTGGATGTGCATGTCTATCTGTTCCATTTTTCTCTGAAACTACAGGACTGATCTGGCTGACATTTTGTATAGCCATCTGCTATTAAGATACAGCGAACTAAGTATCATGGTATCCGTTCTATGCATAGTAAGTAATTAATAAGCATTTACATTTAATGCAAAAATAAGCATATATTTAACCATCAATTTAGCATAAAACACTCATTCTAAGTCAACAGGCTATAAATTTGCCCATTTTTAATAGAATAAAAAGTTTACTATATATATATATATATATATATATATATATAGTTTACAGAAAGTTTTAGATGAGATAAGTCATTGGTACCGTCGGTTTCAACCCGATAATTAGGGACCGTTTTATATACCTATATCAAGCTCTCTTCAGCTAAAACTCATCTAACTTATCAACTTATGAAGATGAATATTGGCTGAATAGAGCTTGACATGAGTATCTAATTATCGGGTTTAAAACCGACGGTACCAATGACTCGTCTAAAACTTTCTGTAAAAATATAAATAATACGCTCTCATTTTCAGATTTTCCTTATAATTTGATCACTCTGCTGGATTTCTTTTTCAAAAAAAAAAAAACAAACAAAAAAACTAATTATATATATATATATATATATATATATATATATATATATATATATATATATATATATATATATATATATATTAGTAGCAAGCCGCTTGGCGTTGCCCGGTCGTAAAATATGTATAAAGATTATATTTTCATTCATACAGAAACTGAGTATGTTTTTTTGGAGTTTTTTGTTTTGTTTTTTTACACAGTGGTCACCACTTATCAAGGCCCGGAAGCCACTCAGGGATAAGGGTTATTGCAAGTACATTACGTTAGTGTGGAGATTTGATGAAGTGTTTACTTAAGGGGGCGGTTCATTAAGAATTTGTTAACGTTGGACTTGAAGACATCCAAGTTGTAGTCGGGTGGGAAGCAGGCAGACGGAACAGAGTTCCACAGGCGTGCAGTATGTTTTTTTTTTTCTAAACATTTCACTTAGTTGGTAAAAATAATGAAAAATACTCGACCAGATGTCAAAACTTTTTGGAGATAATTTTTATTTTCTCCTAAAATTCATTGCATCAGATGGGGGACCATATCGTTTTTGGCTTTTTTTTTTTTTTTTTTTTTTTTTTTCAAAAATATAAAGTTAAAAAAAAATGTGCGTAAAGTCATTTTTTTTTTTAGAACTTCCTCAATAACGTTACTTTGTGAAGACATCCCTTGAATTTCAAAATAACAAAAGTTTTAATTTAAAAAAAAACTCATCACATGTCATCCGTGAAAAAGCACTTCTACCAAGTCGTTATATTGTTAGAAATTGAAGTTGTAGACGGTTTATAATCCTGCCAATGTTTACGAATAAAAAAAATTAAAAAATCGCCAAGTGGATATTCGAGATCTTAAATCTTCTGCTAATATATTAATATGAGGAATTTTCTCAGTCTGTGACAATTTAATCTTTGGAAAGATAGCAAAATGAAGAGTGGTATGACAAGAAAATTACAATTTCTTGTCATATTCGTTAAGTCTCTTCGGTAAGGTGTCACGAGAAGAGGAAATGACAATCAAGTAAGATTTTTTGTTTTTCGTTGGTTTCGGCTTTTTTTTTTTTTTTTCAAGAAAATAATATAAAATAAAAAAACACAAAAATACTTGTAATAAATGTCAGCCTCCCCATTAGTATCTTATGACGAGTTGTTAATCAAGAAAGAAAATTATTCCTTTAAACAGAATCTTCTGTGTTGGAAAAGACGACGAAGTTCACTCAGCAGTGTTAAAGATGCTGTATTTTATGTTTTAAAAGTCAACAAAATTTTAAAAAGAAAACAAAGATACTTAAATGAATAAAAGCAAAACTTTTACTTTCCATTCATCACACCTATATCACCACCGAAACTGCTATTATTTAAATTCCTAATACAACATAGTCATATATATATATATATATATATATATATATATAATAAAAAAATAACAAATAAAAAAAAAAGAGGGAAAAGATCTACCTTAAACCACTAACCTAGTTCTAAAACAGATCCTTTGTTCGATAAAATGCATGCCCATTGGCTGATAGGAGGGGGCGCGGTGGATACTAGAAAGCTGATTGGCTAACTAGAAATCCTCAACATATATAAAAACAAGAAGCAACCACAAAATTCGCGCATAAGCCTGACGAATCCTACAGTGGATGAAACGCAGAATATTCAGTGTAGCTTAATCGCCATATATATTTTATAAATTACTAACTAGCTCTACCTACGTATTGAGCACTTTTGAAGTAAATACTTAAAGTTTACGCATAAATCTATACTTTCGTATATTAAATTTGTGTGAGTAAATGAAGTAGTTATATATATATATAGATAGATAGATAGATAGATAGATACGTTTGTAGCCAAAACAACGCATTATTACGAAAATAAAGATATTTATTTTGTTTGAAATTTATAAATATATTTCAAAGTCACACTTCATCCTCAGTATTTCTTTTTTTATTTTTTTTGCGATGTTATTGTTAGAGCAAAGAATCAGTAAGTAGAAGTCCGTTTGTTGTTTTTCACGGTAGTATTTTCAAATATCGGAACGGTGCGTTAGTCACGCTGTATTCACGTTAGAGGTCCGTGTTCCTTGATAGAAGCGTTGATTAAGTTTGAATAAAATACAATACGTATTAGATATGTTTGGGGCCAAAACAACGAATTATTACAAAAATAAACATTTATTTTTGTTTGAAATTTAGATGCTAATGCACTTA
>NC_136519.1:14727053-14789553 GCF_053919585.1 Euprymna scolopes | reverse complement strand
CAGAGTTATTGCGTAGGGAAATGTACACAGACAGACAGAGACGTTTACTTTCATAGATATATAGATATATCTCGAATCTCGCTAGATTCAGCCGCTCTAATGAGTTGTAGACGACAAAACACGTGTCAGTGGATAATTATATCTTAAAAACAATATATATATATATATATATATATATATATATATATACGCACACACATTCACATAATTCTTGGATTCGTTAGTTAGAAAGAAATTCAATGGAGAATATTATTTAAAATATTATAGAAATTCAGGTTAGTTTCAAATGTTGCGAATAGACCAAGGTGAAAAGTTATGGGTTTTCTTGACTTTTAATAATTGATCAGAACTTCTGTATTATTAAAACTATATATATATACCATATATTTTGGCGTATAAGACAACCCTTAAAGTTAAAAAATCATCTTTAAAAACCAATATTTCATAAGATACCGGGTGTTGCAATCTCTAGCCTAAGTTAAACAAACATGGTTTCATGATTTAGCAGTCGTTTTATACAACCGATAAATTTATTAAAATTTGCTCCAATTCTGTACCTCATCTTATCTTGCGGTTGCCTTATATGCCAAAACATACGGTATATCAAAGTTATGAAAACATACATGGCAATTAAGCTACACAGAATTCTCCGCATTTCATCCTTATTTGAATTCATCAGGCTATTGCATGGAATTGACGCTACCGTATGTTTTTAGATATTTATGTGGTATCGAGTTTACTAGTTAGCTAATCAGATTCTTTGTTTTTCACACACCGATTTATCGCAGCCAATGGTCACGTGTTTATCAGACATAGATTCATTTGTAATTTATCGCTTTGTTTGTTTGTTTTTTGGGTGGGATAGAGGCATCTTTTCTTTGTGTTAGGTGCCTTAGTTTTTATCTGAATTTTTTCAGATATGCTTGCTTATATTTTTGTTCATACTAGTTTATTTTTATTATTATAATTATTATATATACATTTTTTGTACAAACTTTTTTTTCCATTAAAATTCATTTTGTGCATGCGTATGTTTACTATTTCACTTCTGCAGTTTAATAAATTTAGGGTTGTTGAAAATTTAAGATAACTAATTTATCAATTAAGTTGTGTAAACACCTACATGTACTGGCTTTATCAAACTATTTTCCACTTGATCGGCAAACCTCAACATTTTCTAAACTCTCAGTAATAGTTCACTAATGCTGCTTTTTATTTGACTTTTCTGTTTGTCTTTGAATGTACTTCTGTAGTTGTAATATCTGGATTTAAAATCTACAGTTGTTACATTTGGGCTGGTGCATTTGCTACGTCTCTCACTCCTGGACAGGGTTCCAAAAAGAGTCGCCAACCTAATAGGTCCCGAACTGTCAGATAGGCTGAAGCCTCTGTCCCATCGACAAAAGGTTGCATCCCTCTACCTGTTTGACAAGTATTTTAGTGGGAAATGCTCCGACGAACTACGACCCCTTGTACCCCCCTAGACATAAATGCCCCCAGCAAACCTGACAAGCAGCAAAATCCCACCCCTACACAGTAGAGATTCCGACATGCCAAAAAGCCTTCTATTCTAATAGTTTCTTCCCTAGAACTGCTAAACTTTGGAATTCCCTTCCAGGTTTTTGCTTTCCCAACTGTACTGACATGCAGAAGTTCAAGTGTAATGTAAACAGATATCTTGCTGCTCAACCCCCTACATAGTATCTCTACAATTTATGTCCCAGATGGAATCTCCCTACATCAAAATGGCACTGTGCCTTGTTTGGGGTGAAAATGCAATTAAAAAAATGAATATATATATATATATATATATATATATATATATATATATATATATATGGGTTAGGTAACAACTAATTAAGTAATCATTATAAATTTTAGGCACAAGAGATTTTTAATTTTTATTTAATTTTGTACAGGGCAAAGAAGACATGAGAACTCGTTATAAAAATCCAAGTATCTTCAATTTTTGGTTTTGTACATCTAAAAAAAAATAAATAAATAAAATAAAAAAATAAAATAAATAAATAAAAAAAATGTTGAAGAGCTACAAAGGCGAGAGTGATACCATTAAAACAAGCAGCTTTTTATGCCTCAGAATTTATTTTTCTACATAGTCACCACCATTCTTGATACCATTTTACCAGCAATAGCATGGCATCTGGAGAGCACTTTGTCGCTCATATCTCTGTCGCCACTTTGAAATCGACGAACCCATCTCCTAACTGTGCTGGGTGACTATGTGGAAAAATAAATTCTGGGGTATAAAAGGCTGCTTGCTTTAATGGCATCACTCTCGCCTTTGTAGCTCTTTAACCGAGTGAGAGTGAGTGAGATAAAGTGAGAGAGAGAGAGAGAGAGAAAGAGTGAGAGTGAGAGAGAGAGAGAGAGTGAGAGTAAGAGTGAGAGAGTGATAGAGAGAGTGAGAGAGTGATAGAGAGAGTGAGAGAGAGAGTGAGAGAGTGATAGAGAGAGTGAGAGAGTGATAGAGAGAGTGAGAGAGTGATAGAGAGAGTGAGAGAGTGATAGAGAGAGTGAGAGAGAGAGTGAGAGTGAGAGAGTGATAGAGAGAGTGAGAGAGTTATAGAGAGAGAGAGAGAGAGTGATAGAGAGAGAGTGATAGAGAGAGAGTGAGAGAGAGTGAGAGAGAGAGTGAGAGAGAGTGAGAGAGAGAGAGAGAGAGAGAGTGAGAGAGAGAGTGAGAGAGAGAGAGAGTGAGTGAGTGAGCTTTGTTTATGCTAGATTCAGTTGGATCTTTCAGTTGAACTCGGGAATCTGCACAGAACTTTGAATGGTATCTTCATTTAATCTAAGGAGTAGCATGCTTCTGTTTTGTCAGTCATGATTGGGTAGAGGTCCTAAGTCATTCGCAATTCTATTTGAGTGTTGCCTGCATTGTGGATTGAACCCTTGACCTTCAGAAGATTCGATCCTCAAAGCAAAAATACAAAACATGCGCAACTAGTATAATACGACTAGTTAATGAATAAAAATGCTAACATTGCAAGAGTTCATTTTCTGTGTGTGTGTGTGTTTTTGTTAAAAAAAAAAAAAAATTACTGTGCTTTGTTTATGCTACATTCAATTGAACTGCGTTAGAACAAAAGACGGGTCATATTTTTCATCAAAACAAAGCAAAACAAAAATTCCTGACCTCCATAACATTTAGAAATTCAATAACTGACAACGAGAAGTAAATTAAACCCTACAAAAACATTCAAGTCTGGAGACACAAATACCCACACCCACCATCTGTAAGCACGTGAAAAATTAAAAATAATATCTGAATCAGTATTGACATTTATTTTTACTGACTAACAAAAAAAAAAAAAACAAAAAAACTATATATATAAATAAATAAATAATAGACTTTCATAATTAAAGTAATTTTCATATTTGGATTTTTTGAACTACTGCTCTCTTTTTGAGCGTTATTTTCATGTTTCGGTCGATGTAATAATCGACTTTCTTCAGGTTCGAAACCTTGTGAATAAAGTACTTTGTAAAATTTAGTTGTAAGTTACACTCTTCCAGAGGTTGAAAGTTCAATCCTCAGTGCGGGTGACACTCAAAATACAATTGTAAATTAGTTAGGACTTCTACCCAGTCATGGCTGATGGAATGGTAGGATGCTATCTCTTGGATTAAATAAAGCATTTCATTTCAAAATTCCGTGCAGATTCCAGTATTCGACAGAAAGACTCCCGATTTCAACATGATACGTCCGAGGAATGTAAGGAGGTTACAACCACCGAAAAGTTGGGAAAATATGACTCCAGATGCGACCAAGAAGAATTCAAGTAATAAAAATTACTCGCATGAATATCTACCAAGCTTTCTTAAGTAAAAAAAAAAGGTTTTTGCTGTTCGTGGCAAGGTCCAAAGAAACAATAAAACAAGTCCTATTGCCAGAGTCCTGGCCAGAAGCACTTCCACGGGATATTAAAGAAAGTCGGTTTCAGTTCCTGATGCCCAAGGGGTGCCACTCTAAAAGGAAACGAGCCGAGGGCTATATTTGCAACGATCCTTCATGATATGCAGCTTAATTGCGAACTAAGTCTGTGACTGGTTACATTGCCGATGCTACCCTGCCATCAGATCAGCATCTTATCTTTACACCACAGCAATCTACACTAAAAGAAACTTGTTCGCTCAGTACCAAAATCAACAGAGTCTATACCGCTTCTGAAATGCTATTTTCCCTGCTGATTGCGGTATCATACTGGGCCTAAGCAGTTCTAAGAGGTACACCCTCCCAAGCTTTGCCTTCTTTCTTTGAGAAGGGGTTAGTTTATTGTTAAACTGAGCCATCCCTACTGGGGAATGCTGACAGGGTGGTCTGGCCATTTTTTACGGGTCAGATTGCTCCTTCTCAGGTGCGTTGACTCTTCAATCCAACTTTCTGACATTTTTGTGTCACATTTCTCTCCACAGGAAGAGATAAATACCTGTCTATTATATAAAGGTTGGTTGGTTGTTTTTGTTTTCGGCATATCAACCTTTTTCAGGTTATTTTATGCCAAATCCAAAGATTTTGAAGAAAAATTTTTTTAATAGAATATATTTGTTGTTTTCACGTCGGTTTCTATTTAACCCATAGTTGGGACCCTAACAGGTACTACCACTTCGGGTCAGAGTGGACCTGGGAGCAATGGTATTAAAGGGTGGCTCCACACTCCCCAAATCCCACAAGCTGGGGCCTCACCACTGGATATAGTTTAAGGTCATATCCAGGACCCCCATTGAGGGACTTTTACCTCCTGCAGGAGGGCAGTCGGCGTATTCTAATGCCCCACCGACAGAGCCCTATTATATAAAGGGTAAATATCTATGTGTTAGTATATCCAGCTAAAAATTAAAAAAAACAAAAAAAACTTTTTTTTAACAAAGAACCACAAAGTTTGTATATTTTTGATTAGCAGTGGCCCGGATGAATAATACATAAGATTTAGTCAAATATATTCTCTGAATGTCACTTGGTGTAGGTTTCATCAATGGGGTGGCTGGTGGGGGTGGGGATTATTTTTTTCTTTTTTAGCCATTTTATTTACTAATATAGAAAATGATTATTATTAGAGCAAAATTCGAAATATTGAATTTCAAGCAAAACCAATGGTATCTAATTGTCGTGTCACAGTAATGAACATATCCAAAAATTACAAAAAACGATAAGATAGAAAATTAAATTTTTTTTTTTTTTTACACAGGCATCACCACATTATCAAGGCCAAGAGGCCACTCGAGGATAAGGGTTAAAGAGTGTACAGTAGAAATTAGACAATATAGTAATCAATTCAGTAAATTTGTTAACTTATATGGAACGGCTCATCAAGAACTTGTTTACGTTAGACTTGAACACAACCATATTGTAGTCAGCTGGAAAGCAGGAAAACGGAAGACAGTTCCACAGGCGTTCAGTTCTAAGAAAGCTTTGTTCATGGAATCTACGTTTAGGTTTAGGCACAGATAAAGAGTGGGAGGAATTATTGATCGTGTTTTCAGGTAGACGAGTGTTTCTTGCGAATGTTTGGCGAGGGGGGGACCATAAACAGAAGCTCGGTCGAACACTTTCCATGAAAATAACGATACATCAGAGACAAACTCACAACATCTCTTCTATGAGATAGAGGTTGCAGGGAAGAGAAAATGACATCTCCTACGAGGCTACGAAGTCTATTTTGAACTCAAAAGGCAGGACAAGTCCTTTCTAGCAGCTCCTGCCCAGATGTGGCAACAGTACTCCATCCTTGGACGTACCTGGCTCTTATATAGATAGAGAATTGTATCAGCAGTGAGATATCTACTGAATCGATAGAAAGATCCCACCATTTTTCCAGCGGCCTTGGCAACAGATTTGATGTTTTAATGAAAACAGTTTTTGAAGACAATTAATAGACTAGTTTTGCTAAACCGGCCTAAGATTTCAAAAAAATAATTACCTCCCTTGTTACAAGTAAAACTCTCCGGTTTTTGGGGGGTTTTTTCCTTCTTATTCTGCAAAACTGGATTTTTGCTAATTGTATTTGGAAATTAAGTAGATGCCATTGGAATCACTTCAATCTTTCAATCTTCGAATTTTGCTCTAACAAAGAAACACTGATGAATCTATTATGTAAAGGAGAGTTGTCTGTGTGCATGCATGTCCAGCCAGAGTCCGAGTCATTTTTTAAGTCGACGGTAGGTCTCCGACAATCAGTCGGACAGAGTATGGGTAATTTTTTAAGTTGACAGTGACCTTGCAACTGTCAGGCTGGAGTATGGTCCACTCTCCCAGGTTTTACCTTCTTGTACTTGGAGAAGGGGTTAGTTTATTGCTAATCGCCTGAGGCACTCCTACCGAGCAATGCCGATTGGGCTGTTTAGTTACTTATTTGGTGATGGATAGAGTATACACACACAGACCTTTCATCTACTGGCTTTTCAATCCCCACTTTCCGACCTCTGACCTCCATATTACATCTTCTGTCAGCAAAGGACACATAAATACCTGTTTAATCATTAATTTTTGTTGTATGAAATCATATCGCTTGCTTTTAAGTTTGTGTTTTTAAAAGATTAACTAAACTAAGATTCAGCACGATTTTATTTTTAAATACCTTACTAGAAAGAAAAAAAAAGGGATTACTCGACATTGCCCGGGAAAGGGGGGGGGGTCGCATGAATAAAATGAAAGAAAAAAAATGTAACGTTGTTATTACATTTTCACCAGGACCCACTGTAACACAAAGGAAAAAAAAGGAAGGGAGGAGGCAAATTCAACTCCACTTTTTTTCTAGTTGAAATAAAAGGCATTTATTAACCGTACTTTCCAACAATGAATTCTATCTCAGGGCTCTATGGACATATTTATCTTTGGTTGACCATTGACAACTAAATATTTTCGTTTACTAGCCAAATAGATAAGTTAATCACCAAACCCACCTAATTTTTGGAATATGACATCTTCGTTCTGTTACGATTACATACATAATAAAGTTTTTTTTGTTTTTTTTTTAATTTAACTTCAGTAAGTTTTAAGATATCAAGGGGCTCCCTCCTGGAGCTAACGCTTGTTATGATCCAAATTTATATCCGAGGGCTCTTTTAAGAATAGATGCTGTTCCCTTTATGGCTGCTATCTGTATTTCATTACAACTTGGTCTTCCAGGGATTGCTTCTAAGTATTTCTGAAGGTTCTTTTTTATTAAACCAGTTGCTCCTATCACAACCGGTATAATGTTTAATTCTTTCAGAGACCATGTTGTTTTTAGATCATTTTTTATTGTTTTGATAAGTGACAATCTAAATATACAACAAATTTTATGTTGATACTTGAAGATATAAACATTCTAATTTTTCTAATGTTTTTTTAAACAACCTTCGTGAAAAAAAAAAAAAGAGAAGAAAGAGTATATTGTTCTATTAAACTTTTATTGTTTAAATAATTTAACTTTGTTCGTTTTATTAAAAACATTATTGATCAGTCATATGAACTGTTTGATTATGGGGTGATATTCGACAAATTTGTTCACATAAGATTTGAAAAGGACCAATCAGTAGATAAGCATTCTCATGGCAATGTGTTCTACAAGCAGGAAGATCTTGCAAAGAGTCTTGGTCTGAAAATTCTACCTGATGCTAGGCACGTAGAGGAAGAAAGGAAGGTCTATTTTCATTGTGAAAGCAATATGTTGTTACTAAGGTCTTACAAAGCGGGACCAAAGATTGGAACTCAGTCGAGCACCTATGTAAATAATTGTACACTAGACAGAGACTAGAAATAAAGCAAAAAAAATAAATAAATAAAAAAGTACATCTCCAACTTATATTTCAATTCATGTTTATAAGGAAGTCCAAATATTCTCTTTTTTTATGTTATTGTGGAAACCAGACAATTGGATCTTTACTTCAGCAAAGAAATTCATTTCTTTTCGATACTTGATAATGACAGAAGCCATGCGATGGGGATAGAGTGACTCCTCATGTTTACTTTATCTTCTTTACAAGAAAGTCCAAACAGCTCATTTCGTAGAACATCAGACGAAAGATCTCAAGGTTTCGGCTTCGATTTCTGGTTATGACATCCACTTTATTTGGGGGGGGGGGATTAATTATCTACTATTTTGCGTAGTGTGAAAGGAGTTGTTTGAAGGCTTTTTATTACAAGACAAATTTGACTCGTGTTTCTCACAAGTTGTCTTCTAAGAAAAAAAAATATGAATAAATAAACATTAATATCTTTGGAAATTATTTTAATCATCCAAAACAAATGAGTTTACTTCAACTATGTATTGGCATAAAAAAAAAACAATTTAATATGCCAAGTGTTTAACTGACACTCGTCTAACTACAACCAGTCTACAATTTTTCCTAATCTATCTGTGCCTAAAGGTAAATGCAAATTCCATGAACAAAGTTGTTTTTTTTAGAACTGTCAGCCTGTAGAACTGTTCTGCAGGTCTGCTTTCAAGCGGGCTACAACATGGTTGTTTTTAATTCAAACGTAAACAAATGCGTGTTGAGCCATCGTCATAATTTTATTCTGCCCAATTCTCACTACTATCCGCCATTACGGTGTTGTCTCAAAGATCTGAAATTCATTAACCCTTGTTCTTGAGTGGCCTTCAGATCTTGATAAACTAACTCCCTTGAAAAAAAAAATACTTGAATTTCGGGTTGAAGGACCCATACTTCTATTACATTTAACAAGAAACAAAAAAAAATCCACTAAGACTTAGGACTAAAACGAAGATACGATATTACCAAAAGAGTAACAATAAGCCAGTTAATCCTTCGAAGTTGATCAAATCTTTAATATAAAAACCTGTTACCTGTATTCAATCATGGCATGACAGAGGGGAGAGACGAGAAAAAATTGAACTCGATAATCTTCATATATGATAATTAAGATGAGCAAATAAGTTAAGTACAATCCGTGTCAATTGGGCTGAAAAGGTTGTTTTTTTTTTTTTGTTGTGTTGTTTTTAGGTCAGCTGTCCTAATAACAAGTAAACATTTGCAATGAAAGCGTACAATCTGAGGCACTTGGAGAGCAGAGATATCCACCAACGCCAAATAATAACAATCTGATAAGGAAATTTGAGGAATTAATGCACTTGAAGAGCGGCGATTTCCACCAATGCTCACCAATATCTTACAAAAGGACTAAGACACGATAAAAATATTGAAAACAAAGAGCGTTTATTCACTTTCATAATCGCTGACCAGTGAGAACGGAAACAGGTCGATAATCATTGTTTAATCATATCTGATCAGAGCATTTTGAACTCTGCCTTTCATGGAAATGCCGACTATCTCACTCACATATTGTAATCACATACATCTCATTTTTCTATAAATAGAGCTTAAAACATTACCTTAACGAAATTACATATTTAGCTTGACCATGACGGATTCATGATTAACGTCAGGTTTCCAAACATGAAATCACACATAAATAACGATTAAAAACAAATAAATCACAAGGTAAACATTACCAATAATGTTGGAAATTAGTGATAGTCTAAATTCCGATTTTGATACAATTACCGATTCCGATTCTTTTGTAACCTCTAAATATTCAATGACTAGCAGTTCAGCCCGGCTTTGCTCGGGCCCTATGTACTGTTCATAACTTGCCCTACATGTGAATACGCTTTATGTAAGATTTCAAATGTTTAGAACAAAAATTGTCCGAGTAATTTCGTAGGCACCGCAGAGGTAAATTCTTTATAACCTTGACCCCAATTTTGACCCCTCAACATTTATTATTTTAGTATCAAATCAAAATGAAAAATTTTACCCATGTAGTTACCTACATCTAAAATTTCAAGTGTTTAAATCCAAAATTGGCAGAGAAATTTGGTAAAATCTGCAAACTCTTTCAACTTTGACCTTTTGGCAGCCACATTTTCGCCCCAAAACTGATTAAAATGATTGCCGCATGTCTGAATACCCGTTATGTATAAATTTTAAATGTGTAGACCCAAAGATGGCTGAATAGTTTGCTAGACAACACAAAGGTCAAATCTTTCGAACTTTGACTCCTTGGCAGCTCAAATTTTTGACCCGAACGGATTAAAAAGCTTGCCTTATGTCTGAATACCCTTTATGTAAATTTTCAAATGCTTAGACCAAAAATTAGCTAAGTAATTTGGTAGAGACCGCAGAGGTGAAATTTTTTTTTTAAACTTTAACCTCAATTTTTACCCCCTTAACATTTGTTTTGGGCTCAAATCAAATTTAAAAGTTTAATCCATGTTCAAGTAACCTACATCTAAAATTTCAAGTGTTTAGACACAAAATTGGCGGAGGAGTTTGGTAGAGTTTTCAAAGGTCAAATCGTTGAACTTTGACCCCTTAACAGCCAAATTACTGTCAGAAAACCGATTAAAAAGATTTTCCCAAATCTCAATACCCCTTAAGTCAAATCTCGAGTCTCTAGACTGAAAATTGACAGAGTTATTTGGTAGGGAAACGTACACACACACACATTTTCACTTTTAAAGATATATACAGTTCTTTTATTTTTAAGAAAAAGAATACTTTTTGGTCCCCCGACAAAAGGAGGGTTAACCTGTAAATTAACCCTTATGTCCGCACTTTTCTCAATAACTACGCCTTAGAATTTTTTGAAATTTTGCACAAACATTAAACATGATATGAATAAAAAAAGTAACAGAAAGGATTTTCTAGGAAAACTATGGTTGCCCCCTATGGGTGCCTTTCGGGTTAAAATGGCTAAAATTGACACGCCTTGGATTTTTATAAAACTTTCTGAAATTTTATAAACTTTCTATATCATTTTGTTTGTCTATACTTTGCGATAACTCTTGGATGTGCCCCAAGGGCTCTTTTAGGGTTAATAAAAACACCCATTTTTGGAACTATTTTACCATATTTGTCCAAAATTTTCTGTGTATGCCTATTTAGCAGTTTTTCATAGCGCTGAACTCAAATTTAAATATGTTATGGCCTTGGGGACTTTTGGGGCAAAATTGGTGGGGGTTGATGGACTTAGTCATTCATTTTTGTATGGTGCAGAACTCAAATTTACATATGTTAAGGTCTAAAACTGCACTGTTTGTTCATTTTCACCAGGATTTGACGTCCCCTGGGGACTTTTGGGGCTAAATGAGGGAGGGGGGGGGGGCAAATGCTGAACTGAGTCATTTTTTTTTTTATGCCTCGTTCACTGTGCATTCACGGGAGATCATGCATGCTACACTTGTTAAACATGTAATATGTGCTGCATTTTCATTTACGTGAGAGGTGATCTATAGATTTCAATTTTGCTGGTACCTTACAAATCAATAAATATTTATCGATTCCTCGGGGTAAAAGAGGAAATTAACTTTAAAACAGAAACAAAACAAAAGGAATCGTTTTTAGTATCAGGAAATTGACAGATATTTCCGATTCTGATACCTGAAATCTTTTTTTTTTTTTTTTCAATTCTCGATGAATTGTATGAACTCCAGACAAGACAAAGCATAAAGCCATTTGATGTAAGGAGCTTTACATATTTATTCCAGGTAAACCAACTTAGAGTGAATCCAATTGCACTATGAAAATATTGTAGTTATTAAAAAAAGAAAAAAAAAGAGAAAAGAAAGCCTTCCGAACTTCTTATTTTCATTAAACAACTGGCTTCAAGAACAGAGGCTTCTGTTTGATGAAATCTTTTTTAGATTGAAACAGTAAATTTATTGTAGCAACATATGGCAATTTTGTTTACCTTAATTGAATCATATATATATATTCTTGTTGGGATGATTAAAAAAAAAAAAAAAATAATGGGAACTTTTAAGGGCATCGGAAAAATTTGTATATTTCCAATGCCAAAAACGATTTTTCATTTTCTAATTTGTTTTTTTTTTAAACTTAATTTTCATGGCTCGTATTAATGATGAAACAATAAATATTTATTTGATTTTAAACTACCAGTAAAACTTAAAACTATAGGTCATCTTCATAAGTGTATTTCTACATTTAAAAGAATCAGAATAGGTAATTGTATCGGAATTGGGAATTTAGAACAGAATCTGTAATTGTAGCAAAACCAGAAAAAATATTGGAATCGTCCCATCATATATGTGTGTGTGTGTGTGTGTGTGTGTGTGTGTGTGTGTAGATTTCTTGTTGGTTTTTTAAACAATAATACGGTTAATTAATATCTTCACTTCACTTCAAGATATTTATTTTTTTTTACTGATAAAACAGTAATCTATGGACATGCAGGTTTCAAGGTCCTACCTCTCTTCAGCATAGCTTGGCTCTTTCTAGGAATCGAACCTCAGACCATATGTATTATGGTCTCGTGCGTTAACTATTACACCACAAAGTCCTAAATCATTTTACTGCTTATATATTTATATTATTTACGATTTACCATTAACTGGTCCCCCTTATGTTAGGCTTGAGACCGACGGTACCAATGTTGTTCTGACCTTCTGTACAATTTTAAATAAATAAATATTAAGCTCTTATATTGAAAAAGGTTTTTCTTCGTAATCGAGCACTTTGTTTGAATTCTTTCCCAAAAAAACAGTAAACATATATATATATATATATATATATATAAGTTCTTTACATCAAGTGGTTTCATGACATGTCTAGAGTGATTTCAAAAGAAAAAAAAACAAAAAACAAAATAGAAAGTGAACTTATGACTTATCACTGCGCAACATCAAGTTAACATAATCGATTAAAAAAAAAAAAAAAAGCATATCAACCCCAAACAATTGTAGAAATTGGCTAAAAGGTCACTCAGTGACGCAGAGACTATAAAAATGTCACCAACTAATGAAAAAAAAAAAATCATAAATGACTCGCATAAAATTGCAATACTTTTATTTTACTAGTATAATGTTAGTAGTGACTATACACGTAACGGAAGTGCTACATTGACATCCATTTATCGCAGCGTACTCAGACGGTGTTAACATTTAATATTTTTATTCTGATAAATTGTCTTAAGAGGAAAGTACTTTGAATATTTTTTTTGGATTCTCAACAATTTTCAGAACAAATAAAAGGGCGAAAAAAAAAAAAATAAATAAAAATAACTGTTACCAAACGAGAGAAAATGTAATCTACGTTGCTTGTGTACATTAATCTTTTAAACCAACGCATTTCAGGTGAAACCATTACGTACTTATGTATTACTGGCCTAGGTACCCGGTGTTGCCCGGGTATTTATATTATCGATAGCGACATTAGTCAGATAATCAGTTTGTCATACTGAATTGCTCGCATAACTCTTCAACATTAAAACATACAATAAAACTCAATGATTCAATAAATTCTATTTTTACTTGTAATTATTTTTCTACTGGATCATTTTTTGTAATTCATATTAACTAGCAGAACTTGTGGAAATTCCACGGTGGTTGAAAAGTTTCAAAGCACAAATAAAATGAATAAAAAATAAAATTAAAAATAACAAATTTAAAACAATGTTTTTAGCAAATTCTTTTTTAACCCTTTAAAGCTGAAAAGAATTGATTAAAAAAATTCAGATTTTTTTCAATGAAGATTCAACACACAACACATTTTGTTTCGTTTTTTTTTTTTTTCTGAATATTTTTTTAATATAAATTATAAAGGAACAAATGCCGATTCACTTGCACATTTTGTTTTAATTTTAAAAAGAAACTATAATAAAAAAAATAAAAAAAACTTAGCCTCTTCTCAACATTACCTTTTTAAATTATAAAATAAAATAGCCAATTTGAAACCGTAAACAGACAGCCATGTTTTTTGTTTAGAAAATTTTTTCAAAGTAAATGGTTTTAATGATTTTTAACTGATAAAGAGCAACTATAAAGGGAGGTAATTCGTTTATCATTAATGTTTGTGCTGATTTTTTTTTTTGTGACACTGGATATATGGACAAGTAAATTAATATTTAGATTTCCATATGGCATGTAAATATGTAACATTTGCACTTGAAAGATCACCAATCTATACAAGCACCTAATCTATTGATCTGCGTAATTTTAAAGTTTTGGAATTGTTTTCAAGGTGCTTCTTTTTCTGTTTCTGATTTTCAATTACTTTCTACTAATGACAATTAAAATGGATGCATGTAAAACTTGTAGGTTTAACGACAAAAAAATGTGAAAATTTAACAACAATACAATTAATAACTCACCAATCAGGCAAATGTTTGGGCCAGTTCTATATTTAAAATACAATGGGCACTATTTTCATAGAAATAATAATGAACTTATATTCGCTGCGTGTTATTGGTTCTGTCCAAGAAAATTTTTTTTTTTTTTTTTTTTTTTTTTACACTATCCAGAAAAATGTCAGCTTTATAGAGACACTAGTATGGCGACCCGATGTTGCCCAGGATTGAATGATGATCAACGAATCTTTCACACTCCAATATTTTTATTGTCATCGAAATCAGTGAAATTAAATCAATTGAGTGCCTGCTCTAGTTGGGGACTCATTGCGGTGCACTGAAAGGAAGCTTCAGATGCCTTCCCACAGTGACAGTCCATAATACATTGTAGTCTAGATTGCACTGTAGAAAACCTACTGTTGATTTTATAAAATTATTTTTATATATAATGGCTTAAATTAAAAGTTTAAAATGCAAAAAGTCAGATCATACTTTAATTGTGCTCTAAACAGAAACATTCATTTCAAACGGGTTCCTGTCATATCAAAGAGCCTACTGTTGATTTTATATGTAAAGCCTTTCGGCTTGTGTGGTCATAAAACTTTTCAAATGGACTTGTGTAAGGTGTTAACTTCGGTCCAAATCAACTGTTCCTTCTTTCATCGGATTATTTTGATTATTAATATTTATTGAAAACATTCCGATATAAAACCTATCCAAGAACACTGCCAAGCACATGAAATTCCTTTATGTGAAATTTCATAAAAATCAGCCTGACCGTTAATGAGTCAACAAGGAACCACACAGAAAGTTCTTTTTTATAATAGTAGAGATATTCATTGACTAAATATAATTTCTCATTCCTGGGAAGTTCTTTTTTATAATAGTAGAGATATTCATTGACTAAATATAATTTCTCATTCCTGGGAAGTTCTTTTTTATAATAGTAGAGATATTCATTGACTAAATATAATTTCTCATTCCTGGGAAGTTCTTTTTTATAATAGTAGAGATATTCATTGACTAAATATAATTTCTCATTCCTGGGAAGTTCTTTTTTATAATAGTAGAGATATTCATTGACTAAATATAATTTCTCATTCCTGGGAAGTTCTTTCTTATAATAGTAGAGACATTCATTGACTAAATATAATTTCTCATTCCTGGGAAGTTCTTTTTTATAATAGTTGAGATATTCATTGACTAAATATAATTTCTCATTCCTGGGAAGTTCTTTTTTATAATAGTAGAGATATTCATTGACTAAATATAATTTCTCATTCCTGGGAAGTTCTTTTTTATAATAGTAGAGATATTCATTGACTAAATATAATTTCTCATTCCTGGGAAGTTCTTTCTTATAATAGTAGAGACATTCATTGACTAAATATAATTTCTCATTCCTGGGAAGTTCTTTTTTATAATAGTTGAGATATTCATTGACTAAATATAATTTCTCATTCCTGGGAAGTTCTTTTTTATAATAGTAGAGATATTCATTGACTAAATATAATTTCTCATTCCTGGGAAGTTCTTTTTTATAATAGTAGAGATATTCATTGACTAAATATAATTTCTCATTCCTGGGAAGTTCTTTTTTATAATAGTAGAGATATTCATTGACTAAATATAATTTCTCATTCCTGGGAAGTTCTTTTTTATAATAGTAGAGATATTCATTGACTAAATATAATTTCTCATTCCTGGGAAGTTCTTTTTTATAATAGTAGAGATATTCATTGACTAAATATAATTTCTCATTCCTGGGAAGTTCTTTTTTATAATAGTAGAGATATTCATTGACTAAATATAATTTCTCATTCCTGGGAAGTTCTTTCTTATAATAGTAGAGACATTCATTGACTAAATATAATTTCTCATTCCTGGGAAGTTCTTTTTTATAATAGTTGAGATATTCATTGACTAAATATAATTTCTCATTCCTGGGAAGTTCTTTTTTATAATAGTAGAGATATTCATTGACTAAATATAATTTCTCATTCCTGGGAAGTTCTTTTTTATAATAGTAGAGATATTCATTGACTAAATATAATTTCTCATTCCTGGGAAGTTCTTTCTTATAATAGTAGAGACATTCATTGACTAAATATAATTTCTCATTCCTGGGAAGTTCTTTTTTATAATAGTTGAGATATTCATTGACTAAATATAATTTCTCATTCCTGGGAAGTTCTTTTTTATAATAGTAGAGATATTCATTGACTAAATATAATTTCTCATTCCTGGGAAGTTCTTTTTTATAATAGTAGAGATATTCATTGACTAAATATAATTTCTCATTCCTGGGAAGTTCTTTTTTATAATAGTAGAGATATTCATTGACTAAATATAATTTCTCATTCCTGGGAAGTTCTTTTTTATAATAGTAGAGATATTCATTGACTAAATATAATTTCTCATTCCTGGGAAGTTCTTTTTTATAATAGTAGAGATATTCATTGACTAAATATAATTTCTCATTCCTGGGAAGTTCTTTTTTATAATAGTAGAGATATTCATTGACTAAATATAATTTCTCATTCCTGGGAAGTTCTTTTTTATAATAGTTGAGATATTCATTGACTAAATATAATTTCTCATTCCTGGGAAGTTCTTTTTTATAATAGTAGAGATATTCATTGACTAAATATAATTTCTCATTCCTGGGAAGTTCTTTCTTATAATAGTAGAGATATTCATTGACTAAATATAATTTCTCATTCCTGGGAAGTTATTTTTTATAATAGTAGAGATATTCATTGACTAAATATAATTTCTCATTCCTGGGAAGTTCTTTTTTATAATAGTAGAGATATTCATTGACTAAATATAATTTCTCATTCCTGGGAAGTTCTTTTTTATAATAGTAGAGATATTCATTGACTAAATATAATTTCTCATTCCTGGGAAGTTCTTTCTTATAATAGTAGAGACATTCATTGACTAAATATAATTTCTCATTCCTGGGAAGTTCTTTTTTATAATAGTTGAGATATTCATTGACTAAATATAATTTCTCATTCCTGGGAAGTTCTTTTTTATAATAGTAGAGATATTCATTGACTAAATATAATTTCTCATTCCTGGGAAGTTCTTTTTTATAATAGTAGAGATATTCATTGACTAAATATAATTTCTCATTCCTGGGAAGTTCTTTCTTATAATAGTAGAGACATTCATTGACTAAATATAATTTCTCATTCCTGGGAAGTTCTTTTTTATAATAGTTGAGATATTCATTGACTAAATATAATTTCTCATTCCTGGGAAGTTCTTTTTTATAATAGTAGAGATATTCATTGACTAAATATAATTTCTCATTCCTGGGAAGTTCTTTTTTATAATAGTAGAGATATTCATTGACTAAATATAATTTCTCATTCCTGGGAAGTTCTTTTTTATAATAGTAGAGATATTCATTGACTAAATATAATTTCTCATTCCTGGGAAGTTCTTTTTTATAATAGTAGAGATATTCATTGACTAAATATAATTTCTCATTCCTGGGAAGTTCTTTTTTATAATAGTAGAGATATTCATTGACTAAATATAATTTCTCATTCCTGGGAAGTTCTTTTTTATAATAGTAGAGATATTCATTGACTAAATATAATTTCTCATTCCTGGGAAGTTCTTTTTTATAATAGTAGAGATATTCATTGACTAAATATAATTTCTCATTCCTGGGAAGTTCTTTTTTATAATAGTAGAGATATTCATTGACTAAATATAATTTCTCATTCCTGGGAAGTTCTTTTTTATAATAGTAGAGATATTCATTGACTAAATATAATTTCTCATTCCTGGGAAGTTATTTTTTATAATAGTAGAGATATTCATTGACTAAATATAATTTCTCATTCCTGGGAAGTTCTTTTTTATAATAGTAGAGATATTCATTGACTAAATATAATTTCTCATTCCTGGGAAGTTCTTTTTTATAATAGTAGAGATATTCATTGACTAAATATAATTTCTCATTCCTGGGAAGTTCTTTTTTATAATAGTAGAGATATTCATTGACTAAATATAATTTCTCATTCCTGGGAAGTTCTTTTTTATAATAGTAGAGATATTCATTGACTAAATATAATTTCTCATTCCTGGGAAGTTCTTTTTTATAATAGTAGAGACATTCATTGACTAAATATAATTTCTCATTCCTGGGAAGTTCTTTTTTATAATAGTAGAGATATTCATTGACTAAATATAATTTCTCATTCCTGGGAAGTTCTTTTTTATAATAGTAGAGATATTCATTGACTAAATATAATTTCTCATTCCTGGGAAGTTCTTTTTTATAATAGTAGAGATATTCATTGACTAAATATAATTTCTCATTCCTGGGAAGTTCTTTTTTATAATAGTAGAGATATTCATTGACTAAATATAATTTCTCATTCCTGGGAAGTTCTTTTTTATAATAGTAGAGATATTCATTGACTAAATATAATTTCTCATTCCTGGGAAGTTCTTTTTTATAATAGTAGAGATATTCATTGACTAAATATAATTTCTCATTCCTGGGAAGTTCTTTTTTATAATAGTAGAGATATTCATTGACTAAATATAATTTCTCATTCCTGGGAAGTTCTTTTTTATAATAGTAGAGATATTCATTGACTAAATATAATTTCTCATTCCTGGGAAGTTCTTTTTTATAATAGTAGAGATATTCATTGACTAAATATAATTTCTCATTCCTGGGAAGTTCTTTTTTATAATAGTAGAGATATTCATTGACTAAATATAATTTCTCATTCCTGGGAAGTTCTTTTTTATAATAGTTGAGATATTCATTGACTAAATATAATTTCTCATTCCTGGGAAGTTCTTTTTTATAATAGTAGAGATATTCATTGACTAAATATAATTTCTCATTCCTGGGAAGTTCTTTCTTATAATAGTAGAGATATTCATTGACTAAATATAATTTCTCATTCCTGGGAAGTTATTTTTTATAATAGTAGAGATATTCATTGACTAAATATAATTTCTCATTCCTGGGAAGTTCTTTTTTATAATAGTAGAGATATTCATTGACTAAATATAATTTCTCATTCCTGGGAAGTTCTTTTTTATAATAGTAGAGATATTCATTGACTAAATATAATTTCTCATTCCTGGGAAGTTCTTTCTTATAATAGTAGAGACATTCATTGACTAAATATAATTTCTCATTCCTGGGAAGTTCTTTTTTATAATAGTTGAGATATTCATTGACTAAATATAATTTCTCATTCCTGGGAAGTTCTTTTTTATAATAGTAGAGATATTCATTGACTAAATATAATTTCTCATTCCTGGGAAGTTCTTTTTTATAATAGTAGAGATATTCATTGACTAAATATAATTTCTCATTCCTGGGAAGTTCTTTCTTATAATAGTAGAGACATTCATTGACTAAATATAATTTCTCATTCCTGGGAAGTTCTTTTTTATAATAGTTGAGATATTCATTGACTAAATATAATTTCTCATTCCTGGGAAGTTCTTTTTTATAATAGTAGAGATATTCATTGACTAAATATAATTTCTCATTCCTGGGAAGTTCTTTTTTATAATAGTAGAGATATTCATTGACTAAATATAATTTCTCATTCCTGGGAAGTTCTTTTTTATAATAGTAGAGATATTCATTGACTAAATATAATTTCTCATTCCTGGGAAGTTCTTTTTTATAATAGTAGAGATATTCATTGACTAAATATAATTTCTCATTCCTGGGAAGTTCTTTTTTATAATAGTAGAGATATTCATTGACTAAATATAATTTCTCATTCCTGGGAAGTTCTTTTTTATAATAGTAGAGATATTCATTGACTAAATATAATTTCTCATTCCTGGGAAGTTCTTTTTTATAATAGTAGAGATATTCATTGACTAAATATAATTTCTCATTCCTGGGAAGTTCTTTTTTATAATAGTAGAGATATTCATTGACTAAATATAATTTCTCATTCCTGGGAAGTTCTTTTTTATAATAGTAGAGATATTCATTGACTAAATATAATTTCTCATTCCTGGGAAGTTATTTTTTATAATAGTAGAGATATTCATTGACTAAATATAATTTCTCATTCCTGGGAAGTTCTTTTTTATAATAGTAGAGATATTCATTGACTAAATATAATTTCTCATTCCTGGGAAGTTCTTTTTTATAATAGTAGAGATATTCATTGACTAAATATAATTTCTCATTCCTGGGAAGTTCTTTTTTATAATAGTAGAGATATTCATTGACTAAATATAATTTCTCATTCCTGGGAAGTTCTTTTTTATAATAGTAGAGATATTCATTGACTAAATATAATTTCTCATTCCTGGGAAGTTCTTTTTTATAATAGTAGAGACATTCATTGACTAAATATAATTTCTCATTCCTGGGAAGTTCTTTTTTATAATAGTAGAGATATTCATTGACTAAATATAATTTCTCATTCCTGGGAAGTTCTTTTTTATAATAGTAGAGATATTCATTGACTAAATATAATTTCTCATTCCTGGGAAGTTCTTTTTTATAATAGTAGAGATATTCATTGACTAAATATAATTTCTCATTCCTGGGAAGTTCTTTTTTATAATAGTAGAGATATTCATTGACTAAATATAATTTCTCATTCCTGGGAAGTTCTTTTTTATAATAGTAGAGATATTCATTGACTAAATATAATTTCTCATTCCTGGGAAGTTCTTTTTTATAATAGTAGAGATATTCATTGACTAAATATAATTTCTCATTCCTGGGAAGTTCTTTTTTATAATAGTAGAGATATTCATTGACTAAATATAATTTCTCATTCCTGGGAAGTTCTTTTTTATAATAGTAGAGATATTCATTGACTAAATATAATTTCTCATTCCTGGGAAGTTCTTTTTTATAATAGTAGAGATATTCATTGACTAAATATAATTTCTCATTCCTGGGAAGTTCTTTTTTATAATAGTAGAGATATTCATTGACTAAATATAATTTCTCATTCCTGGGAAGTTCTTTTTTATAATAGTAGAGATATTCATTGACTAAATATAATTTCTCATTCCTGGGAAGTTCCATGGGTCTTGCCAGTATATAATAATTCACAGGATGCTCCATTTTGATCGCAGCTTAACTACTGAGAACAGACACAAGCCAGGATACATTAAACAACATATTTACATATCTCATCAGAACAACAACAACGGCTGAAGAAAAAAAAAAAAAAAAAAAAAACATCAAAGTTGACCAAAACATTTGATTTGTAAGGTTTTTATCTATTTAAAAAAAAAAAAAAAAAAAAAAAAAAATTTCGTATCGATTTCGGTTTAAAAAAATAATTTCTTATATTTTCAATACTATCGCGCTTTTCAATGTAGAAATATTGGATATCTATTTAGTTAGTCTGTATTTTATACTTCGGAAAAGATCAAATCCAATTGGAGAAATTCAGTTTAAAAAAAGACCAATCTGACAACCCTGAACAAGCATATTAGAGTGGCTTCCCTTTGATGTAGCCTCCTTTTTGAATATCATTAGAAAAAATATATGCACGTTGTCGCAATGATGTGAGAAAGGAACTCGTAATTTCGACATGCAACGGGTCTTCAAGAAAGAAAGAAATCGGTACAACAGCACCGGTTGCCGTTAAATCATTCAGATAATTTCTTATCTAATTGTTCGTGCAGATTTGGGTTTTTTTTTGTTTTTGTTTATGCAAATGTTGAAGTTATATTTAAGTTTAAATTAGGACACCAAAAGTCATATTAAAACAACAAGGCTGATAACCATTAGTCGCGTGCTCTCGTGTAATGAATGAATGCGTGAATGTAGGATTGACACGAAATTCTTAAAGATAAACTAAAATGACCGAAAAAAAATGAGCTGAAATGACTTAAATAAAAAGTAAATGACTTAGAATGACTTTAATGAACTTAAGGATGAATTGAATGACCTTAAGAATGACTTGAATGCTTAAAAAGTAACTGGAATCCTTCAAAAACAACTTGAATGATCTGGAGAATGACTGGTTGTTGTAAAGTGGGTGATTATTTTACATTAAATTAATACAGAAAAGTGATCCCCCACTTTATATCACAAAGTTACAGCACTTTGATCTTGGCCAAAAGGCCAAGAAAAGCTTAAAAAGCTAAGAACAGCATCTATTAACAACAGACCTTTGATCTTAACCAAAAAGGCCAAGCACAAAAGGGTTACGGACAGACCGACAGACAGACTGACCGACCGACGGAGTGACTTATAGAGTCGCTTGCACGCGACTAAAAAAAAAAAAAAAGAATGATATCACAGCTTAACAAATACGAAGGACTCGTTAAAAGTTCCTCGCTTGAAATTTTTCTAAAGAGATCACCATTTCTATAATTCGTCTATCATACAAGAAAGAAGAAAAAAAAACGTTACGCATAGCAGAAATCAATAACTTAAGATTTGATCAGAAAAACTAGACAGATGATGAAGTACCAATTAAATACTGCTCTCCGGTCAAACATAAAAAAAAAAGAAGAAATATCAAGTACCCAATGGATGGCACGCAAAACGGAAATAAAATAACTGATAGTGTTGGACGTAAAAACCAACAACGTTACATCATCCTTCCCACAAGAATTTATCACACTAATATATGAAGATGATACCCTTAAGCATTGAGAGACACATTTAAATATCAAAATACATTTTTAATAATACTAGCAGGTTTACTTAGCGTTGTCTAAACCATAAAAAAAATAGAAAATGCTAGGTGTTAAGTTTCTCACCCCCTCCCTAGAAGAATATTTTTTTATGTCCGAAGCGAAAATAAAAATAACAAACTTAGGAGGCCTTCAAAGCGCTATTAAAAGCACCAAATAAAATTATGGGTGTCTCCATAGCACTACTCTTTCTTTGTAGAGAAATGATAATAGTTAAGAAACAAGAAATTAAATCCAGAGTTAACGTCTTTCAGTTTAGAATAAATGCTGCCCCATTTTCTAGGCTGTATAAATACACTAGCCTGGGTGCCCGGCGTTACTCGGGTGTTTGGAGGTGTGTGTTGAGGAAAAAAATAAATAAATAAATGAACGTGGAAAAAAAAAAAACCGTGACGTCTTTGCTGTTGCGTCCTTTGCCAAACCAGAAGTGACGAATGTTTAAATTAAGGCTAGTCAATCGAAAAGAGGGAATGACTTTCGAAAATATCAGCGAAAAAAGCGACCCCCCCTCCTTGTAGAAAAGTGCCCAGTTGAGGGTGAAGGAACTAATGTAATTTAGCCAACTTTTCGATATTTGTCAGTTGAAGGGTCGAGCTTCAAAATGATACCGATCTCGTGAAAATCCGTCGCCTCTATTGAAAGTTTTAGGCAGATATACAAACATACATATATTTAAACAGACAAGTGAGATTTATATTATAGATGACTAGCAGGGGTACCCGGCGTTGCCCGGGTGTTTGTAGGTGTGTGTGGTGTTAAATAAAAAAGAAACCGGGGTGGGGGGAGGGATCGAACCCGAAGCCCTGAGGCGAAGTTTGAAAATAAAATAGGCCAGCCAGAATGAGTTAGTGAAAAATGTTTGAAAGTCGTCGAGCGTGACGACGATGTAAGAATTGTTATAAGCGAAGTAAGAAAAGAAAATGTTTTAATTAAGCGGGGGGGGGTAATCAAAACATAAAAAAAACAACAAAAAATCTAACGTAAGGCAAACGAACGATGAAAACAGAAAAACGAACACGTACGTGAAAAATTGCTTAAATGAGACTGTTTCGATATTAAAATTTAAAAAATCGGTGGATACCCAGGTGTCGCTAAGAATAAGCAAAGTAAAAAAAAAAAAAAAAAAAAAAAAAAAAAGAAAGAAAAACCAGGAAAAAGAACATTACGTGAAAAATGGCTTAAATAATACAGGGTTCAATATTTAAATTTAAAAAATCGAAAAAAAAAAAAAAAACATCTCACACCACGATTCGAATCCAAAACGTTTAGATAATGAACAAACGCGTTAACCAACTGCGCTAAAGCGACGGAGATGAAGTTTACTCGGTTTTTCAACTATTTTAAGTAAATCAGGTCACGACGTCATGACGTCATCTGACGCATGCGTAGAATCGGGCAGCGTTACGAGAAACCCGTTTTTGTTGACAATTTTTCTGTGGAAAATTGTCGATTTCGGGGTGAAAAAGTTAACGTTTTTAGCCAATTTTTCGATATTTTTCAAGCGAAGGATGGGGCTTCGATATGTGTTTGTGAATTTTCGTCGCGTGTGTCAAAAGTTTTTAGCAGACACACAAACATACACACATACATACACGCAAACAAACATACATAGATTTTCGCTTTTATATATATATATATATATAGATAACATTAAAAATGTTTAGTCCTTGATAACATTAAATGTTCCAAATAGTCATTTGCTTCACAAGAAAAATTAAATCTTTTGTTCTAAATTTTAGATATTATTTTTCCATGATTATACCAATAGAAAAATAACTTTGTAGGAATTTGTTGTGTATTTTTTTAAGTTTTAATTGGACATAAAAACTGCCCTTTGTATAATAGAAGATAAATAATGAATTAACATTAATACTAACAAAAAAAAAAAAAAAAGCCAGTATATATATATATATAGGTAAAGTTTTCCAATGAACAACCTATTGTGACAATTTTTTTTTTTTTTTTTTTTTGATACACACTCTCCTCCCAAAAAATAGGGAGAAAGTAATTCATGGGAGAATGGTATTATGACCACAGAACAGATAATACATTACAACCCTCAAAAAAAGGAGGAGGTAATGCCTGAGAGGATAGTCTCTTAACAGAACAGATACTACACATCGCCTCCAAAGGAGGAGGTAATGCGTGGGTGGATTGTTTAATCACAATAGAGAAAATACATTACACTTTCTGCTGAATGGACCATCGAAAGATAATAAATCAATTTCTTTTTTAAATTGCTATTTGTCCAATCTTTAACAATTTACATATTTTGGAGAATGAGATTAAAAAATTAAAAAAGAAACATTTATTTATTTATTTATGGACTTCGATTTCTTGTCATAAATCATTTTTACCAAGAATTCTTCATAAGTTTTGGTTTCGGTTTTGATTATAGCTGATGGCACTCGAGTCATTTATTTTTTTATAAATAATTTTACCAAGAATTCTTCATAAGTTTTGGTTTTCATTCAAGCTGATGCACCCAAGTCATATAGATATATATATATATAATTCCACAGCCAAACAATGTCGCAGCTCACAAGAGCCATGACAGTCAACGAACCGGAAGTCCAAGACTCGAGTAGGTTCATTTCACAGTCGGATTTCAGCGCGGTTTGCTTGATCTGTGTTGGTTAATAGAAATTCTTGTGTGCGGGGCGTTTGCTCAGTTGGTAGAGTGCTTGCCTCGCATGCAAGAGACTCCGGTTTCGAATCCTGAGTTCGGATATGTCTAACTGATGAGCCCAAATGAGGGCGAAACTCAAGTCTTGGACTTCCGGTTCGTTGACTGTCATGGCTCTTGTGAGCTGCGACGTTGTTTGGCTGTGGAATTTATTATATACAATCTTTCACATTCTGAAAATCATATATATATATATATATATATATATATTATTTTATTTTTTTATTTTTTTTGAAATCGCAACTTTATAATATATAAAAATCGATAGAACATTTACATAAAGTTACATATAAACAATTGCATTTAAAGCAACGGTTTGAATTTTAAAACGATCTTTCCATTAAAAGGTACGAGATAGCGGGTGAATGTCTGGCACGAGCTAGAACAGAATAAGAAAATTGGGAAAAAAACAATTTAAATATTTCTATGTATGGGATTCACTCCTAAATTAATTAATCGATCATTATAAAGTTTGCAACAAATGATTGAAATGTGGGCTATATTTAGTTTAATTTAGCGTTATTCAAAGAGGATTTATAATCAATATCAGACATCCATTAATAAATCTTAACCAAATTTTAGTTTCTTTGTGGTATTTTGAAGGGTGTTTATGGGGGGCATTATATGGGTACAACCTTCCATTTGAAAATTTAAATATTTCAGATTTGCATAAAATTTGATCCATAGTCATTAGATATCAATCAAGCGAGATTCCTTAATTTCAATTTCCTCTATAGACCCCTTAAGCTTGAGCCTTGAATTTTAGACATTTTCTAGATTCAAATTCATGTGATTAACTTTACTAACGATTCTAGATATAGGGTTTAGTAGTATTATGCCTTTTTTTTTTTTTTTTTTTTTTTTTTTAAATTGTGCAAAATTTGTGTTCAAAGATATAATTTTAACCGTCCTAGGACGGGTATTCTTCTCATCACTTTTAAAGGAAAAGCTAAAAATGGTTAAAGTTTATGTAGAAATGAAAACTTATGAATAAAACGATTTTGATTTATGAAGGACTTTAAAAAAAAATCAAAAAAATCTGAAGGACGTAAAAAAAAAAATTTTTTTTAATTTGAAACAAAAAAAAAATTTGAAGGACGTAAAAAAAAAATTTTTTTTTAATTTGAAACAAAAAAAAAATTTGAAGGACGTAAAAAATTATTCTTTCATATCTGATGCTAAAAATTCAAGACTAATTCCTTTTACTTTATCTAAAAAAAAAAAAAAAGAAAAAAAGATCGCTATTTTTGGAAGTTAATAAAAAATAGCAGAAAAATCGAAGTAAATCCATGAATTGTAAATATTTTAAGGCAATCAATATATAAATTCACAACTGATTTTACACAACTGAACGCGCAACTATTTAAAGTATTTTATTTTCAACAATTGATTCTTCAAAAATATGATGACGTGGAAAATATTTTAGCCAATAAATCAAAATAGAATATGGAAAATTAATAATCGAAACTTTTTTTCAATTCTGAAGATAGACGATTATTATAGAAAAGGAACTTTGCGTGTATGTGTGTGAGAATTTGTTCTCTATGGACTCTGAAATGGCTAGGCAGATTTTTTTATGAAATTTTACATAAAGTTAATTAATGTGTCTGGGAGTGTTCTTACGTAGGTTTTGTATCAGAATGCGTCCGATAAGTTTATAAAATCAATAATCCAAAAAAGCCAATTAATATAACGTAATATCACACGTGGCAGTACGACTATTACAACAGTCATAGTGAACAAGTCAAGTGAACAACAAACAAATCGACCGCTTCCGTCTACACGATTCAACATGAACAACACCGTCGATGCGACCCGACACGATACTAAACACTTCTGTTGACATAACCTGGCACAGTCCCAAACAATTCCGTCAACACGACCCAGTGAGGTCCCAAATGACTCCGTTGACACAACCCGACATGATCCCAAACAACTCCATCGACGAACTCGTTTTTCTGGCGTAGGTAGGCTTGACTAAGATACTGACACAAGTTTTGCACATGTTCGCACATGCTCATCATATCACAGTGACACACCGTTGGATCACTGAAGTTAAGCAATGTTGAGCTTGGTCAATACTAGATGGGTGACAATTTAGAAACAGTAGGTGCTATATATATATATATATATATATATATATATATATATATATATATGAGAATGTCGACACTTCCCTGCAAGAGCTAACAAAAACTTAACGTAGTCATCTCCCTTAACGGGGATATACATAAGACTGAGGACTGCGTATGAATTTTATATTCCCATGAAACTTCCTTCTTTGGAGGAAGCTTATTTAACCTGGCTAGGGTGAATGCTGCTCTAATAGTAATAGTAGTAGTAGACTACTTTTAGCAGGAAAAATCTAATTTATAAAATTCACTATTTCTGTCTGTCTGTCTTCATATTTTCAAACTATCTCTTCTGAATTTAAAAGTCGCAGATGATTGGATTTTTTATGGGCCGTTTTTTTTATAGTTTGCACAAGAGCGCATTCAGTTTTTTTTGTGCATGCGTGTAAAAATTGGATGCATGCTGTTAACACTCCATAGAGCGTTTTGTCTCTCGAATTTTGCTGAAGTGCTCATAATTCCTAGTTGGCAACTTATTTCTTTTCCTCCCTCTTAGTACTCTCCTGACTCAGCGAGGGTATAGCACACATGGTATAGCGCAGTTGTATCTCTTGTTTTCCTTGGAGGTGAATCAGATTGAAAGGTAATGTTTATGTAATGAACTCCTAGTCATTTTTCTTGCTATTTCAATTTATGGAAACATTTTGTGTTCATCATGAATATTAAAAAAGTTTCACAAACTGATGCATCCTGTAAGTATTTTTAAATAAATGTGATCTAAGATTTTTTAATTTTTCCTTTGTTTATAATTTATTTTATTGTATTATTTTTTATTAATATTAACAAGATACAAGTAATTCAAACTGTTCAATAGGAACTGTAGATATATGCTGAATGAGCAGGATAACTATATTTAAAAAAAAATAACACTATAAACATTTTTGTATTGGGGTATGTAAACATCATATGGGACTAACCATGTTTTGAGCACCAATGTGACTAACGCGGAGTTAAGTGAGAGCCAAATCTCTATATAAATAAAATGAACTCATTTTTTCCCCCGTCTGATTTTCACCTTAATAGGATTAAAAATCAAGATATTTCATGCAAATATAATATGCACAAACGGCAGAACAATATCTGAGGTGTGTTATAGGCTTATTATTTCTCAAATTCCTCAATAATCTTAGATTTCTATACTTTTTCTGCTGAGAAGTCACGGCCAAAATCGGTTAAGATCAATGGAAGTGGTAAAATATTTTCTCTCTAAAAAATTCCTCCTCCCCCTGCCACCACTTAACACTGTTTGGGGATCGTTCACAAGGAGCAGTTGAGAAGAGAACACCGGTTTGGCTTCGCAGTTCTTTCATGTGAAGTTATTTAAAATCACTAAACTAAGCTGCAATGCTCTGTGGCGTAGTGGTTAGCGTGCTGGACAATTCACATTATATTTTCACGTTCGCGCCAACCTACCGTAGCTGGGGTTTTTTTTTTTTTTTTTCCTAAACAACTGGAATGGACTTTTCTTGGTGGCCGAACTGTTAACGTTGCAGATGTTTTTGTTTTTTTTTTTCACACTTTATTTTCCTACTTTTACTCATGACTCTGGGTTTGATCCTTCCTACTTACCTACCATAACATTTTTTAAAACTTCCCCCCCTCCCGTCCCGGAAACAAACACTCGGGCAACGCCAGGTACCCCCGCTAGTTGGAAATAATCTGCAAATTGATCTTTAAAGTGTTCTGTAATTGTCAAAGCTAAAAAGTATCCTTTAGACTTGTGTGAGATTCGAACTCTGGTATTGTCATTGCAAAAACTACTACCTTAGTAACGTGTACCATTTCTTTTTTGATGACCAATCACATGGTTCTGTTTTGGCGCGAACAAACAAACTTCAAAAACAATTTTTTGACAGTATATCGATTTATTTTTACTTGAATTCCTTAGAGTTTCCATTCGTGCTAGGCAACAGAATCTTCTTCTGACCAACTTGCCCTCGTGGTGAGATATATAAATGCAAAAAAAAAAAAAAAAAAAAAAAAAATGTGGTCAGATGTATTTAATGATTTTTTTAAACGCTCTTTGGGTATAAAAGAGTGATTAACTGAAATGATGATGATGACACCCCCCACCCATCTCTCGCCTTTTACTCCCCCTTCCTCCACTCAATTTCAAAAGAAGCATTGTATTCGGAAGATTGAGGGCTTTTCACCGAAATCTCGACAACCCTTGCTCGGTTTCCTATAACGTGATTAAACAACACCCTTTTGGCCAAGAGCAAGGAAAATAAATACAGACCAGGCATCCATTAATACCTGCACTCTGGAAAAATTCTCAAGAGATCTCTCTCTCTCACTCACACACACACACACACACACACACACACACACACACACACACACACACACACACACACACACACAGTGGCTGTTCATTTTCCATGCTTTCCTCAATTTCTTTGAACTTGGAGTCATAACAGCTATGAATCATCCATGCCCATGAAATGGTCTATTTGTACGAAGGTTGAGACTAGCAAGACTACTCAAAGTTTTCTTATTGAATTCACAATGCTATACACGGACGCCCTTTCATAGCATGCGGAAGGGGAAGGGGCGGTTTTGTCCGGTCGTAAAATACGCTTAAATATGATATTTTAATTTGTCCAGATTTCGTATATATTATTATAGAGACTTGATTTCAAAAGTTTAAAAAAAAAAAAAAAAAAAAAAAAATTGGGGTGCCATCAGCTAGAATCGAAACCAAAAGCAAAACTGTAGCATTCAGAACTGGTGACGTTACCACTGTACCAACGTGACACGCATATCAACTGATTAAAAATTAAAAATTAAACTAAGATGAATGTACAAAATGTTAAACGATTTTTTTCAATTTTGACCCATTTTTTGCCCCCGTAAAAACTGTTTCAACCAGCTAAAGACCCATAAAAGAATGATCCATAAAAAGTCCAATCACCTGCGACTTTTAATTTCAGAAGAGATAGAGTTTGAAAATATGAAGAAAGGCAGTGAGTTTTATAAATTAGATTTTTCCTACCAAAAGTAATCTACTACTACTACTATTAGAGCGACATTCACCCTAGCCAGGTTGAATAAGCTTCTTCCAAAGAAGGAAGTTTCATGAGAATATAAAATTCACAAGCAGTCCTCAGTCTTATGTATATCCCCGTTAAAGGAAATGACTACGTTAAGTTTTTGTTAGCTCTTGCAGGGAAGTGTCGACATTCTCTTATATACAGCACCTACTATTTCTAAACTGTCACGAGCTAAAATCGATAGAGCACCACAAGTGTATTTTGATGTTTAGGAAAATATCTGCATATTGAACGTGTTTTTACGAAAATTGAGGGAAGTAACAATCTTGTATTTAAATACTTAGAGATTTATAAAGAATCGGAATCAGTAATTGTATCAGAATCGGGAATTTTGCACGGAATCGGGGAAAAATATTGGAATCATAACTAATATATATATAACTTTGTCCTCATGTCAGAGAACAGGTAATTTAATTAATTAAATTTTGATTTTTAAATTTAAAAAATTTTAAAACTTTTAAATTATAAATCACATTACTTAATATTGAATTAGCTCTAGGACATTTAACTATCGAGCTTATTATATATCTAAATTACAACGAGCATTTCCTGTATTTTAATTAAACTAGTAATTTCACTATTACATTAAAATACACTTAGCTCTTTAGACTATTATTCTAATCTCCTTTATATATATATATATATATATTGGAGGATGGAGGTTCATCTCTCCTTCCTCCTGAAGTTACACATGGCTATATCATATGTAGCAGGCTGGTTAATCCATAGCCCTTGAGCCCCTGGAGGGGCATAGGCCATCTACAACATTTTTTTGTAGATGTTTTTGTAGCGAGGAGTTCTTTTTACAGGGTGCGGGTACTGGCCCCATGTCCAACCTTCCCAGAAGGTACATACAGCGCCTAGTCTTCCCAGATGGTCACCCATCTGGTACTGGCCAGGCTCAACGTTGCTTAACTTCGGTGATCTGCCGAGAACCGGTGTGTCAACGTGATTGTGCTGTACAAGCTGGTTAATAATGTTTATTTAAACTCATTTCTTGAGAGAAATCAGATTTAATTTCTTCAAATTCTCCAGAAGTTATGTCTATAGTTTCAAAGTATAAGATCTGAGTAAAACTGCCTTCCCCGCCTTCTACTATTCTACCTATGCAGATTGAAAGATCTTGCAGAGTTCAACGATAATGTAAAAGATTGTGTAAAGAAGTAGGGAAACCGTCGACTCACCCGATGCTTCAAAGAGACAAAAAGAAGGAAAAGATGGATGTATTATCTGACTCATGAAAACCCATCATGTAAACATTTTCATTATTGTTTCGTTTTCTTTTTTTTAAATCGATATATTCATTCAATTAAAAAGAAAAGAAACGTTTCAGAATAAAAGAAACTTGTTCGGTCATGTGCAAGCCGACCGCCATGTTCAAAGCTACAACAAAAACAGACATGTGACAGCCATCACCAATTCGCAACAGATGTTAGCAAATGTAACTCTGAGGACCATTTTTAATAGTAAGACAGTCTCAATGAAAAGAAATTTTTTTTTAAATCTCATCTGATCCAAAATGCAAAATACTATTGTCCAACCTTCAAGATAAGATCAGAATGTAGAATCAGTTTGGTCAGAGAAGCGGTCAGTTTTTCTATACTAACATGTGTTTTTTCTTTTGCTCTTTTTTGGAGAAGTAGATTTTAGACACATTAAAGAGAAAAGAAAAAAGAGAAGAGAAAAAAGAAAAGAAAAAGAAAAAAGAAAAAAGAAAAAGAAAAGAAAAAAGAAAAGAAAAAGAAAAAAAGAAAAAGAAAAAGAAAAAAGAAAAAGAAAAAGAAAAAAGAAAAAGAAAGAAGAAAAAGAAAAAGTAGAAAAAAGAAAAAGTAGAAAAAAGAAAAAGAAAAAGTAGAAAAAAGAAAAAGAAAAAGAAAAAAGAAAGAGAAAAAGAAAAGAAAAAAGAAAGAAAAAAAGAAAAAGAAAAAAGAAAAAAAGGAAAAAGAAAAAAAGAAAAGAAAAAAGAAAAAAGAAAAAGAAAGAAAAAAGAAAAAGAGAAAAAGAAAAAGAAAAAGAGAAAAAAGTGGAAAAAAGGAAAAAGACAAAATAAAAAGGAAAAGACAAAAAAGAAAAGAAAAAACAAAAGAAAAATAAGAAAAGAAAAGAAAAAACAGAAAAAAAGAAAAAAGAGAAAAAAAAGAAATAAAAAGAAAAAAAAAGAAAAAGAAAAAAAAGAAAAAAAAAGAAAAAAAAAAGAAGAAAAAAAAGAAAAAGAAAAAAAGAAAAAGAAAAAAAAGAAAAAGAAAAAAAGAAAAAAAGAAAAAGAAAAAAAAGAAAAAAAAGAAAAAGAAAAAAAGAAAAAGAAAAAAAAGAAAAAGAAAAAAAAGAAAAAAAAGAAAAAAAAGAAAAAAAAGAAAAAAAAAAAAAGAAAAAAAAAGAAAAAAAAAGAAAAGAAAAGGGGAAAAAGAAAAAAGAAAAGGGGAAAAAAGAAAAAAGGAAAAAAAAGAAATAGCCTAACTTTGTCCTCATGTCAGAGAACAGGTAAATATTAGGTTGAGAAGAAAGTTCTTATAGAATGTTTTTTTTATTTTGATTTCAAATGACGAATTTTCAAATAATTTTCGTCATTTAATGCCTTTACTTTACATATGATTTTAAAAACCGTTTTTCGCTCGATCTAACCGTTTCAATAACAATCGTTGTCTTTTCAGAACGTTGAATACAAGATGAAAAAAAGAAGCAACTTCGCACAATTTTTTATTATTTCAATTCAAGCAAGGCCAAAAAGCTCGCAATATCAATGAAGCTTTTGCCCCAGGAACCACTACTGAACGCACAGTACAATAAAGGTTCAAGAAATTTCGTGGCGGCCACAAGAGATATGAAGATGGTTAGCAATCGTATGTTGACAATGATCAATTAAGAGCCTTAGTCGAAGCCAATCCATGCAGAACTGTTTGAGAACTTGCTTTTGAATTGGACGTAATGTATACGACGATTTCTAACCACTTGAGAGAGATTGGAAATACAAAAGACTTGATAAGTGGATTCCTCACGAATTGAACGACAACCAAAAGAAACAATGTTATGAAGTGTCATCTTCCTTTCTTCCCTTCTTTTATGCAACAAGAAGGGCTCATTTCTCGACCGTCAGGTTGTAACTTGTGATGAAAAGTAAGTTCTTTACGATAACCAGCGACGCTCAGTTCAGTGGCTAAATGCCGATGAAGCTCCACAACACTTCCTGAAGCCAGAGTTGAAACAAAAAAGGTCATGCTGACTGTCTGGTGATCTATGAACGGTCTCATCCATTAGTTTTTTTTTTTTTAATGCAGGTGAAACCATTACGATGGAGAAGTACTGTCAACAAATGGATGAAATGCATCAGAAACTTTTACAACAACACCCAGCATTAATCAACAGAAAAGGCCCAATCCTCCTCCACCACAATGCCCACCTGCATGTTACTAAACCAACCCACCAGAAGTTGAACGAATTGAGCTATGAAACTGCCTGGAAATACAAAAAAAATCTATAGAGCTACAGTAATGGGAAATTTGAATTATTTATTCATGCTTGTTCATATTTAATTTTATTTTAATTTTTTTTTTTTTAAATAGATTTGGGAATCTTCAGTAGAACGAGCCCTGGAGTGAATGTGGTATTTTGGTTACTGAGGATTCAAACTAGGAAGATTATAAACATATAAAAGATACAGTCACAATGATGACCTTACAATCTCCCCCATAACCACACGCTTTTGAATGGCCTAGCGCCGAATTTATTTTTGTATTTTTTCAGAAATAAATTTTTCAAAAGTAGTAAAAAAAATATATATATATATATATATATATATATATATATATATATATATAAGGCAAAATGTGTGTGTGTGTGTGTGTAGACATGTCCGGCAAGGGTTTTTTTTTTTGGGGGGGGGGGCGCTCGGTCGGGTCACTCCTTAAAACTTTTTATATACTGTCTAAATCATAATATCTACGAGTTATGAACGGAGGTCACATCTATCGTTAATTCGCCCGACTTTTATGCGCTATTTTCAAGATTTTTTCGATCGCAGCAACTTTGTTTCGCTTTTCAGTATAAAAAAGCGAAACTGAAGTCGCACCATCAATTCCCTGGCATTCGTGGCAAGGACGTCCACAAAGCAAATCGGCTTTGATCAATGCGGCAAAATCGTCATATCAGACAATTGCTTTTCAAATGGACACCCCCATGTTTTATCTTGGGTAAACAAACAGCTAAAGTTGGGGAAAGAAAAACTGCCTCGCAGCAAAACTTAACTGCCAAATATGTTTGACCTCATTATCATTAAATTGCGCACCTGTCAACTTTATAAGCATTAAATTAAGTTTTCACTTCCTCTCCCCTCGTCGCCGAGCGGGTTAGATGTCACGTTCCCCCCCCCCCTTTCTTTTCCACCTTCGCGTCAACGCTTCGAGTTCGAGCCTACTTTCCTACCAAAAATTTTTTTTCCTTTTACACCTCCAAACACCAGGGTTTTGTTTTTAATCTACCCCCCAACATACCTACAAACACCTGGGCAACGCCGAGTACCCCCCCCCCTCATATATAACAAAATCATCTATTCACATGTTTGTCCCCACAGGAAAACAAACTTTTCTTTTTTATTGTCTAAAAAAAAAAAAAGAAAAAAAAAAGAATGTTATTAAATTCGTTCGGCTTCCTTTGGTAGTTTGTACGCTATCCAGCTGTTCGGTGAATGTTTATAATTGTAAAGATGGCGGTTTCAATCCCGATGGCCTTGAGCACTCATGCAACTGCTAAAGAATGCACCAACTCTAACGTTTGCACAGTTAACAAATAGTAGAATCGATTTTCGAATAAAAACATCTTTTCATCGATATTGGAGTTTGTGTCAACCGATAGAAAATGATTCCAGGTGTAGCCTTAGCTTTTACAATATTACACAATCTAATTTTAAAAATACTTTCTTTTTTTTTAGTACAAAAGTTCGCTTAACTCTTGTTGAATAACGATGATAATCATATGTGCTTTTTTTTCGGTTTTTGATATTTTAAGTTTTCTAAAAAAAATTTTTTTTTAATTTTTAAAAAATGAATACTGAATTACGTCTTTGAATTTTTGAGATGAGGATTCGTTGTTCATATTATTTGGATTCATTGAACTACTGTTCTCATCTTCAATGTCATTTCCACAACGTTTCGCTCGATACAACCTCTGACCTTCTTCAGGTGTATCTTATCGAACTCGGGGAAGGTTTCTGTTGAACTTGGGAATCTGGACGAAATTTTGAGCAGAACCCTTTATTTACTTCACGGGAGTCGCATGTTCTCGTTCTGTCAGCCGTGACTGGATAGAGATCCTAAGTAATTCGGAATTGTATTTTTCGGTCGCTCACACTGAGAATTGAACCTTCAGGAGAAGGTCATTTTTACAATTGATTTTTCCAAGTATACTAACTACTGCGTCACAGGTCCTTATAGCAAGAGCATGGTACCCCCATGAATTAAATAAAGGGTCCTGTTTGAAATCCTGTCCAAATTCCAGAGTTTGACAAATATTTCAAAGTTCGACAAAATAGACTTGAAGATGGTTGGATGTTACATCGATCGAAACGTTGTGAAAAGATGAGAACAATAGTCCAATAAATCCAAATAATACAGGATATTGAATTTTTTTTTTTGTAGGACAATACATTTTTTTACCCTTTTGCTTACCCCTGATGACGGCAGAGTTAGACATAAGGTCAGTTTTAATGTGGGTGAAATCCAACCTCCCAAAGAAAAGTTATCTTGGATTAGGACAAAAATTTAAATTATCTCAGCCCAGAAGGATTTCACCTTCCCTAACTGAGAATAGATAAAGTGTAGCACCAGAACAGGTATAACACTTTACTCCTTGCTAAAAAACCAGAGCATGGTAGTTCCAGAAGTTTTTGTTTGCGTTGTCAACAGAAACGGTTACTGTTTGGGTTAATGAAGAGAACGTTTATGTGTTTGTTTGTTTGTTTTTTGGAGGAACACACAATAATTTCATTAAATTTAATTTTGTAATAAAAAAAAAAAGAAAAAAAAAAAAGAAAAAGGAAATTCTAATTAATTGGAATATTTTTGAAAATTATTGATTATGTCTGTTTACAAATGTTCATTTTTTTCCTTAGAATTTGAAAGACTTTTCTAGCTCAGAAAAGTCTTTTAAATGACATTGGTCTTTATACGTTAATGCGGATAACGCAAAGTTTATAACTTTCAATGCGGAGGGCGAGATCAAAGCTCCAGATGGAACAACACTGAAAGAAGTCACTGAGTTTACATAACTGGACAGCAACATAGATTCCATGGAGAGAGATATCGAAATTCGCATCTCAAAAACATGGGCTGCATTGAATGCAGTCAGTATGGACTTCAAGGAACTGATAAACTGAAAAGGCAGTTCTTCAAAGCAGTGGTGGAGTCTGTCTTTGTTTACTGCATGACATGAACACTCACCAAAAGATTGGAAAGACAGCTAGACGGCACATACACCTGTATGCTAAAAACAGTGTTAAATATATCTTGGCAAGCTCATTCCACAAAGCAGCAACTTTATGGCAACCTACCTGCTATATCTACAACCATCAGGGAGCGACGTTTACGATTTTCCGCTCACTGGCAGAGGACCAATCAAGAGCTGATGAGAAATGTATTGTTGTGGATTCCGTGGCATGGATACACAAGCATAGGATAATCTAGATCTACGTACATCCATCAAATTGCATATGACACCAACCGTGATCCTGAAGATTTGAGGCAGTTGATGGAAGACAGGGAAGTCTGGTGAGAGAGAGAGCCACATTGGTTGGTTACGGAGCCCGACCAGACAGATATAGCAATATATAGAATTTGAAATAAAATTTTCTTAAAATGTTCAATTTTTTTTTTTGTTTTGTTTTTTTGTACAAACTGCATCAATTTCTTCAAATTATTTTGCTTACGTGACTAAAAGTTTCAGCAATTACATTATTCATCAAAAATAACTTAAAACAATTATTTATTAATGCCCGGGCGCTTGGGTGTTTGGAGATGTGTGTTGAGGAAAAAAAAAAAGGCTCGAACCTGTACCGTGAAGAAGGAAAAGAATGTGAAAAAAAAAAAAAAATGTGACATCTTTGCCGTTGCATCCATTGTCAAACCGGAAGTGGTGAAGATTTAAATTAAGGCTAGTCAATCGAAAAGAGGGAATGACTTTCAAAAATATCGGCAAAAAAAGCGACCCCTCCCTGTAGAAAAGTGCCCACTTGAATGTGAAGGAATTAATGTTTTTAGCCAATTTTTCGATATTTGTCATCCGAAGGGTCAAGCTTCAAAACGATACCGATCTCGTGAAAATCCGCCGCCTCTGTCAAAAGTTTCAGGTAGGCATATATGATAATTGCAACGTCTTGTAACACGAGTGCCACTCCCTCAGACACGAGCCCAAAAATGACTTCCATCGCCACAGGACCATTTTAATAAACAAATGTCTGAGGGAGTATCTATACACAGATAATTAATTTAAATTGAATAAAAAAATTACCTTGGATTTATTTTATGTAATGTACATTCTGTTGCAATTTAAAAACACTGTCTTTCATCTAGCATCTAGATATAAAATTTTCAATGATTTTTTTTAAAGGGCAACAAAATATACATTGCATAAAATAAATCCAAGGAAATTTTTTTATTTAATTTAAATCAAATTTTTATACCTTACTTTGTAAAATTAATAAAAGTGCACTTTGAAGATAAATAAATTTCAAATTGAATCTTGTACCTTTATTTTTAAAGCCTATAGTAAAAACATTTTGTTTAACAATTTTCATGCCTTGGATGAAATGCTTTTTCTAACTTGTATATAATATTCAATAGAGGATTGATTCTATATTAATACATACGCAATCTGCATAAATTAATTGTATGACCAGCTAGTAGTATTTATAAAAAGAAAAAAAAAAATAGTATATTACATTCCGTGATCGTTAATTAATATTAGGTTGGTTTAAAAATAATGTCTTTTGACATGAAGTTGAACGTCAAAAAAAACATTATTTTTGCACCCACCTAATATTTAAAATTTCATTAACATTGGTTGATTCTTTTTAATTTTGGTGAATTTTTAAGTGAATGGAAAGATTAAAATGTTTTTACATTTTGGGTATAGGCCATTGGCATATATATATATATATATATATATATATATATATATATATATATATATATATATATATATAAGAGAGAGAGAGAGAGAGACGTATATGTAATTATACTGAGTTCGTGAAATTCAGTAAATTTTCATATACCAATGAGTTTTAGGCCAAAATGGTTGACTTAAAGAGTAAGCAACAAAATTATTAAATTTTATAATTGAGCATTAATATACCGCGTAAGCAAAAGCAAGACTTCAAAACAAGGTGTTGGTGGCAACAAAAAGTGTATTTTAATTTACGTTACAATTGTTTCCATGTCCAGTTCGACAATTTCAAGCATTATGTCGTTTGAAAAATTTCAAAACCAGCATTTCTTCAGACTTTATGAATAAGCACACTTTTGGCGATAGGGCATTTTTTGAAGAGAAGGAAGGAAGGGGAAATCCCTAGCTAGAAAGGCATGCGAGTAACATCTATCTTTGTTGTGGTTACGGAAAATGAACATGGAAACAATTGTAACGTAAATTGAAATACACTTTTTGTTGCCACCAACACCTTGTTTTGAAGTCTTGTTTTTGCTTACACAGTGTATATATATATATATATATATATATATATATATATATATATATATATATATATATATATAGAGAGAGAGAGAGAGAGAGAGAGAGAGAGAGAGAAAGAAAGAGTACGTGTGATGACGTTAATCTCGCTATGTGACTCGAAAGAAAATAATAATTGGGTTATTTTTTTCTTACAGGTATGTGTAGCTATGCGGAATTTGGAATGAATCACGTACTATGAAATATTTGGTAGTGATCGTTTTCTCAAAAATATTTCTTTGGCATAAGCATTGAAGGGTAAATTTCTCACGGACTAAAAAAATAACAAGTAATATTCTACTTTTTAGCTGCTTATATGCAAACAACTTGGAAATAGTAATTTAAAAAAAAGAAAAAAGGTACCTTTTATGGCGATGGATCATTTTTCTAAACAAATATTTTAACGTAGTATGATCACACACTTTCGGACCAGATAGCATAGGAAACTAAATTCAGTTATTTCCCTCCCAAGGTGGGATAATGCGACACAAGGGTCGAAAAATGGTATTTGAAAAGTCAACGCCCAAGAGGAAGAGCACTCTGGTCAACAAAAAAAAAAAAAAAAAAAAAAAAGGCCTGGGAAGCCCCGCCGGCATTCCCCGGTAGGATCGACTCAGGCGATTAACAATAAACTAAACCCTTCTCAAAGAGAAAACAAAGCCTGGAATGGTGGACCTCCTAGAATTGAACGAGACCAAAGCCATACCTCAGTCAACACACGTCATTTCAACAATTCTGTAGACCAGGGGTTTTCAAGGCCTTCGAACGGAGGGAAGGCCATATTGCTAACTTAGCTTCCAAAAAAAAAATAAATAAAAAAATAAATAAATAAATAAAAAAGATGGATGTGTTTTATACTTTTTTTGCTTATTAAGTTTGCTTTTTAGTGAAACATCTTCTTCAAAACCTCATTCCTTTAATCATTTTCTGAACAAAAAAGAAAAACACTACACTATTTTCACACGTTTCAATTTTTTTTTTTTTTTTTTTTTACTGAATATTTTTCCGTTTTCCATAAGAGCTTGGTGGATTAAAGATAGGCCGGATGCGGCCCACGGGCCATAATTTGGAGACCCCTGGCCTAAGCTGTTGGCTTTGGTGCCGATGAAAACCTCTAATTGGCAGAGACTAAATTTAAGGGAAATTTATTTTTAAAATAACATTATAAAAAGTGAGTAATTTCTAAAAATAGACTGCACTCTATTTTCGTTTTATTTAGATCGACGAAAAGTCAGCGCCCTCTAGGAGGAGCACTCTTACCCGGGGGGGGGGGGGATGAACAACCTCGTTAGCGCATTCATCCGTAGGAGAAACGGCAAAGCTTGGGAGGGTGGCCCTGCTAGAACTGCACCAGACCAGTCTAAGCCATTTCAGGAACCGTCTAGACTTGATTTTTGGTGCCCAGGGAACGAGTGCCGAGCCGGCGAAGACGGGATTAAGATAAAAGTCCGGCTTCTTCATTTTATATACCTCAGTCTTTTCCGACCCGGTACTTTAACTCCTGAAATACCAAAATGTTTAATTTCTTATTACTTTATTCACAACTAATAATTACGGTAACTTCTATTAAATATTTTACCACAAATACATCACAAATGAGTAGGTAAATCAAAACAAGTGTTTTTAATTTCTCAACTGCATTTCCTTTTAAATAATTTATGCCGCCATTAGTAACGTTCGCCAAAGAATATTTTTTAACAAGTTTTCAATATGTAATACGCAATATGTAAAAAAATCAGTTTCGAAATTATTCTTGAATGGTCACAGTAGTAAATAAAGTCAGACACTTCTATAAAAAAAAAAAAATAAAAAAAACCCTGCTCGTCTGTGGAACACAATACCGCGGGACTACTTCCCAGCTGACTACAACAGAGTCGTTTTCAAGTCCTCTATCATCACGATGTTGTCTCATCAAAGTACAGTATAATCACATTGACACACCGGTTCCTGCTGGATCACGGAAATTAAGCAACGCTGAACCTGGTCAGTACTAAATGGGTGACTATTTGGGACTTTCAGGTTCTGTCTGTGCTCGACACTTATCTCGGCATTGTTTCTGGTCGTCCTGAACTTTTTTTTTTTTTTCTTTTTCACCCCAAACAGCGACACTTTGGTGTAGGGGGGCTACTATCGGGGACATAAGTTGCAGGAAATGAGCAGTAAGATGTCTGTTCACATTACACTTGAACTTCTGTATGTCAGTACAGTTGGGAAAGCAGAATCCCGGAAGGGAATTCAAAAGTCTAGAAGTTCTGGAGAAGAAACTATTGGATTAGATCTAGGGATCTTGTACTGTGTAGGGGTAGCAGTATCAGAATTTTTGTAGGAATTTTTGACACCCCTAACACGAAACTGCGAATACAATATAAAAATCTCGTAATTTCTCTGTTAAAAGTGGGTTATTTATTTTCTTTATGGATTATACTTCCAAAATAAACTATTACAGTTGTTTTAAAAGTAATAAAAATATTTTTATTTTTTTTTTAAAACAGTAATGAATTTTCCGAACTCAATATTTTTCAATTTTTAAACTCAATATTTTTAAATTTTTAAATTTTAAAAATCTATCAAAATTTTTCTATTGATTCTATTTTTACGATATTTTCAGGGTCAATGTGAAATTTTATGTTCTTTCCAATAAACCGAATATAATATTTTAGACAAACGTTTTTTTTAAATTCACGCCCCCCCATTTTCACGCCCCCCCATTTTCACGCCCCCCCCATTTTGAAATGTCTATTAAAAAGTAAATAATTAATTTATGTTTAATAGGTTTATATATCACAAATTGAAGAGAAAAGGTCAATAAATAATATATTCAAATTTAAAACAAAAAAAAAAATCAGTTTTTTAGAAATTTACCTGTAAAGTCCGAAGTTTAAAACCTTATTTTATAAGAACACATTTTTTCTTTTTGTCTTTTTTTTTTTTTTTTAATGAAACCTTGGTCCTTGCTCCTTTAATTGAAAAAAAAATTAGGGCTTGAATTACATTTTTCGAGGAGTTATAAGCTTAGAAAGATAGGGGGTCGAATAATTTACGCCTCTCATTTTGAAATGTCTATTAAAAAGTAAATAATTAATTTATGTTTAATAGGTTTATATATCACAAATTGAAGAGAAAAGGTCAATAAATAATATATTCAAATTTAAAACAAAAAAAAAATCAGTTTTTTAGAAATTTACCTGTAAAGTCCGAAGTTTAAAACCTTTTTAAAAAAAAAAAAACACATTGTTTTGTTTTGTTTTTTTTTTAAATAAAACCTTGGTCCTTACTCCTTTAATTGAAAAAAAAAATTAGGGCTTGAATTACATTTTTCGAGGAGTTATAAGCTTGGAAAGATGGGGTGGAATTATTCACTATTTTCACGAAATTTCTGACACTGCTAGTGTAGGGGTGGGATTTTGCTGTTTGTCGGAGGTAATTACTACGAGGGTGTACAAGTGCTTGTAGTTCGTCACTTGACTCAAACAGTTCCGATTCAGCAGAGGTGTGTTTTGGAATTGCGCAACTCTTGCCTTACAATTACACGCGCAGCTGCCCTTACAGGGGGTATCATTTGTCTTTAGAAATTGAACAGAGGCATCAATCGTCTCATCTGACACCAACCAACCCTTATCTTAGCGTGGCCTCCGGGCCTTGATAAGCTGCGAGTCAAGAGTAAAAAAAAAAATAAAATAAAATGCACAGTGTAAAATTACTTTCGAATCATCACGAATAATCGTGACGATTCGAAAGTAATTTTGAAGCCTTTAAACTGACGAATTAATAATGTCAGTTTTAAAAAGGCAAGATTCAATCATGGTTCAACCAAACAAGAAAAAAAAAATCCAGTGCCTCTATCGTGTCAAAGAATAAGAAAGCAGGAGGACGGTTAGCGTTTCCTTGTCGAGTTTAAATGAAACGTAAACCTATAATAGATTTCATGCCGTAGTGAACAAATTGAAGCCGGCAACATGTGCTTGGCAATTTACAAGCAAAGCTAAAATAACGGGATGACTGTAAACAACACGTTCTAACAAAAAAAAATAGTTGCTATGAACTCTGGTTTCCAGTGGAAAACTACCAAAAAAGAAAAAAAAAACAGTTCTTTTGTAGAGTAGTGACTCTTTCGATAAATACCGTTTTTAAAGAGGACAAAAACAAGCAACATACACTTAAATTATAAAAACTTTCAACAAACCTCTAGATATTTTGTGAAACTGCGATGCTCCGTCCTGTCTCAAGAGACAATGGATGCCCTTATAAGGATAGCTGTGCGTGTAATTGTGAGGGAAGGTTGCGCAATCTCCGACCAGACCTCTCCTGAATGGGCACTGCCACTGCATAGGTCAAATGGCAAGGAGAGGCCCAAGACTGAGTGGAAACAATAAAGATATAAGCAGAAATCACATACAGCACTTGAAATTCCCAAATGGTCACCCACTTTAATATTGACCAGGCTCAATGTTGCTTAACTTCAGCGATCTGATGGGGAACCAGTGCGCCAATGTGATTTGTGAAACTATTCATCACCATTTCGTATGAATCCAAAAATTCTGTTGTTGGCATTGGTTACCCCGATATTTTTATGGTCAGAATTATTTCCAGAAAGATATCGGGTACTTACGGGAGAGACACCATGTGATGGTTGCCAACATCCAAAGTGAAAGTGAATTTTGTGGGACGAACTGGATTCGAACTTGGAACAGCCAGGTCGTCAGTCAGTGTCGTTAACAATTAAATCACCTCCATGTTAAAGTATTAATATATGCAAAAGTAATAAGAGATTAAATCTCTTCCAGAAAAAAAAAAATGTAGATATTGTTTTTCTTTTCCAAAATAGCGTTCCTCACTAGAAATGCCGTTTTTACTCAGCTGAGGGGGTGGGGTGGGGGGCATTTGACCTCCTCAACTTTAGTTCTAGCCAAAAATTCTTTTCCGTACTTATGCAGAATTAATGGAATGTGCTCTGATGAACTCGTTGCACTTGGAAGGGATTCGACGTACATATCTTGGATAGGGTCCAGAAAAAAAGTTTTCAACCTAACAGGTCCCACATTGTCAACTAAGCTCCAACCCCTGTCCTATCGCCGCAATGGTGAATCTTTGTGCCTGTTTTACAAATATTTTAATGGAATGTGCTCTGATGAACTCGCTGCACTTGTGCCCCCTCGAAATACATATGTCTGAAAAACCCGTTTAGCAACAAATTTTCACCTTTCACTGTTGAGTGTTGCGGTCACTAAATGCTAAAAAGCTTTCTACTCTAGTAGTTTCTTCCCGCGAACAGGTACACTTTGGAATTCCTTTCCTGCTGCCTGCTTCCCTGGCTGTACTGATATTCAGAAGTTTAAATGTAACGTAAACTGGCATCTTGTAATCTTTCCTAGGCATGGTCCCAAATAGTAGCCTTTTACGTCCAAGTGGCGATATGCCGTATTAGGGGTGACCAAGAGCTAAAAAGGAAAAAAAAATACAGAGCGTGCAAAAATTACGCTATTACTTAGAAAACCAGTCTTAGCGTGGGTAGCGCGGGACATTTTGTAACTAGTCTGTACTTTCACCTAACAAATAAACAAAAAATACCGTAAAAACTTGAATTTAACTTGAAAATCCTATCTTAAAAAGTACACGGTCCGTATTATTCTACATAAGCACCTTTCGAATTTATATTTAAAAAATTATAAAGCTTTAAGATCATATTCAAATTTCCGCCGAACACTTATACAAAATGTTCATTTTAATTTCATGACATTTATAGACAACAAAACGAAAAAGTGATCTTTAAAAAATTGAAAATACATAAATAAAGCCAACATATAACAAATATTACCAAAAGCAAGATAAGTTAATCTCCGATTTACGTTGATAAGTTTTTGCCTTTTAACCTTTTTTTAAAGCGTTTATTTAGTTTGAAACACGAGCCGAGTCTAAAGATAGAACAAGAAAAAAAAATGGCTGACATTAGACGGTCATCGAGAAAGCCTAAACAATCGCTCAAAAATCGAAAATTCAAATACTGGTAAAAACCCATCAATAAATATAACGGTGACTATACTACAGGATTTCAGGATTTAAAATTAATAAAATCATCTGACGTGAAACGTTCAAAACTAAAGTAGCTTGCTTAGGTAGTGACGTACTTTTAATTACAGACACACAATATCATTAAAAAAAAATAAAATGTATAGGATGTGCAAAATGTCTGACTGATCCCCAAAATGTACAAACATTTTGGCCCCTCCCTTCACTTAAATTCACCAAAATTTAGGAAATCAACCAATTTTTATGAAATTTTCACGATTTATTAATTGACGATTACAGAATATAATGAAGCCATTTTTTTTTTTTTTTTTTTTTTTTTACCTTGGAGGAAATGTATTATTTTGTGTAAACAAGAAACACCTTTGCTAAAATTAATTTCAAGTACTAAAAAACGCATGAATTTGTTTGTTTTCTTTATGAAAATAAGGCATCGTAGCTGTTAATTAAAAAAAAAAAAATATTTCAGGAACAGTACGAAAAAAGCCCCTAAAGTCTGTGTTAATAAAATCAATATAACTTGAAGAAAAAAAAATTCTCGAACAAACGATATTATCATTGAATTAAGCACTGTTTTATTCAATATTTTCACCAAAATATATTATCAAAAAAATATTTCATGTGATTTATATAACAATTCTCGCGAAATTTTCGAATGCAATATATTTTCCTTGTATGCATGAACGTGTAAATATCAGAAACATACATTTTTTATATACCTGAAATTAAAAAAAAAAAAAGAAAAAAAAGAGCTCCAGGATCACTATGACATTAATAATAATAAAAAAGTAAATAAATAAAAAAGGGGGGGGGGATTATTTCTATTAACGATTGATTTAAAAATGTACGGGTGGGCAACATTGTAAAAAAAAAAAAAGAAAAAGACAGAATTTGTATCCCACTCGCTGTATTCCATTTAACTAGGCACCACCAAAACTGAAGGGGGGGGGGCAGGTCAGTATTTTTTGACGGACCGTCTTTTTAAAAATCTACCAAAAATCAGGTAATTATCCGATCAATACGAAATTTTCAGCGATTATTAAGAGAAGAATGAACTTTTATAACAGTGTACTTATTTTTTATAAACGATATTTATATATATATATATATATTTGCTTACAACCCCCCCCCCTGGTTTTGAAGTGGGAACAAATATGCTTAAAATAATCATCTGAAACTGAACTCAACATATTGTGTTGTTGTAAGGGACAGAATTATAGATTAAAAAAAAAAAAAAAAATTGTTTGCATACCTTATTTTGACGTCTGAATATCAGAACTTCGATTGTGTTTAATTATCCCGCTTTTAAGTTTTGAAGTGTGAAATTCGGTGAATATGTTAAGTAAAATAATTAATTTAAGTTAAGCAAAACAAAAAAAAAATTTTTTTATTATTTATACGAAAAAAGCCATTTTAAAATCTTTGATAAATAAATTAATTTTTTTTTAGCGAGCCGAATAATGCATGACCATTATTAAACAGGGCATGCTTTGAAGAATCGATACAAAAAAAAAATTCGATAAATATTGTGCCCTTTGTGTTAAAAATAGCATCATTTTTTTCGATCTCGTTTGAAAACGTTTGCCGCCTTTCGATTACGGTGGACCAAACGCGCTGAAATAATTTTTTTTTATTCTGCTTTAAATTGCCCCCCCCCCCATTTTGGAGAGTCTGGCCCCCACACACATACACATTAAAAACCAAACTCATACAAATGGTCACCCATCTGGTACTGGCCAGCCTCAGCTTAATAATACATTGAAATTTTCGTCACTGAAAAATAAGTTATTTTGGCCTGTTTGGTCGTCCATAGTTTGCTTCTTATCAAACACAAACGTAAACAGTGTTGATCTAGACTCTAGATCGACGCGAAATAACTGGTTACCTATATGAAGAAGTGGAATTATTTGAAATCCAGGTACTTATATTATAATATTTTTGCATATTCTCTTAGAAAATCATCCTAAATCTTAGTTAGACAATAAATAAATAAATTAATTATTTCAAAAACCTTTTTTTTTTTTAATATTTATGTACGTTTTTTGTGCAAGACAAAAAATGTCAATTGTTAACTTTTTGGGAAAATTTAACATTTAAAATTTAATTAAAAATAGTAGAAAAAGTTTTACATTATTCTGTTTTCTATATGATAAAATTCAGGGTTTTATCTTTCTGGAAAAAAAAAAGTTACTCAGAAATAATGGATTTTAATAAATGTAATTTCGTTTTAAAAAAACAACAACAACTTGATTTTGCGGCCATTTTTGGCGGTGCCTACATTTAACCCATTTAAAGCCGATGTTCCCTTTTGGGAACATTGTCTAAACGACCCCCCCACACACACACACACACACGCTTTACTAAGAATCCCTTAAAATGTTTTATTAAATGATATTAGAGATAAAAAAAATATCCAAAGGCATCATTTTACCACCATTTGAATTTTATTTTTTTTATTCTTCACGGGAGTACTCAATTTGCTCAAAATATTAGATTTCCAGGTTGATGAGGATTGGGCCCTAGTGAGGACACTTACATGGTTTTTGTTTGTTTTTTTTTTTTGTTTTTTTAGATGTTGGTGTTTTTGAATAGATTGGACATGTTAGTAGTTATATCAATGGTTATTTATCATTTGCAAGGTTTTAGGGAATGTCGTTTTAGATTTTTTTTTTTTTTTTTATCTCAAATAATCCTCCCATTTGGAAAAATCAAAATTTAATGCCTTCCAATAGAATTTTAGAAAAGATTCTTTTCGAACTGGATTAATGGCATTTTAGCATGGAAATCAATAAAATTTTATCAAATTTAAGCAAAGGAAATTATCCTTAGTTTTAAATGGGTTAATTATTAATAAATAACCGCTTGAGCTTATTTTTCAATGAACAAATTATCAGAGTAATCAATGATTTTAATTGGAATTTTTTCACTTAAACTTACATGATTTAATTTATCGTTATATGGTCCATTTAATAAATCGAGTCATCGATAATGTCACTAAATAGGTTTTGTAGATAATGAGAAAATAAGTGTTTGTTGACAGTAAAAATGTTTCTTATCTGAAACATGAGGATTCATTTTGAGTAAAAAGTTAAATTTTACACATCGAAACTCGAGAAATACACGATTAAAATGTGTAAACATTGCATGAAAAATATTCAAGATGGCTGCCACCCACAATTTCGTAGAGCAAGTAGCAACCTTGATCTTGCGATCAAAAACGAAGAGCGAGTGAAACGGGACAAGCCGAGGCAAACTTGACAAGTCAGAAAAGGAAAATGAAATAACTGTTATTAATATTTCTCTATTTTAGTTTTGTGTTTTCGATTTCCTACGCTGAACATTTTTTTTTTTAATCATTACTAGTTTATTTTAAGTTTCTTCTTTTTAAACTAGCCTGGATGCCCGGCGTTGCCCGGTGGTGTGTGTTAAGCAAAAAAAAAAAAAAAAAAAAAAAAAAAAAACGGGGGGCGGGGGTAGTAAGCAGGAAGGTTCGAATCCGTACCACGAAGGAGGAAAAGAACGCAAAAAAAAAAAAAAAAAATGTGACGTCTTTATCGTTGCATCCATCGCCAAACTGGAAGTGACGAAGGTTTAAATTAAGGCTAGTCAATCGAAAAGAAGGGCAGCTAAAAATCAACTATAAAAACAAAGCTCCACAAAGTTGGTATATTTTTGATCATCATTGCCCTGGATAAATAATCTATAAAATTTAGAAAAATTATTCATTGTTTAGAGGTCAATTGGGTCATGTTTTGTCAGAGAGGATCGTTTTTCAGTGTCATTATGTACTAATTTAGAAAGAAATTGCTGACTCATTACCTGGGCATTTTATTTTGTAAAGGAGAAGTGTGTGTGTGTGTGTGTGTGTGTGCGTGCGTGCGCATCCAGCTAGAGAGGAATGGGCTGGGTGAAAGAGAAAGAGGGGATTGGGGAGAGATGTAGAGAGATGGAAGTTTTTTTTTATAGAAATAGGTTGCACTTTTTGCTCCGGACAAGGCCGGATAGCCCTGCTAGTATACAATATTTCTTGGAGGAGATACTCACCTAGAAAACCCGGGGGGAAAAAAATAATAAATAAAAATACAACTCTAAAACAGTTGCATGTATACTACTACTACTACTATTATTGCTGCTGCTGCGTACTTTGAAATGTCTCAGAAATATTAGAAATAAACAGAATTCGTACATAAAAACAAAAACAGTAGCGCCAATATTGGACGAAAAGAGTACGTGGCTGTGAAAGACTTTAATTGTTTTAATCAAACATAAGCATAATAATTGTTTTTATCGAAATAAACTATTTTCAAGGAAATACAGTTTGGAGATTAGTCAACAATTTATGTGGTTTACCTATTAATTTGCGTTCAAAATATTTAATGTAACTTATAAGCATCTAACTCTTTATCACCAAGTCGCCTTTCAAAAAAAAACAAAAAAAGAAAGAAATCAATATTTCTTACACTTGTCAACTCAACTGGTCTTCAAAGGTACATATCTATTCATGGTTCAACAAGTGAATGAGGGGTTTGTTTATATTTGTGCGTCAGTTGCACGCTAACTTCCGTCACGTGTGGGTGTGCCACCTTAGAGATGCGATTTGGGGGATTCCCCCCCCCCCTTTATCCCCTTCCCTTGAATCAAGAAGAACATAAATTCATTATTAAAAAAAATTTATTGCATAAAAAAATTCTAGAGGTAAAGGGTTAAAGTTCGCGTAAATACCGATTTTGTGCAAAGCAACCATACGTTATTGAATAAAGGTTGCTTTGCTCCAAATTGGTATTTTACGCGAACTTTTCTTGCCAATTTTAAATTAAAATAAACATCGTTTCCGAAACGATCGTACACTCAAGTTGATTTTGTTTGTTTTTCCTTTTGAAACTGATTGATATTTCACAATTATTTTTTTTTTTTACTTATATATATTATTTATATTGAGAATAAATATTTTTTAACACATTTAGGTCACTTGTGAGTTAGACACAAATAAATTGTTATTGATTGAATTTCTTAATTGTATTTCCTTTAAAATAATTCATGTTTATAGTAGAAATTATTACCGTATAATTCTTTTTTGGCACTAAATTTTTATTATAACGGTCCCGGTCATATCAAACACACGTTTCCGATGTGTGTGTGTGTGTGTATGTGTGTGGTTGTTGGCTTGAATTAATGTTTACAATTTAGTAGCCAAGTATCCAGTGCATTTAATTTTTTTTTTTTTTTTTTTTTTTTAATTAAACCCTGGGCTTGACCGTTACTCCTGATCTTAAATGGAACACGTACATCAAATCTGTTGCCAAGGCCGCTGGAAAAATGGTTGGATCTTTCTATCGATCCAGTAGATATCTCACTGCTGATGCTATTCTCTATCTATATAAGAGCCAGGTACGTCCTAGGATGGAATACTGTTGCCACATCTGGGCAGGAGCTGCTAAAAAGGACTGCCCTGCCTTGATAGAGTTCAAAATAGACTTCGTAGCCTTGTAGGAGATGTCCTTTTCTCTTCCCTGCAACCTCTATCTCACAGAAGAGATGTTGTGAGTTTGTCTCTGATGTATCGTTATTTTCATGGAAAGTGTTCGACTGAGCTTCAGTTTATGGTCCCCCCCCCCTCGCCAAACCTTCGCAAGAAACACTCGTCTACTTAAAAACACTATCAATAATTCCTCCCACTCTTTATCTGTACCTAAACCTAAACGTAGATTCCATGAACAAAGTTTCTTTCTTAGAACTGCACGCCTGTGGAACTGTCTTCCGTTTTCCTGCTTTCCAGCTGACTACAATATGGTTGTGTTCAAGTCTAATGTAAACAAGTTCTTGATGAGCCGTTCCATATAAGTTAACAAACTTACCGAATTGATTACTATATTGTCCAATTTCTACTGTACACTCTTTAACCCTTATCCTCGAGTGGCCTCTTGGCCTTGATAATGTGGTGATGCCTGTGTAAAAAAAAAAAAAAAAAAAAAAACATTTTTGGAAGAAATAACATGACGATGGGCAATCATCGTCAATATTAACCACACTTCAAATATCTAGCATAATCATGTTGATACACAGGTTCTCATAAGCAACGTTGAGTAATACCAGTTTATAAAAGGAACTTTCTGCAAGTTCATTCCTTATGGACTCCAAAACGGCTGGACCGATTTTTTTTAAATTTCACACAAAGGTACTGCATGTGTCTGGCAGTGTTCTTAAATAGCTTTTGTATAGATATTAGACATAATCCAATGAAGGAAAGAACAGGCGGTTTTAACTAAAGTTGACACCTTACACAGCCTAATATCACAAGTGCATTTGAGAAGTTTTATCACACAAGCCGAAAGGCCTGACATAAAATCAACAGTAAATTCTTTGATATAACAGACGTGCGTTCGAAATAAATGTTTCTGTTTAGAGTATAATTGCACCATGATACTTGACTTTTTCATTTTAGACTTAAATTCAAGCCATTATCATCGCACAAGCAGTAAGGCCAAGCATATAAAAAATCAACAGTAGGTTCTTGGATATGATAGAGGCGTATTCAAAATGAATGTTTTTGTTTAGAGCACAATTCAAGCAGGATACTTGACTTTTGCATTTTTAAGCCATTATATAAAAATAATTTTATAAAATCAACAGTAGGTTCTCTACAGTGCAATGTAGACTACAATATATTGTGGACTAAGTCGTTGTGGAGAAGCATGTGAAGCTTCCTCCAGTATACTGCGATAAGTCCCCAACTAGAGCAGGTCATCAATCGATTTAATTTAAAAAAAGGGGCAATTTCACTGATTTCGATAACAATAAAAATATGGGAACGTGAAACATTCGGTGATCATCATTCAATCTAGAGCAACGTCAAGTCTCCCTGCTAGTGTGTGTGTGTATATATATATATATATATATATATATATATATATATACATACATATATATATATAAAGCAATTTTGTTATATTCCAAGTTTTATTTATCTTCGCACTCATTCTTTCAACATTTCAAATTTCGGTACATTTTTTACAGATGTGTTTTGTTTACTTGTTTACGTGGAATAATCAATGCATTTATGTTAACATTAAATTTTTTCTTACGTATACTCATCAGAAAAAACAGAAATTTTCTAAAAAAAAAAAAAAAAAAAAAGATCATGTTGAAAATGAATCTTGGATCTTCGAATATAGCAAACTTGTTATTCATTTATAATATGATCTGTTGTTGTATTTATCAAATATAAAGCTTCTTTAACAGAGCCACGAATGCTTATATAGCAGCAGAGTATTTCTCCCAAACATAAATGGGAGAGACCCTCAAGCCAATTGCTCAGTTATTAAGAAAATTAAAAACAAGAATGTAATATTTACATTTATATGTATTACAAAAGATCAGAACAACACTGATACCGTCGGTTTCAAATACAGAAAAAGGCAGTTGGTTTCCTTTAACAGACTTTCTTCAGTCTTTGTTTATGTTTCCTTCCCCCAGAAACCGATGGTACTGATGTTTGTCCGGATCTTCTGTAGTGTGTGTGTGTAATGGTTGTGAGAAATCAGAGAGTGATCCCTCGATGCCGGAAGATGTTATATTCTGATAACTTGCTTCCTCGGCCCGCTTGCCTTTGGAATTCCCTTCCTACTGTTTCGCTTGACTGTACTAACATGCAGACAATGTCCAACACCACACTAAAACTGGCCTTACCCCTCTATAATCGTCCTTTACTTTTTCAATAGCTTGCTTCGTCTAGGTTGAACAAAGGTAAAATAAACGAATAAATAAATAAAAAGTAATTTCTGTTTCTAAACTTTTGAGATGAGGATTGCTCATTAATATTATTTGGATTCTTTGGACTACTGTTCTCATCTTGAGTGTTATTTTCAGAACGTTTCGGCCGATGTAACCTCTGACCTTCTTCGGTTGTCTCTTGTCAAACTTGGGAATCTACACAGAATTTATTTAATCTCTTGTTCCAGATACTCAGAATAGAATCGCAAATTACTTGAGACTTCTGCTGTGTTCCTGTAACATTCATTTGGTAGGTTTCGATCAGTATTTTGTTTAATTTTCTATTTTTTAACATTTATTGAAACTCCAAAGATGTGACCCTCTCATGTCAGTCATTTTTCTTTCGGACTGAATAAACACTTTAAAATAAGTTAAAATGCAAAAAAAAAAACAAAAAAAAAAATTTTCTCCAGCTAGGTAGAAGCTTAAATTATTTTGTCTTTGATAACATTTATTTGTTATATATTTGTTTTTTGTTTGTTTGTTTGTTTGTTTTTCATTTGAACCACTTTTTCGTTTTGTTGTCTATAATAAAAATGCCCAAATAAAGTGTTCTGCTCAAAATTCCGTGCAGATTTTAGAGTTGAATGAGACACTTGAAGAAGGTCGGAGGTTACATTGGGTGAAGCATTGCTAAAATCACACACAAGATGATAACAATAGTTTAAAAAAATATAAAATTATTTCATTTATTTTGATTTAACGATAGCTGATTCCTCTCACTAAACTTGCTTTTGGAAGATAATTATCCAATATTTTTGTAAAAACAATTTTTTTTTTTTTTTTAATTCAGTATCTTAAAACTTTACTAATTTTCTTTGAAATTGTTCCAGAAAAAAACTAATATTTATCTTTTAAGGAGTTTTTACAATTAATTTAGTTCACTTTCAAATTTAGATGATTTTCTATTTTAGTTTAATTTAGATGAGTTTTCAGAGCCGCCATGAAAACATTTTCCTTATAACTTTCTTCACGTGTAATTTTTTTTTTTTCCCCTTATAGAGATTAACTTTAGGCTATAATCTTTCAAATTAAAAGGTAATTGGAAACTTATATATATATATATATATATATATATATATATATAAGCTGGGTTTTTAAAACCATTTTCCCTATCAGTTTTCACCATTAAATCCCAACAAATAATACAAAGTAATTTCTGGCTAAATTTGAAGTTTATAGACATTACATGGAGCATGTGTTCTAATGAAAAAGCATCCTATTCTAAAAATAAATAAATAAAAGTACTTTTAATATTTTTTTTTTATTAAAAAAAAAAAAAAATACTTCAAGATGCCTTCAATAAGTTTCCAGACTTTTTCATATCGGCACTTTTATTGATAGTACACACATGAAACTCTAGTCCTCTTTGAAGTAATCTCCACCAGCTGCAATGCAGTTCCAACAATTTCCAGAACGCCCCATGGAAGTCCTAGTGTGAGTGTGTCGATGACCCTCGTCACAGTCTCTTTCCTCTCCTCAATCATCTCATAATAACAGCCTTTAAGGTTTTCCTTGAGCTTAGGGAATAACCAAAAGTCACAGGGAGCAAGGTCTGGACTATAGGGAGGGTGAGGAACTGTCTCGATGCCCATCTTGATCAAATAGTCAAAGGATGGCATACCCTTGGAACAAACTGCACAAATCTTCCACACCTTCAGTTCTTCACAAATAATTGTGTACAGTTCCCATACCGATATCAAACTGTGCACTATGTATAGTTCTAATCGATGAAAATCTTTATTTGGCCAATCAACTCTGGTGCTCCGACTTCCTTACTCCTCCCACACTTATCATCATCCCTCACAGACTCCCTGTTTTCCTTGAATCTCTTATGCCACTCAAAAACTGATGCTCAATTCATACAAGATGGTCCAAAAGCAGTCTGAAGCATTCCATACGTTTTTGTGGCACTTTTTCCAAGTTTAAAACAGAATTTTATTGCATATCGTTCTTCTAAAGTGTCTTCATGTCCAGATTGCATTTTTGAAATTCACCAACTGTGACAATCAGGCTTTAGTAGGGTGTATTTCAATTCCTGCTGTAGCTGTTCATTTGAACCTGAAATCATAAAAATTGGTCGATCATTTCATAAGATGTATAGCAATAAAATACTGAATTTTCAAGAGTCTATGACAATTTTAAATGCCTGTACAAAAATAGTCTGGAAACTTATTTAATGCACCTCGTAATTCTACTTTTTTATGAACTTCTGCTGATCAGGCCGTGGCTACCGAGAAAGGCCGATGCATATGACAGCGTAACGTCACTTCTTAATTAAGTTGTAGGTATAGACAGCTTCCGGTATTAAACCACGTGGTCATGCTAATAGGCATAAAAAAAATATGGCTACCAATATGTGTTACCGATTATCCATGTATGCTCTAAAGAAAAAGAACAATTCTCCATTCGCAAAATAATTATTATAATTGCACATTTGAGATAATTTTAATCAAAATATCGTAAGTGAATTCGTGTTTGAACTTTTATTTTTATTGGAGAAAGTCGAATATTTCATTTTATTTATTTTTTTTTTTTACTGCAAAACAAACAATTTTTGGGTTTGTATTACTTTACACATAGATTCGAAAAAGTTGTCAAAAAACAATTTTATAACAAATAAATGTTATCAAAGGCAAGATAAGTTACAAACATGCCGACATTTTTCTTTTTAAAATATATTGATAAACATTGTATGATTTTCGAAGCGATTACACGTTTTAAAGTAAGTAAAACCACTAAAAACCTTCCCAGATAGGTAGAAGAGTAACTTATCTTGCCTTTGATAACATTTGTGATATATTTGTTTTTTGACAACTTTTTCGAATCTATGTGTACAGTAATACAAACATAAATTTAATTTAACTTGAAAATATTTAAAATACACGTGCGTACACTGCACAAGCACCCTTATTATCATAATAATAATAATAATAATAAAAAAACTGGTGTAGATGACATCGACTGGCGCCACACCACACCAACTAGTTGTGAAGGGTCAGGGAGGATGGAAAGACTGAGGTGAGAGAGTACTGACCAAATCTCCACTGGAAGTGTGCAATTCAAATCTGGTACCTCGGGGAGGCATTTTGTCACCCAAACCCCAGGAAACACCAATGACCGATGCCAACGAGAAATCAGTGACAATGGCTGTTGCGATAACATGCAATCATCTGCACAAGTGGCCAAAAGGTGGAGAACACTGGAAATCTGGGAAGACTTGTCACTTGGTCTCCAGGGAACACCACAGGTTACTGCCAGTGAGCAATCACTGATGATGGCTTGTGAGACAACTAATACGCTACACATTTTGATGAAAAACATGGGGAAAAAATGGACATATAAGAACGGAAAAGTAAAACTTTAAATATAATTTCTGTATTTAAAGTAATAGTTATTTAAATATTTCAACATATGATCTTGTGGAGAAAATCCAACTTCCCAATAAGGGGCACTCTGGATAGGAACAAAAATAATCTCAGTCATGAAAGATTTCTCCTCCACCGACCGAAGACAGAAAAGGTAAACTGTAGCATCAAAACAGATACTACACTGTGATCTTGTTCCGAAGGCCAAAAAATATTTGTTTAATGTTTCTTTAATTGTTTGTCCCCTAAATTCATAATTCAGTTTTATTAGTATTAAATTGTATATTGCTTTAAAATTACTTAATTTTACATAGATAATTTTTATACTTTATATTGAATAAAGTTCAGTTTAAGTATTAATCGAACTGTGTTTCTTTTTTTTTTTTTTAAATGTTTTATTGCTCTTTTTCAAATGGCCCTCATATACTACTGACAGTCTGACAAATCTTACCTACATTGGCTGCAGACATTTTTCAGTTAACAGGCCTTCTCCTTACTCTCGGTGGCCGTGGACCAGGCGCAGACCCTTTGGCTTAAATCAGAATCAAGCATTTGTTCATTTGGTCTAATCTGCCTTCGGGTGGCGGTGGGGTTGTTATCAGTCGCTTGAGATGCCCCAATATCATAAGGTTGATCTAATGTTCCTCTTGGGAGGAAGAGGGAGCTGGATTCACTACTGTTTTACTATTAATAGGCCTCTTGTGTCACACCACGGTTGTTGTAAATAGCCGCAGTTCGGTTACACCCAGTCTCTATTCATGGAAAAGAAGAGGTAGTTTGCCATAGCGATAAAGTTTAGCTAAGTTTCTTATACAGGATGGCTCAAAAGTAGGTTTACGGTATTGTTTAGTAGTAAAGTATGAAATATGAAGTGCGGACGCCTCTGTAGCTTAATTGCCATAAAGAATGAAATATATGGCAATTAAGCTACACAGAAGTGTCTGCATTTCATATTTCATACTTTTCATTAAACGATAGTTTAATAACTGTAAACCTACTTTTGGGCTACTCTGTGTGTGTGTGTGTGTGTGTGTGTGTGTGTGAGTTTTTTTTTTTTAATGTAATTTATTGAAGGAGATTAATTATTAGAGGAGGTGTTTCTATGGTATCAGAGGATTAACCTGTATCTATAATTAAATAATGTTCTTTTAATAGAATACTTATTAATGGCTTATTAATTAATTAATTAATTGTAGACACAGGTTAACCCTTTCACACCATAGAAACACCTTATAATTAATACATATAATCTCATTCAATAAATTACATAAAATAACACACATTTCATTTCAGTTACACACCTACATTTGAATTTTAACAGACATTTATATGTGGATAATTATATATATATATATATATATATATATATATATATATATATAATTATCCACCGGCACGTGTTTCATAGTCTACGACTCATCAGAGTGGCTGAATCTAGCGAGATCGGCTGATGAGTCGTAGACGACGAAAACATGTGTCAGTGGATAATTATATTTTTAAAATAATATATATACCGCTCCCCATGTGGGGGTACCGAGTTGGTTAAAGGGAAACTTAATCCCAACTCGCATTTAGGTAAAAATGCACTTTCGTAAATAATTGAATTTATTCAAGACCTATCGCAAAAACAAATAATTATATATATATATATATATATATATATATATATATATATATATATATAGATAGATAGATAGATAGATAGATAGATAGATAGATAGATAGATAGAGAGAAAGATGTTATTTCTTTTTTGCGATACTTACTGAATGAATTCAATTATTTATATGAAAACGCATTTTTACCTACATGCGAGTTGGGAATAATTGTCCCTTCTACTAATTTGGTACCCCCCAAATGGGGAGCGGCATATATATATATATATATATATATATATATATATATATATATATATATAGTTTTTTTTGTTGTTTGTTTGTTTGTTTGTGTTTTTTTTGTTGTTTTTTTTTGTTTTTTTTGCAGGTTTTAATGAGAACCCTGTGATAAGTGAACTAACCAGTTTAGTCGTCCCGTCCCACTTTCTTTAAAGAAAAATATTTACAATCAAGATGGAACGAGGGGCAGATGAAACGAAAATAAACATCACCTGTGCTACATGGCATACATTAATGGGCAATTTAAAAGTAGCTTCACACTGTTTTAGTTATACGAAATGAGGAATAATTTCCAATTAAAATCCAGTTAGTATTAGGCATCTAAAATTAAGAAAAACACTTGAAAAGTGTATAACTTATGTAAAGAAGTCCCAACAAAACAAAATGGTCGCCGAATTTGGCCTGATGTCGTGTTTATCTAACGAAACTCAAATTTTAACTCGAAACGGTTCCTTATTTAATAATATTTATTAATATTAATATCTCTTATATAAAAAGAAACTGTCTGTGAGTTTGTTTTCTATGAACTTCCAAACGGCTGGCCGATTTTTTATGACATTCAGTACAAATGTACTTTATGTATTTGGCAGTGTTCTTAGATAGGCTTTGTGTCAGAATATCTTCGATAAGTATCGATAATCGAAAAAAATCTGATGAAAAAAGGAACAGCCTAACATCACAAGTGCATTTGAGGAGTTTTATTATTGCACAAGCAGAAAAGCCCGGCATATAAAATCAACAGTAGGTTCTTTGATAGGGGCACGATCGAAATGAACGTTTCTTTACTTTTGTATTTTAAAACTCAGCCGTTATATAAAAAAATAATTATATAATCAACAGTTCTCTAAAGTGCAATATCGACTACAATATATTGTGGAGCAAGTCACTGCGGAGAGGCACGATGCTTCTTCCAGGTGGACCGCAATGAGTCCTTAATTAAAGCCAGAGGCAATCAATCGATTTAATTGAAAAATGGTTGATTTCACACATTTCGATGACAATAAAAAATATAGGAGTGTGAAAGATTCGTTGATCATCATTCAATCCCGGGTAACGTCGGGTCTACCTGCTAGTCAATAGTATTTGACGAAAATATAGAACTACTTTTAATGCGTAAACAGATTTTATTTCTGTCGTTCTTCCATAGTCGCAATCTTTATACATTGTCAAGTGTTGTTATTCACAGACACGTGTATCGTCTTTTAAAGATTCATTAGTATGGCTATCCATAAATTTTCCTCATAAGGATTATCTGGCTTTTCATTTTCTGCTTTATTTTGTCTTTAAAGAAACAAAAAAGTAAGAAACACTTAATAAAAGAAAAAGAGTAAAAACGAAGAGGGGAAACGTCACAGCTCGCTCACCCAATCACAATGAAATAACATTCCAATAACTTAGAAAACTTAATTTTTACCCAGGATGCGTGTTATTTATTTATTTAAAAAAAAAAAAAAAAAAAAAAAAAAAAAAAGGAAATATTTTATTCGGAAATCTTAAGTAGGACGAGCTCTCCGCTCCCCCCCCCCCACCCGGGTTTTTTTTTTTTTTAACATTACAATTCAAATAAAGAAAGAGAAAAAGTAAAAGAAAAAACAGGAAAGAAAAAAATCAGTACTAGAGGAACAAAAGAGGACTATTTTTTTTTTTTTTTACATAGTAGTCACCACTTATCAAGGCCAAGAGGCCACTCGAGGATAAGAGTTAAAGAGTGTACAGTATCAGAATCATAGTAATCGTTAGTAGTGGAAATTTGGTAAATTTGTTAACTTCAGTGGAACAGCTCATCAAGAACTTGTTTGGATTGGACTTGAAGATGGCCACATTGTAGTCAGCTGGAAAGCAGGCAAACGGAAAACAGTTCCACAGGCGTGCCGTTCTAAGAAAGGAATTTTGTTCATGGAATCTACGTTTAGGTTTAGGCATAGATAAAAAGGAGGGGAAATTATTGATAGTATTTTCAGCTAGACGAGTGTTTCTCGTGGAAGTTTGGCGAGGGGAGGGGGGTTGACCATAGATTGGAGCTCAGACGAGCACTTGCCATGAAAATAACGATAAAGCAGAGACAGGCTCACAGCGTCTCTTCTGTGAGAAAGAGGTTGCAGGGAAGAGAAAAGGGCATCCCCTACTAGGCAACAAAGTCTATTTCGAAGTCTATTTTGAACTCTATTAAGGCATGATAAGATTTTTCTAGCAGCTCCTGCCCAAATGTGGCAGCAATACTCCATTTGCGGTATTATGGTGAATATGAACCTCTAGCTATGATTAATATAGATTACCCCAAGTACAGTGATGAGGATGATCAAAGATTCCCTCTCCTCAATCTTTGAGTGGCCTTGTGCCCAATTTTTTTGTTTTTTATAACATTTCATGAAAAAAAAAAAAAATATATATATATATATATAACTCAATAGGGGTATTTAGTTCTCTCCCACTGCAAGAACTTAGACACCAGGGTCGGAAAGTGGGATTGAGTCAACACCCTTAAGGAGGGGGGGGGGCTGACCTATAAAAAATACCTAGACAGCCCCTGTCGACATTCCCCCATAAGGGCGCCTCATGTGATTAGTAATAAACTAATCCCTTCTCAAAGAGAGACGGCAAACCCTGGGAGGGTGGACGTCCTAGAACTGCACAGAGTCAGCATAGACCGAAATTAACAGGAATGGTCTAATCTCTATTGATTTTGGGGGCCCGAGGATAAAAAAACCCACCCGATTAATAGAAGGATGGGGTGTAATAACACCCTGGATAAATAGTTGTCCTTTTAAGCAATCAAATTCTACCCAAATCGATGGTAATATTGAATGCTGCCAAGACCAAGCTTCTTTTCGTTAACAATTAATGAAAAACCTTTCAAACCACCGATCGCCATGACAAATAATATGCTTCCTGAAAGCTTAGATAGCATATTATTCATTCAAACTCTTCAGCTTAACATTCACGGGCAACATGAATTGGAACAAATACATTGAGAACATTGCTAGGAATGTTATGAAGAAAGTTAGCTCTCTTTAGCATGCTAGAAAGTTGCTCACACCTGAGAGTATCCTATATCTCTACAATTCACCCACGCATGGAGTATTGTCGCCACATCTAGGCTGGTGCATCTGCCACTAGTGTCGATCTTAGTCAGGATTAAAAAAAAAAAAAAGTATCCAATCTAATAGGTCCCACACTATCTACCAAGCTCTAACCTCTGTAGCACCACCAAAATATTGCATCTCTGTGCCTGCCTTACAAGTACTTTGATGGAATGTGCTCTGACAAACTTACAGCACTGGTACCCCCCCCTTAACTTAAATACTCCCGACTAACTCAACAAGCAACAAAATCCCACCCCTTCACAGTAGAGATCCCTAGATGTTGGAAAGCCTTCTACTCTAATTCTCTTAGACTGCTAAACTTTGGAATTTCCTCCTCATTCCCTGCTTCCCTGGCTGTACCGACATACAAAAATTCAAGTGTAATATAAACAGACATCTCGCTACTCAACTCCCTACATAGTATCTCTGTAATTTTGGTCCTAACTAGTAGCCCTTTACGTCCACGTGGCATTGTACATTGTTTGGAGTTAATAACAGTAAAAAAAAAAATTAAAAAAAAAAAAAAATTATAAAAAATATACTTCAACCATTACTGATTATTATGCTGTCCACCTTACACCCATTAACCCTTATTCTCGAATGGCTTCTGGACTTTCATAAACGATGACACCCCTCCCGCCCACCTAGTAATAAAACAAGCTCTTTTTCCCATACCTAAATAACAAAAGTTATTTAGAAACCCATTCTTAAAAAATGAAGAGGGTTAACTATTCTTTACCATCACTAACAATTACGATCATCTTCATCATCGAGATGGTTGTGTTTGAGGAGAGTTTTTTGGGGGGTTTTTCGGAATGGGGTATGTTTTGGGGAGGGCGGAACAACTAGTGTATCAGAATTTTTGACACCTCTAACACAAAACTGCGAATAAAATATAAAAAAAAACTCGTAATTTTTCTTTTAAAGTGGGTTGTTTATTTTCTTTATGGAATATACTTCCAAAATAAACTATTAAAGTTGTTT
>NC_136519.1:14669553-14722053 GCF_053919585.1 Euprymna scolopes | reverse complement strand
GAGTTGATTACAAATCAAGTCAACTATGCATATGAAAATTAAGTTTATATATATATATATATATATATATATGAAAATGTCGATACGAGATAATTGATAAATACAGCTGCTCTAATAATTTGACCGTTGAGCACTACCTAATATAATGTACACTATTCACAGACACAGATATTTGTTTTTTGACAACTTTTTCGAATCTATGTGTACAGTAATACAAACCCATTATTTTTTTTATTATTATTATTAAAACAAAAATTACCCTCAACTTTTATAACGCGAGGGGTTGATATTGTCCATGTTTAAATTTGCTCCCATATTCAGAGCCCGTTTAACAAAATGTTTACATGACTAACAGAACACTCCCGTTTTGTTAGATTAAATAAACACATCGGTACTTTTATATTTTACAACCTGTGCTATTTTTTTTCTTAATTTTTACTTTCCACCTTAACAAATCACCTTTAAAATGGAGACTTTAAATAGGTTTTCGAGTATGCTAAAAACGAATATCGCATTTAAATTTTCCACAAACAAGTAGTTTTCCGGAAATTAAGCAATACAATTCTTTATGCTAAGACTGGTGGTTATTGTTGTACGCGCAGGCGCGCACACAAACAAGTCGTTAATGTGAAAAGTAAAAGTTTGCCTTAAAAAAATTAGGATTCAAATTACATTGCGTTTTAACGGTATCTTTTGTTTGTTAGATTGCTACAGAATTAGTTAACAAAGTCCCCCTCCCCATGTTAAGAATGGGTTTCTAAATAATGTTATTATTTCAACACAGTCCGTAAACTGCAGAAAGTACCAAAAAATCTTATAGATCTTTATTCTACATTAGAGTAGTGATGTTAGGGAGATACCTTTTGTATACCTTAAACCCAAATTATTTGAGCTCTCTAGTAAAGGAAATAAGTTTCCACTTCGCGTAAAACATAATTCTTATATAAAGAATATTTTTTCTGGGTAACCGATAGCGCGGTTGTAAATAAAAACATAACGTTTCTTCGTGTCAGGTGAGTACGGCAAGCGTAGGTAAAATTCTTGCGGGTTTGTATTACTGTACACATAGATTCGAAAAAGTTGTCAAAGAACAAATATATAACCAATAAATGTTATCAAAGGCAAGATAAGTTATTTTTCTACCCAACTGGATAATTTTCTAGTGTTTTTATTTAATGTAACATGTTTATTCAGCTCGAAAAACATACTGTGTTTACCGATGTAAATAAAAAACTACACAAAATACTATTAAAAACCCGACGAATATATGTCAACCTATGTCACGGTAACATATATTGAGCGAGTTTTTAACAGTATTTTATCCGGTTTTTTATTTATAACACCTTTTCCCAAACTTACCGTGTTAAAGAGAGAATCAGACGCCATCTTGAATTTTCGAAGACATCGGTAAACACTGTATGCTTTTCGAGCTGAATAAACATGTTACATTGAATAAAAACACGAAAAATATATCCAGTTTGGTAGAAAAGTAACTTATCTTGCCTTTGATAACATTTATTTGTTATATATTTGTTTTTTGACAACTTTTTCGAATCTATGTATACAGTAATACAAACCCAAAATAATTTTTTAAAGTAAAAATACAATTTTTATTTTTTTTTAATTGGAGATTAACGCGAAAAAATATTTTTGGTACAGAAAGATATATATATATATATATATATACACACACTCTTAGTGAGTGATCCGCCCCGGACGTAAATAATAACGTTATTATTTAAAAAGCCATTCTGTACATGGGGAGGGGAGGGTGTTTTGTACCTATTCTATACTTCAAACTTACAATTGAATAAAAAAAAATATATCATAAAACTTTAATTAAACTTGGAAATACGATTTTAAAAAAATAGAACGGATCACTCTCTGCACTAGCACCTAGATTTCTATTTGTGTGTGGGGGGTATATGCCATGATATTTTATTCCCCCCCCTTCCTCCTCATATGGTATTATATGGCCCTTTGGCCCTCTCTCACTCTTCATGGTAAAACGATTTTAACGCCTGTTAAAAGTAGAAATATAACAGGGCAATATATTTTATTTGCTTCTTTTCAGATTCGAGAGACAATGGATAACTCATGTAAGGGTGCCTGCGAATGAGTAATGAAGCAAGAGTCGCGCAACTTCAACTCCATCTCTCTGGAGTTCAGTGGAAAGGGGAACTCCAAAACAACTGGAAACCATGCTTTATATATATATATATATATATATATATATATATATATATATATATACACACACACACACTATAAATGTGACTTGATTACACATTCTGGTTTGGGGAATGATAACTATATATTTCTTATTTACTTGACCTATTTAACTCCCCCCCCCCCGTATCATAGGGCCCTATAGTATCATGGGGCCCTATTTTCATTCGGAAACGGGTTTTAATTTCTTTTAAGAACGATTTTAGGTACTTACACAGAATACGGACCGTACTGAAATAATAACATCGTACTTATACAGAATACGAACCGCGCTATTTGTTTTTAGGTAGGATTTTAAAGTTAAATTAGATTGTTAAGATATTTTCCACTTATTTAATTGTTAGGTGAACGTGCAGAATAGTTACAAAATGCCCTCTCTATCACTTTCTAAATAACGTTATTATTTCAGCACGGTCTGTATTCTGCATAAGTACCAATGTTGTTGTTTAGAAACGTATTCCTATATTCCGCAAAAGTACCACGCTATTATTTCAGTACAGTCCGTATTCTGCGTAAGTACCTAGAATTGTTCATAAAAGAAATTAAAACCAGTTTTAGAGTGGAATTTCTGCAACAGCACCCAATTTTTATATACATAAAAAAAAAAAAAACGTGCCAGGCTAAAAATACTCGTGTTTATTTCAAAAACAATTTTTTTTTAATCGAATTTCCGGAATCGGAACAGATCCGATCCAAGATAGATCTTGCACACACACAAATCATCCAAATGTATACAAATGACGATCGGAGTTACAGTGAAACTGCAGTTAAGTCCCTTTTAAAACACACGCAAATAAGAAAACTAACCTCTCAAAATCGGCACAGAACCAAAATAACATACAGAGCTTTAAGAAATAAAAGGTCTGTTATCCTAGAGCTATATTATTTACTGATAAATTGTACTTAGTTGTAACACTTTACTGCAGTTTCATGGAATCACTAATCATCAGAAGAGCCTTCTCCCATTGGTATTAATCAAAAATATATAATACACATCCAAGTTTATTTACCTACCTTCTTAATTTTTGTATTTTCGAAAATATCAATCTCCACTCTAAAACAGGTTTTAATTTCTTTTAAGAAAAACTTTAAAATGGGAATAAGAGATACTAGGATAAGTTTACACATTATCTTGTAATAAGTTTACTATATACGCGATAAATAATGCTGAATGTTACAAATCCTGATGCTTCTACAAAATTTGAACCGAAATGAGTTTTTTGTTGTTTTTTTTATTTACCCTAATTCATAACTTAATCCTAAACTAAGTTTTAGGTTTCGTTCGACAAAAGTTGGTTTGGTTCGGTTCAAATTCTGTAGAAGCACCAAATAGTTATAAATAGAGCTGATATATATTTGTGGTTTAGTTTTTTTTTTTGTGTTTTTTTTTTTTTTTGGTGACATCTTCAGGGCCAATCTATCAACGAACATATATATATACACATGCATTTTTTATATATATAATTTTTTTTTTTTTTTTTTTTTTTACCTACCTCTTTAACTTTTTCCCTCCGTATGTTGGTAATTGGATCATCGGGTTTTCCACCCTGAACTCCAAGTCCCATGTGATTGATAGCTACATTCTCCCGGGCAATTCGATCACTCTCTTCTTTCTTCCGTAACTTTTCATTCTGCCTTTTAGTCTTATCCTCAATTATCAACTTCTTGAGGCCGTCGGCCGCCTCTTTGCTAATGTTCAACCTCTGCCCGAGATCATTCGCGGACCTTTTGGTCGCACTCTCGCCACTCCTCGTCCTCAGGTTATCATTTTTTTTATTATTTCCAAGATTATTAACATGAGCGTGATGGTTATGGTGCCCGCCCAGCGGGTCTCCCTCGCCCAGGGGTTCCGGCATGAAGATGTGACGCGCGCCTTTCGCAAGTGTGTCCACCTTGACGCGGTCCCGCAGTTCGGGCAGGAAGAAAAACCCGCCGAAGCAGACCGTCACAAAGATGGCAAACACCAAGAGGACAATGTACTTCTCCCTGAACCGGAGGATCCGCCTCGTGTTTGGTATGGGAACTCCGTTGATATAGCGCTGGTAGGTCGGTAAGATCCCCGAAGCAGCCGCCATTTTGTGCGTCCACGTTACAACATCGCTAAGTGAAAACATCGCGCACACAGGAGAGTTCGAATTCGATAAGCGGGAGATAACTCGCACACGCGCGGGTCTTATGCGTGCTGTTCCTCGAACAGCAATGATGGAGATAAAGCTCGCACCTTACGTTTCCAGCAACCACCTTGCTTCACTTCTTCTTCCTCCTCCTCTCTCGTTTTTGTTTAAAAGTAAAGACAACTACTGCTTGTCTCGGTGATGTTAAAAACGGTAACACTACTACTATTAGATTGGGTTAGTTACGGCTCAGATGTAGAACAGAACACAGAATTAACTTTTGGAAGGAACTGATGCGGATGCGTTTAGTGAGTTTACGAATCGGGGGATAAAGTTAATTAAAAAGCAAAAAAAAAAAAAAAAGAAAGAAAGAAAGAAAGAAACTATGATAAAAAAAAGAACAAAACATCGTTAAGTAATACTTTACTTTCAAACTATGGCTAATAAAAAAAAGAATAAAACAAAAATAAAAAAAACAGGTCCCTTGAATTGATCTCCCCCCCCCCCAGTAAACAACTGTTAATGCCACTAAGGTGATGATGCTCGGTAATTTTTAATCTACAAACAGCAAAACTTCGATCCTCGCTGGCACAAAACCTCGAGCTTAAATCAGAGGTTTTTCTGTGGTGAAAGTATAAAGTAGTTAACAAAGCACCCCCCTCTTCGCCTTCTCATGTTAAGAATGGGTTTCTAAATAACGTTATTATCGATTTAGAAACCTATGTTTAGCATAAGGTGGGCGTGAGGCTTGTTAACTATTCTGTACCTTCACCGTTCCTATTTCGTTTGAGGAGGATATCCTCCCAGGCATTACTTTCTCCTGCGGTAGAAGGATTTTTTTTTTTTTTTTTTTTTTTTTTTTTTTTGCTGATACCCTGAAACACTCCCGATAGATCTGATCAATCCTATTTTATAACCAACTGAAGTGCCTTTTAGGGGCGACATAGGGGTTCCCCACTATAAACTGACCTCATGTCAAACCTTGCTCTGTGAATAACAGGCAAATAGACGAAAAGGAATGATATTTTTAATTCATTTTGGGTTCACCAGACATGTAACTTCTGTAATTAAAAAAAAAAAAAAAAAAAAAATCCCATTTTTACTTACGATAAAAAAAATTGAGAAAGAGAATACAAGGTAAAAAAAAAAAAAATTTCTTCCATGGAAGCAACGGTTTTGCCCTTGTGGGGAAGTTAGTAAATACAAACAACTGTTTATGCTTTAAGGCTCTTTTCTCATGCTATACTCAGTATTTTTGTCATCGGTTGGTGAACGAGAAGTCCTTCTTAACTGAGTCAATTTTTGTCATCGGTTGGTGAACGAGAAGTCCTTCTTAACTGAGTCAATTTTTGTCATCAGTTGGTGAACGAGAAGTCCTTCTTAACTGAGTCAATTTTTATTTTTTGTTCCAATTCAGAGTGCCTCTTTTTGAAGGAACTGGATTTTCCCCACATTATGGATTAACCTTGTGTCCAACTTTGCCCTGTGGGGAGGCAAATGTATAGAAACAACCAGTCAGCAATTCACAGAAGACACAAGATTGGTTTAAATGTGGAGACGCTCTAGATTGAAATAAAAGCAAAAATGTCGCAGTCAAGCAGGAATTCTTAAATCAATAACAAAAACAGTAAAGATTACATGCAACATCCGAGCAGATACTACATTTTGCTCCAAGTCAAATACTGGGCTGATTTTACTTACTGGTTAATTCTGATCCTAGTCTATGCAAAATCATAACAACTACCGGGACCTGTGGAAATTCCACAGCAGCATCTTTCAAATGTAATATATTGCTGCTGACATAGTATGGACGTTCAGCGTGAGTGGAGGCCCTGTGGTATTATTGTAGCCCTTTTGTTAAAACTGTACAATTATTTATCTAAGTAATCTGATTGATGTAGTGTCAAAATATATCTGATTATTACGGTTTATCTCCAATATCCTTATAGGCGTCTGTGACATATTTCCATTGTATGGACGCCTGGTACGAATGGAAACCTCACGATATCATTGTATTTTCTTTAGACGGAACAGACACTACCATTGGATCCTAGCCAGAAGACCAAATAGGTATATTTTGGTTTCACGCACGGCCCAAAAGCGACATCATTTTTTTTTTATTTTCACATTTCATCTTCTACGCAGTAATTTAATGTTCGTAGTATATTATCACCTATCCTCATTTTTAATAAATAGGATCTCCCGATCGAATAATTTATAATTTGAAAACCATGATACACAAGTGTGTATGTTAAAGGTACTACAGTATAAATATATAGATTACAAATTTAGGTGAAGGTACAGAATAATTAACACACACCACTCCTCATGTTAAGAATAGGTTTCTAAATTCTGTATCTATTCTGTATCTTTTGGCCAAGATCAACATGTAGTATCTGATAGCCCCTAGAGTAAATGTGTCATTATGGTGATTGCAATAATTTTATCATAGTTATGATAGACAAAGTGGAATAGACAAAGAATGACCAACGACCCCCAAACAAATTCACATACTTTTGCTGGCCTTGTGCCTAATTTGTTAAATTGTATTTTTTACCTTGTAGCAAATAAATAATTCAAAGTGTAGCATATGTTCTGATATTACTTATTATTTATTTTTTTTATTTTTTTTTGGAATCCTTTGAGGCAAGGCTTCATGATTTGTGTATTGATTTATTTTGCGGACTGTTATCCTCATCTTCATAATTGTTGTTGGTTCACCTTCAGGGCCCATGGTGCAGTAGACAGAGGCATTGAGCCTCTACAGTTCCAGGTGAGCATTGGCTGAAGGTAGCGGTTTCAATCCTACCCAAAGCAGAGCAGAGGATTCATTGGCCACAATGTGGTAAGACAACAACAACTATGGAAGATTACTAGGGATACCGTTACAAGACTCAGCATTCCTATCTTGTCGTGTAATATATTGCTGCTGACATATATCGTTATATTGTGAAAAAACATTTTCAATTTTCGTTCAGTGAAACAAAAGTTATGAAAAAATAATTTACTGGTGTTCAAAATCGTAAAAAAAAAAACGTAAGGAGGTGAACAAGGTTTTTATGACCAGTCTCCATAGCAACCACGTCGCTTCAGCGACTAGTATTGCTACTAATTCACTGCTGTCACGAAAAGAGAAGAAACAAGTGAAACAGAGAGAATGAAAGAATGAAAGGGAGATAATTGGGGGGATTTCATTGAAAACAGACGAGTGCCGTACATTATTATTACATATGTGTTTATGGGAGCAAAAATATTACACTGAGATCAAACAAAGAACAAGTGAATTTATCGGAAGCCTGGAAAAATCATGGATTGCAATAGAAAAATGCAAGCAAGAAAAGTAATATGGTTAAGCTTAAACATGGAAAAGTAAAGAACTAGTTGTTAAAACTGGAAAAGAAAAGGACAAGATATTCTAGTAAAAATATAATAAATTTATAACTTAAAATATTGCAGGATTAAATTTTTTTTTTAATTCAATTTAACATTATATAATCAATTTTTAATGCTGCAATATTTTAAGTTATAAACTTATATTTTTTACTAGAATATCTTGTCCTTTTCTTTTCCAGTTTTAACAAGCAGTCCTTTACTTTTCCATGTTTAAGCTTAACCATATTACTTTTCATGCTCGCATTTTTCTATTGTAATATATATATATATATATATATATATATATATATATATATATATATATATATATATACTAGCAGGGAGACGTGACGTTGCCTGGGATCGAATGTTTCACACTCCCATATTCTTATTGTCATTGAAATCTGTGAAACGACCAAATCGATTGGTTGCCGAGTGTAGTTGGGGACCCATCGCAGTGCACCAGAAAGAAGCTTCACATGCCTCCCTGCAGTGACTTAGTCAACGATACATTGTAGTCTACATTGCATAAGATCAAAGTGTAGTATCTGTTCTTCAGATGCGACACTTCCATTTCTCGTTCTCTTTCAGTGGAGGAGAAATCCTTCACGACTGAGACAATTTTTATTTTTGTACCTTTTCTCCACGTTAAAAAACGACCCTGGTGTCTAACTCTGTCCCCCGTGGGGAGGCATTGCAAATAGGTACTGTTGCAATATTTTGGGTTAATGGGGTAGTTATTTAAATGCTGCCCACCTCAGCATTATTTGGCACAAGGCCTGGAAAGTGGGAACCCCGCAGGCTCCCCTAAAGGAGGGGCACTCCTGCAATTTTAAAAATTGCCTGAGTAACCCCGTCGGCATTCCCCGGTCGGGGCGCCTCAGGCAGCAAGCAATAAACTTGCCCCACCGGAAAGCCCAGTGGCAAGGCCTGGGAGGGTGGACCTCCTAGGTATTACCCAGGTGGTGTACCTCAGTCCAACAGGTGCTGGGCCGGTTCCCGGCCCCTCACCTGTTGGGCTGAGTGTCAAGTGACGAATCCTTGACTTGTACTACCCTGTCTCCCTGCAGCCAAAGCCGCTAGGAGGCACATCCCATCATCCCAGGGGACTAATGGGGTATGATCCCACACAGTCGGAAGATTCTATTTATAAACGATGCTGCTAAGAACTGGCGAATCAAATTAATTCACGTTCTGCTACCAACCAATCAGGAACCAGAATTGCTTCATAAATATTAAACCTTTTCTGGAGCAATTTCACATGTTCTTTCCGGGTTTCGACACGGTAAGAATATTTTGTTCTGTGGAACTGTCTACTACAAACAAGTCACCTCCCAGGACTTGTGTGTAACAGCGAACCATCTGAAACTGTTGTGAAACTAAAAATGGCTTACACTTCTAGAGGTACATTGCATTGGAGAGAACCTATTGTTGATTTTATAAAAAAATTTTTTTATATATAATGACTTGAATTAAATTTGAAATACAACAGTCAAGTATCATGCTTCAATTATGCTCTAAACAGAAACATTCATTTCGAACACGCCCCTGTCATATCAAAGAACCTACTGTTGATTTTATGTACTTGGCCTTACTGCTTGTGTGATGATAATGGCCTGAATTTAAGTTTAAAATGAAAAAGTCAAATATCATGGTGTACTTGTGCTTTAAACAGAAACATTCATTTCAAAGGTGCCTCTGTCATATCAAAGAACTTATTACTGATTATATATGTAATAAAACTTCCCAAATGCATTTGTGATGTTAGGCTATATAAGGTGTTAACTTTGGTCCAAATCGCCTGTCTTTTATTTCATCGGATTATTTCAATTATCAATTATCGATACTTATCAAAGATATTCCGATATAAAATCTATCTAAGAACACTGCCAGGCGCATAAAGTATCTTCGTGTGAAATTTGGAAAAAATCGTTCCAGACGTTTTCAAGTTCATAGAGAATGAACTCACACCCACAGACAAAGTTCCTGTCATAAACTAGTATATATATATTACAATCAAAAGAAAATATATACTGCTGAGGTATATATTCTATGAATAATATTTCGAATTGTAACAAATGTTTAGCTCAATATATGAGAATTTTTAACTTTTCAGGGCATGCATATCATGAGTTAACATTCCAAAACCAAAAGATATATTTAACTCATACTTACAAGTTTTTATTCATTTTTCAACCTATCTAAGAACACTGCCAGGCACATAAAGTATCTTCGTGTGAAATTTCATACAAAGCAGCACAACCGTTTTTGAGTCCATAGGGAGTGAACTCTTTATATACTAATAGAATAGAATAAAGTAGATCGGTACATATATATATATATATATATATATATATATATATATATATATATATATATATATATATATAATTATTTACTATAATAATCATTAAATACCTACAGACACTAGTGTTTCATCCTTTCGGGAAGCATCAGTGCAGGGTGTCACAATTAAAACTAGTCGATAGATTCGAACCCGGTGACAGAAGCCATCTCTGGCTTTATTAGCATATATATATATGATGTATAATTCTTTTCAGTTCGAGGAGGTCTACCCTCCCAGACCTTACCATCTCCCTTTGAGAAGGAGTTAGTTCATTCCCAATGGTGATGGGCTGTTTAGGCATTTTTTTTTTTTTTTTTTGCCAGAATACACTTTACCCAGTGCGTTCACTTTAAAAACTTCACCTGAAGTGTCCTATAAATTCGTTAAATGAATATATGCTAGCAGGATAAGTTGATGTTGTCCAGAATTGAATGATGAACGTTCATTTGATCCCCACCGCAGCACACAACATCATATTGTCTTTTTAATTGTTATTGTTGAGCCAAATTTTGATTTGTTTATGATTCACAAGTGTCAGAAGTATAATAGATCACTTTTTAAAATTATTTTTCTTTCTATTACACTTTTTTTCTTTTTTTTTTTTTTTTTTTTTTTTTTTACATTTTATAAAATCCAGTTGGGTGATGACTCAGGTATCCTCAGATTCGATTAAGTAAGGAAGACTATAAGTACAGTAATGTTTAAAAGTTGTAGTAGACTGGCAGGCTCGAACCTGTGACGCGAAAGCGGAAAAGAAAGTGGAGGTGTGTGTAAGGGTGTTGGTTGAGCAAAAAAAAAAAAAACTGCGAGCGCAAAAAAAAAAAAAAAAAAAAAAAGTAGGAGTAGTAAGCAGGGTCGAACGTGTAACGCGCCAGAGGAAAAAGAGGTGAAAAAAAAAAACTGTCTTATCGATGTGTCTACTGCGGTTGTGACGTCGTGGATGAGAGGATTGAATGACTTGCAAAAAATGTCCGTGAAAAAACCGACCCCTCCCTGTAAAAAACTGCCCAATTGAGGGTGAAAGAATTCATGTTTGTGGACAATTTTTTGATATTTGTCGTCCGAAGGGTCGAGCTTCAAAATGATACCAATCTCATGAAAATTCGTCGCTCTGTCGAAAGTTTTAGGCAGATATACAAACATGCACACATACATACATGATGATTGCAACGTCTTGTCAGACGAGTGCCACTCCCTCTCACACTGAAAGTCCATGAGCCCGAAAATGACTTATTTGGTCCTGTCGGCGAATTCACACACTCGACATGACACTGAAGACGGTCATTGGTATACATAAATATATATACACGCACGCATACATACATACATATATACACATACATACACATACACACATACATATAACGCATACATACATACATGATGATTGCAACGTCTTGTTAGACGAGTGCCACTCCCTCAGACACTTAAAGTCCATGAGCCCAAAAATGACTTTTTTTTAGTCCAACTGGTGAATTCACATGCTCAAGCAGGCATAACACTGAAGACGGTCATTGAGATCAATTATTACATACATCCAGCATTTCAAGCCTCCACGCATCACAACTTTTCCATCACCACAGGACCATTTTTATAGACAAATGTCTGAGGGAGTATCTATACACAGATGATGTTACAGAGTCTTAGCTTTGTATGACAGCTAAGTCTCTCTCTCGGTTCAAAATGTTGAGATCCAGCAACAAGCAAGAGCAAGATAGCCAGCAACAAGTTAAACTGCAGACCAGCTTAAAGCGGGTACTGCTCCCCCGCTTTATGGATTTTTTAAATCAGAAATTTGCTTCTCCTAGAAGCGCGGCTTACAGGAGCCATCTCCACCGCAACACACACATACATACACACAAACACACACGGTGCTAGTTGGCCGTTGACCTTAAAAAAGAGTCCATTCGCCCTTTGGAAGGTCTTGTTTATAATACTTCAGGGAGATTAGCCACCCTCCTCACCAAACAAATCTGGTGGGGGAACCAGTTGAGTCGCCAGTGACCCGACCATGAGGCAGGTAGTACTGGGTTATATGGTATCAGTAGCATATGACATGACCTGACATACATGCATACATACATACATACACAATACATAATACACACACATACACATACATATACATACATACACACGTGCAAACATACACAAGACGGTCATTGGCATACATACATATAAATATATACACGCATACATACATATATAGACATACACACATACATATCTATAAACATACGTATATATATACCTATATACATACACAATGCATAATACACATACATATACATACACACATGCATACATACACATATACATACATATACATCCACATATACACACATATACAAATACATACACCCATATACATACATATACATATACGTACACATGTGCACATATATATACATACACTTACTACATATACATACACATACATATATATGCATTTATACACATACACACAAACATGCACATATACACATACACATATACATGCACATATACACATACATATACATGCATGCATACACATACATATATATATGCATACATACACATACACACACATGCATACATACACATACAAACATATGTGCATATATACACACATAAACACATATATGCATATATACACATACATACATACAAACATATATAAATGCATATACATGGACACACAAACATATATACACACATACACATATACGTACATATACACATAGATATACATACATATACACACACATGTACATATATAAACATACATACACATATACATACATATATACAAAGATACATATAATGATGGCAGATCAATTATTACATGCTTCCAGCATTTCAGGCCTACACACGTCACAGCTTTTTTATCGCCACAGGACTATTTTTTATAGACAAATGCCCGAGGGAGTATCTATACAAAGATAATGTTACAGAGTTTTAGCTTTGTACGACAGCGTAATCTCTCTCTCAGTTCAAAATGTAAAGATCCAGCAATAAGCAAGAGCAAGATAGTCAGCAACAAGTCAAACTGCAGACCAGCTTAATGCGGGTACTGGTCTCCTGCTTTATGTTTTTTTTAAATCAGATATTTGCTTCTCCTATAGGGGTTGCTTTCACCACGGCTTACGGGAACCCTCTCCACCCCACACGCACATGGAAATAAACACATGCATACATATAGATGTACGCCAACATACATATGCATGTGCACACACATGCAAATATACACACGTAGAAGCACATATATATGCATATACATACACATACATATACATGTAAAATACACACGAAGGAACATTCCAAACGTCATAAATACTCAATGATCAGGACAACGATTAAATGAGTTTGACATAAAAAAAAACAATCCAATACAAACAATTTTGGTACTAGTGCACTCACCAATCCGTGCTGAAACAACAACGCTACCATCCAAAAAGCCATTCTTAACATGGGGAGGGGAGGATGTTTTGTACCTATTCTGCACTTTAACCTTACAATTGAATAAAAAGCATATCATAAAACTTTAATTAAACTTAGAAATACGATTTAAAAAAAAAAATAAAATAGCGCGGATCAGTTAGTGCATCAGCACCACAATTTTTAGAAGAGACAGTCACTCGTTGAAGTGCTTGTGCAACTTTACAAATGAATAGACGTTGCAATTAGATGAAAAATCCAACCGCGGATTAATTAAGGCAGATGGACTGTTTTTGTCCTTTTTCCTTCTTGTTCTTTTTTTTTTAATAAAAAGTTTGTCTATAAGACTCACACTTCCGCAGTAGAAAATGATGATGATGATGATGATGATGATGATGATGATGATGATGATGATGATGTGGACAAATTCACACATTATTTCACAAATAAAATCAACGTCCGAATCAAACGTAAACAACAATCCAACTGACATGTATTAAAGACGCTTGGACTTTTTTTTTTAATAAAAAGTTTGTTTGAGACTCACATTTCTGCAGTAGAAAATAATGATGACGATGATGATGATGATGTGGACAAATTGACATATTATTTGACAAATAAAATCGACGTCCGAATCAAACGTAAACATAAACAACAATCCAACTGACATATATTAAACACGCATACATACATACATATATACATACATACATACATACATACATGATACATACATAATGGCTTCCTTTAGTCTTGACAGACTATGGATACCCACTGTAAGATTGCCTGCGCATGAAATTTTTGTGGCAAGAGATGAGCAATCTCCAACCACACGTCTCCTGAGTCAACATTGTTAGATACCAGTAGCAAGTGGAGGTTCAGGACAACTAGAAACAATGCCGAGATAAGCGGAAATCACATACAGCGCTGAGAATTCCCAAATGGTTACTCATCTAGTACTAGCCAGGCTCAATGTTGCTTACCTTCGATGATCTGATGAGAACCAGTGTGTCAACGTGATCATACATACATACATACATACATACATACACTTAAACAGACAGGTGAGAGTTATATTATAGAAGATGGTTATGGAGATCACTATTTATTATGACAAAGTCAGACACAGGGTCAATTTTTAATGTAGAGGAAAAGCATAAGCCCCCGAAAAGTTTCATTTTGGGATACAAATAAAAACTGTTTCAGCGTTAGAGGACATCTCCTCCTCCGATCAAAGACATATGAGACAAATTTCATTTTCACAAATAAAAAGCAAATCTATTTTACTTACAAATCCAGCACAAGGCCATCAAAAATGTAACTCTGGTTTTCATCTAGCTAAGGTTTTTTTCCCTGTTTACTCGTCTTGTGCAGTTCTAGGAGGTCCACCCTCCCAGGATTTTCCTTCTCTCTTTGAGAAGGAGTTAGTTTATTTCTTATCGCCTAAAGCGTCCCTAACGGGGAATGTTGATGGAACTGACCAGGCATTTGTTTCAGGCCAGACTGCTCTTCATCTAAGGCCATAGTTCTTCAATTCTATCTTCCCACCCTTGTGTTACATCTTTCCGCTGTAGGCGGAAGATAAATACACCATCAAAAGTATAAGGAGTTTGTGGGGTTTGGATAGATCTGTGGCTATCCTCTGTTTATCCCCCTCTTAACAAGCCGCGTTTCAACCCATTTGTATAAGCATTGTTCCTTTCATTCTTTTATTATTTGTGCATCACTTCACTCAGCATTCACCAAAATACCACATTCACTCTATTGGTTATCTTACTTAAAATATCCTCAATAACTTTTTAATCCACTTTATTTACAAAAGATATTTACAATACATACTGCACTTTGATCAGCCGGTAAAGTTTTTCACAATATGCTTATGGAGGTCTATCTTCATTTTCAAGTTCTAAAAAAAGTCATCGACCACAGTTGAGGGCGATCTGAAGGCTCCCTTTCATCAGTTACTATCTCAAGATGTAAGGGAGGATGTCATATTTTCCCTATGATTACTCCACTTACCCTTATTCTCACTTTATAATGTGGGGACGCCAAATACCATTTTTTTTTTTTTTAGTCTTGGGTATGACTTGATTGAGAATTGAACTCTGGTCTCCTAGCTCATTTGCAAGTACTTTTTCTAAAACTTAAAAATATAATTCAGGTTCTAAGTTAAAACTTTTATTTCAGTCCATGTTTACTTATGAAGGCAAATTTAGATACAAAGTTGATTTTAAACAGATAAGATCCAGCTTTCTAAAAAGGGCACTCTAGATTGGAGGTAAAAGATTAAAAAAATAAAAATGCCTACAATCGAGAAGCATTTTTCCTTCTGACTGAAGACAGAGCAGATACTACACTTTGATCTTAGACCTGCAACTTTCTAATATGATAATGTCATAATAAAAACACCGGTTTCTGATCTACCATTCAACCAATTTAGATGCAAAGTTGGCTTTTTAAAATAGAAAAGACCAAACAAGTCGGCACCAAGTATTATTTTTTCAGTCTGTGCTATAACTTGACTGAGAATTGAATCTGATCTCCCGAACCATTTGAGAATACTTTATCCATGCTAAATGTGTGGAAAATATTGTCTGACACGGATGCGATATTATTGTACTCCTTTTAATTTGGATCAAAGTGAAATGCAGGGTGTTCTATAATTAATGGTACAAAGTATTTTTCCCATATTTATTAAATAAATTAAACAATACAGATCACATAAACGTAAATATATACAATAGTATTGCAAGATTAAAAATATCCAAACTTTATTCAATGTAACTGCCCTATGCATCATTAACTCTTGGTGAATGCTTTACATGGGTCACGCATGATTTTAGTGGGATTTTGGCCCATTTATGATTTAATTTCTTTTTCAGAGCTTCCAAATTGGTATAGTGGGAAACTGAGACTTTACTTTCCAAGATAAACAAAATATCTTTATCGCACCAGTTGATTTGAAACGCTTTAGTGCTATTCACACCAACATTCTGTTCACATTGAAAGTCTTCGTAATGTCTTCTGTAGACTTTCCAGATAAGAATAACTCTATAATAGTAATTCGTTTCGTTTAAATCATGACGAATATTGTAAAAAATAATCTTCAACTTAAACTTTATTCATATACGCCTGAAAAAAAAAGTTTAAAATTCATGAAAATTTACTAAATATAGATAATAGCGTTGAAGCTCGACTGAATACACGGAATAAATGACTACAACTACAACAACATGCATCAATAACCTGCTGCAAACGCTTGGTGAATGCTTTACACGAGTCATGAATAATTTTTGTGGGATTATGGTTTACTCTTAACTTAATTTATTCTTCTGAGGCTTCAAATGTTTATGATGGGAAGCTGAGACTTTACTCCCCAAGAGGGACCAAATACATTGATCCCACCAGTTGCTTTTTAGTGCTCTCTAAAAATATACAATAATATTACTAGATTCAAAATATCCAAACTTTATTCAATATAACCGTTCTGTGCATCAGTAACCTTCTGCAAACGCTTTATGAATGCTCTACACGAGTCATGAATGATTTTTCATGCGATTTTGATCCATTCCTCACTTAATTTTTTTCTTCAGAGCCTCCACGTTGGGAAGCTGGAACTTTACTTTCCAACATTGACCAAATATCTTGATCTAACGAGTTGATTTGAAACGTTTTAGTGCTCTCCACACTGATATTCGGTCCACATTTAAGATCTTCTCAATGTCTCCTACAGACATTCCGGATTTGAACAGCTCTGCAATGGTAATTTGTTTCGCTAAATCATGGAACATATTGTACAAAAGTAATCTTCAAGTTAAACTTTATCCATATGCACCTGAAAAAGATAAAAATTCACTAAATATAGATAATAGAAAGTTGTAACGGTAAATATTGGACATCCTGTATAGTCATTTAAGTCCCATCGATGAAATGTTGCATCCCTTTGCCTGTTCTACAAGTACTTTAATGGAGAATGCTCTGACAGACTGCAAGCACTTGTGCCCCCACGACGTAAATACTCCCAACAAACCTGACAAGCAGCTAAATCCCACCCCTTCACAGTAGAGATCCCTAGATGCAAGAAAGCCTTCTACTCCAGTAGTTTCTCCCCAGAACAGCTAGACTTTGGAATTCCCTTCCGGGTCCCTGCTTCCCCGACTGCACTGACATGCAGAAGTTCAAGTGCAACGTGAACCGACATCTTGCTGCCCAACTTCCTACACAGTACCACTGATGGTAGCCCCCTACAACAAAGTCCCCGATAGTAGCCCCCTACAACAAAGTGGCAATGTGCCTTGTTTGGGGTGAAAATGTAAAAAAAAAAAAAAAAAGTACTATCGGTTTTAGAATATATACGGTTTGGAGGAGGGAGAGCTCTTTCTAAAAAAGCTTGTAAACAAACAGACACACAAATAGAAACTTTATTATCTGTTATATAAAGGACAGTTGTCTGTGTGTTTGTATGCTTGTATGTCTAGATAAAAAAAAAACTACAAAACCAACACCTACAAAGTTGGTATATTCTTAATCGGCGTTGCCTGAGATGAATAATATCTAAAATTAAAAAGAAAATTATTTATAGATCAGTGATTAAATGGAGAATCTCGATTTTTCAGCCATTTTTAATTTTATCTATTATATAAAGGAGAGGTGAATGACTTGAATTATTATATATTTTTTCAATACATTAAAACAAAGATGAATAAGCTGGGTGAAGTTTAGAAAAGGCTGGTGGCGAAGGATGGAACGATGAGGAAAACAAGGAAGGGGAAAAGAGAGAAAAATAGAGAGACGGGTTGAGAAAGATAGCGATATAGAAGTTTTAATATAAAATGTTATATCTTTATAACTCTTCTATTTTGTTTTTATGTCCCTGTGCAACGCCGGTAGCTCTACTAGTATATATATATATATATATATATATATATATATATATATATATATATATAAGAATGGTATAAGTCAACTGAATTAAAGGAATAAATTATAAGATGGTCAACATCATGAATTTTAGAATATAACTTTTTGTCATTTATTCTCTCTCACTCTCTCTCTCTCTCTCTCTCTCTATATATATATATATATATATATATATATATATATATATATATATATATGATTCCATGGATTTCTGCCTTTGGATTATTATGGACCGTCTTCTTCCAATTACGGGATTTCCTTGGATTTTACTTGTGCAAATGGAAATTCTTTTAACTTTCTTGAAGCTATACATTTGGATTTTACCGTCACTGGATTATTTATCTTCCACCATACTATCCATTCATGTGTAATCACCTTTTTCTTCACCATATTCCCTCTGCTTCACTTATTTTGTTTTCAAGTAAGATCTTTGACTTACTTGTTGTTTCATCAAATACTTTTGCATGCAAAATCCGATCCTGCATTTTGCTAATTCCTACCCTCTGATCAGAAGGAAAGTATTTCTTCGAAACTCCGCGGATTAAGGACTATCCACTTATCTAGTGTTTCCTTTTCAGATTAAATATGTTTTTAACTCATTTCAAAGTGTTGTTTAACATGTTTTATTAACTATTTGCTCGTATATATATATATATATATATATATATATATATATATATATATATATATATATATATATATTAAATCCCCGAAACAGTGTTTCATCGTAAACAACTGATGATCCCTTAAAAAATAAATTATTAATACTATAGTAAATTCGAGAGCGAGTTGATGCAGTGATTGCAGGTGATTAAATGACTTACTGACTAGATGGTTTTCTAACGAATGATAAAAAATATTTTTTTGTATAGTTTTAAAGGTTAAAAACTTCAAAGGCTATATATATATATATATATATATATATATGTTTATATTCCTTCAGTCTTGACAGACTATGAATACCCACTGTAACGGTGCCTGCGTGTGGAAGTTTTGTGGTAAGAGTTGCATAATCACCAACCACACCTCTTCTGAGTCGGCATCGTTAAATACCAGTGGCAAGTAAAAGTTCAAGACGACTGGAAACAATGCCGAGGTAAGCAGAGAGCACATACAACGCCTAGAATTCCCAAGTAGTCACCCATGTGGTATTAACCAGGATCAACGTTGTTAATCTTTGGTGATCTGATAAAAACCGATGTGCCAACGTAATTATGTCTTATGTGTGTGTGTGTATGCATATATATTGTCATCCACATACAGTACTGTTTCGTTGTATCACAACTCATCAGTGCTGCTAGACATACACTTTTCCCCAGGCGAGGATCGAACCTACAACCGTCGCATTAACACTCGGCAGCTCTCACCAACAGGCTACGAATCAGTGCCGTAAATATTTCACTTCGAGTGTGTATTAAATCCACACCCGCCCGTCGCAACAGTGCTCTAACTATAAGTTTGTTTACAAACAAATTAACAGTGGGCTTCGGCTTGAATACGCGTCGGCTGAAAATATATTTACAAAGTGCTCAACCAAAAGAGGGGGGGTTAATTGTTATCCACATACAGTACTGTTTCGTTGTATCACAACTCATCAGTGCGGCTAGACATACACTTTTCCCCAGCCGAGGATAGTCATCCACATACAGTACTGTTTCGCTGTATATATATATATATATATATATATATATATATATATATATATATATATATATATAGAGAGAGAGAGAGAGAGAGAGAGAGAGAGAGAGAGAGATTCTGCATTTATTTCCACAACATACCCCCTTTGTTTCCCAGCCGCTGGATCTAAGAGTCTGATTGTTACGGTTTACGTATCTAGTAGTTGTAGCAGTTGCTTCACGACAGCCGTCAGAGTAAGGAAAGATCAGTGGTCTGTGAGAAGTTCGGTTTTTGCTTCGGAAAATCCGCACACCACTGGCTTCTCAATGGTCGCTATGTGCTCTGGAGCGTCTCAGCGATATATACGTATATATTACTAGTAGCACGGTCATCCGGCATTGTCCGGGGGGAGGGGAATACTTTCAACAAAATACAAGAATTGAAAAAAAAAAATAGTGTATGTCTAACATCTTTCTGATAAAACTTCTCTCTCTCTCTCTCTCTCTCTCTCTCTTTCTCTCTCTCATTCTCTTTCTCTTTTTCTTTCCGTCCCTCTCCTTCCCCCTCTCACTTTTACCTCCTCTTATCCCTCTCTCTCCTCTCTATTACCTCACTTCCCTCTATCTCTATTACCCCCTCTCTTTCTCACCTCTTGATTCTCACTTTCTCTGACAAATGGAAAAGGAAATCGTTAACAAATTACTGCATAATGACATGAAAACATTGCTTTCAATGTAAACACCTCAACTAATTTTGTTCCTGTTGACTACCAAAGGAATGAATATTTAAAAAAAAAAAATAAATAAATAAAATAACCCCCCCCCCCCAAAAAAAACAGTTCCTATATTTTGTCAGAGACATTGTGAAAAAAAAATCAACTTTGTCTCTCGTGGCGAAACGGATTAAGTACTTGGTAAAATTCTGTTCCAAGTGACACTCTTCTGGGGGTTGGAAGTTTAATTCTCCGTGCAGGCAATATTCAGAATACATTTGCGAATTACTTAAGACTTCCGCCTGGTCATGGCTGACGGTACGAGAACATACTACTCTCGTGGATTAAATAAAGGATCCTGTTCGAAATTCTCGTCAGATTTAACAGAAAAATTCCAGAGTTTGACAAAAAGATTTCCGAGTTTGACAGAAAAATTTCCGAATTTGACAGAAAGATTCCCGAGTTTGACAGAAAGATTCCCGAGTTTGACAGAAAGATTCCCGAATTTAACAGAAAGATTCTTGAGTTTGACAGAAAGATTCCCGAGTTTGACAGAATGATTCCCGAGTTTGACACGATACATCTAAAAGAAAGCTGGAAGTTATTTTAGCCGAAACATTGTGAAAATAGCACTCAAGATGAGGACAATACTCCGAGGAATGTGCCTTGTATAGTTTTTGACTTTTAGCTAGATACACAGAGATATCCACAAATAACTTTCTTGTATATAACAAAAAATGGATGCAATTATCGTATAGAAACGTTTGTAAAATTGATTTTCTTTCGATTGCTATTTGACAATATTGTGTGTTTCTCGCTTCTATGTGACTTACACGTTTTGTTTTTAATTATTTAATATTTCTAGAGTGAAAAAAAAAAATTCCAATGAAACAATAACATAGCCTACCGACAGAAAATAATTAATCTTTATTAAGAACTTAAAAAAAACAACACATAAAGAGTTCGTGGAATGCAAAAGTTCAAAGAGTCTTTGGTAAAAGAAGATTTATGCTGTCTGTAAGGTGAAATTATGCACACGTGTTTATTTTGGCTAGCGCCGTATGCGTTTACGTGTGGATAGACATGAAAACGTGTGCATATATTAGCATGCCTGTTTTGTTAGTGAGGGAGTGTACGTATGAACTTGTGTTTACAGGCGTTGGGTAAACAGTGTATATTTTCGATGACTATGTTTAGTAGTTGTTGAAAGTGTCTTGTTATATGTGTGCGTTTTGGTCCCAAAAGGCCTGCTGAATTATGACATTCATGTTTGTAGAAGAAAAATAGAAAAGAGAGAGAAAAACGTTGTGTTTGGGTTTTTATAGCATGTATGCAGAATTTCAGAACTGAATATTTCTTGTGCTGTGATTGGTTGAAAGAAGACAATATATAAGAAACAAGATTCACTGCCGCGGCTGCTTCCAACATATTGATCAATTATTTATTGAAATCAAATATGGAACAACGTAAAATCTGAAAAAAATGTTTTCTATCAAAAAATAAACACAATTTAATTACAATTGCAACTGAAAAATTCACATAACTTCCTGTGCCTCAGACATGCAAGTCATCCGTAACATCTCAATAGTTTCACCTCCACCACTTGTTCCAATGAAATCAAATCCACAGTGAGGCTGATTCCACCTTATTTTTCTGGCTGTGAAATCATTGCCTGTGTGATGCTATCGACGCCCCCACCCTCGATTGTGTTACAAAGAAAAAAAAAGAAGAAGTAAGTTGTTCGGCAAAACAAAGGTTATAGAGAGTGAGATTAATAGAAAGATAATGGAAAAATAAAGGATCGCAAAAAAAAGCTCAAATAGGATTGTTAATCAAAGTGTGGCAGTTATGAGAATAAAACACCAGACAATAGACGTTTATATATTTAGAGTTAGTTCACTGACAGTTTTAACAGCCGTGATGAGTTTTGTAACAGTTTATAACAGTTAGGGACAATTTATGGACAGTCTTGGGTTTGCGAAAGTTGAAGACAATTGCTAGTTGGACACAGTTAAAGGCAGATCATGGCTTAGAATAAATCAAGATAAGCTGCTGGCAACTGACAAAAGAGGCATTGTTAGACTATGTAGATGTAGATGATAGCAGTTAGAAGAATGTTTCCCGCGATGATGTGACACACGCACTCAGAGTACAGCTGATGGAATGTGTTAGAGTTTTTATTTTCTTTTGTTTCTCTGGTGTTATTTTATTTTTATACTTGTGAACCAGTGAACCCCTTTGACAGTCCCCAGTAAGTGAGAGACGATAACACGACCAGAATGAAAAGAGATGACCAAGGAGAAGAAGACCATGAAAACAGCATTGGAGTCGTCGATTGTCGATCACGAGGGAATGCATGTGGTCTCGCACCTGAACACGTTCCTGCATATCCTGTCAAAAATGAAAGGTGCACACACATATCTGTGCACTACTTCAGATCCTCGGCTCAGCTATATTTGTATCGATCTTTTAAGATCATGACTGATCAGCCTGGGATTTACATATCTCCTAAGCTATATAGACCGCTTCACACAATGGTCTGAAGCCCTTTCCCTAAATGAGATTTCAGCTGAATCTATAATGAAAGCTTTAATATTGTGCTCATTACCATCTTAGAATCGCCTCTGGAAGTGAGTTCAAATCTCATCTCTTCCAGGAAATGTCCAGAATTTTAGGGTTTAAGCATAGCGGTATGACAAGCTATCCTCCACATCCTAACGGAATGATAGAACGTTTCCATTGCTAATTGAAAGCTGTGTTATTTGCTTGTGGCACAATGATAAAGAGCCTTTTAAGAGGGAGCTTTTGAGCTCCCCACATGCAAAAGCCTTCTAACTGTGTTTTCTTGTTCTTGCGGGAGGTGCATAAAAACAAGTCAGTGCTGCTATATCTCGAAATGTCAGTGAACCTCCAATCTGAAGATTGACAGATGATTATAAACTCTCAGCACAATTTGGGCACACTAGAATGTGAAAAACAAAATAATATTTCAGTCTCTTTGTTTTTAATATGTCTCTCTCTCTCCTTTTCTCTTTCTATCTCTGTGTCTCTCTCCGTCTTTCTCTCTTTTAACTAGCTCAATGTTTTGAGTTGTTAAAATTGCTTCAATTGCACATAAAGCAGCACATGTGATCGAAAATAATAACATCATTAGTCATCCCAGCATAGAAATAAATTGAATTTGGACGTCACTAATCATCAAATCACAGGAAAAGAAAACATGATATAAGCCCAGCCAAAGGGAGGTAACTTCACTAAAAAACAAAAAAACTCTTTTTCCTTAGAGTTACAACCCTTCTCATTAAATCACCAAAGTTAAGCAACGTTGAACATGATCAGTACCAAATCGGTGACTATTCCGAAAAACCAGGCACTATATGTAGGAGGTGTCGATATCTCTCTGCAAGAACTGAAAAAAATCTAATGTCATCATCTCCTCTAACAGAGATATTACGTACAAGTGACAGAGGATTACTAATGAATTTAATATTCCCATGAAACTTGCTCCTTTGGAGGACGCCATTTCAACGTGTAATCCAAAATGTCCTGAAATATTAAACAACTTGGGGTCATCAGAACTTTCACAAAATCGATGTCAACAATGTCACAGTTTTTTTTAATTCACAGTCTGACTCCAAAGAACCTGCTGACTGACCACTATTCTCACTCCAAGCAGCTGATCGACGTCCCTGTCACTGCCTCAATCATCACCAGCACTTCCTGACAATATCAACAGCATCAGTTACGATCGAATTGACCTTCAATAAAAGTTTAAACTAAAGTTCTTTGTTCTACTTGCTTCCATACGTTCATTTTTGTAATATAACAATAAGGAATTTCTTACTGATGTGTTTTACAAGATTTTAACTACCGTGGAATTTCCACGGGTCCTGCTAGTTATTATTATTATTATTATTATTATTATTATTATTATTATTATTATTATTATTACTTTTTTAATTATTATTATTTTATTATTATTATTATTATTATTATTATTATTATTATAATTATTATTATTATTATTATTATTATTAGTATAATCATCATCATCATCATCATCATCATCAACAGATGAACTGTTGATGATGATGATGAACTGTTGATGGATGCAAATGGATGCAAATGAAGTGAATCATGTACTTATGACAGTCTCGTAACTCTTTTGTCCTTTAATCCTCACATTCCATGAGCGATATTTAATAATCGTGTTGCCATACTGATTCTCATTAAATCACCGAAGTTAAGCAACGTTAAGCCTTATCAGTACCAGATGGGTGACCATTTCGAAAAATCAGGCACTATATTTAGGAGGATGTCGACATTTCTGCAAGAATTGAAAAAAAAAACTAATGTTGTCATCTCCTCTAACAGAGATATACAAGCAACTGAGGATTGCTGGTGAATTTAATATTCCCATGAAACTTCCTCCTTTGGAGGGCTTTAGTTCAACCCAAATAAGGCAAGTAATGCTTCGATTGGTCGGATGTTTTTGACAAATAAGGAAGAATTATAGCTGTCTGGGTTGGAATCTATCCGTATAATATTTATCATAGACCTTGATTTTCAGTTTCATGCAGCAAGTGACTTCATGTCTTGTCTGGAGCGATTTCTACAAAACATACCACAATGATAGTGACAACAAGTCTCACCTACTTCCAAGCATGCTTCCATCTCAGCAATCAAGACTTTTTTTTTTCTTTTTACACAGTGATCACCACTTATCAAGGCCCGGAAGCCACTCAGGGATAAGGGTTATTGCAAGTACATTACGTTAGTGAGGAGATTTGCTGAAGTGTTCACTTAAGGGGGCGGTTCATTAGGAATTTGTTAACATTGGACTTGAAGACATCCGAGTTGTAGTCCGGAGGGAAGCAGGCAGACGGAACAGAGTTCCACAGGCGTGCAGTTCTAAGAAAGAAGCTTTGTTCATGGAATCAGCATTTTGATTTAGGCACAGATATAGAGTGGGGGAAATTTTTCATAGTGGATTCAGCTAGACGGGTGTTTTTCGTGAAAGATTGGCGAGGGGGGACCAGAGATTGGAGTTCAGACGAGCATCTGCCATGGAAATAACGATAAAACAAGGACAGGCTCGCAACGTCTCTTCTGTGGGAGAGAGATTGCAGGGTAGAGAAAAGGGCATCCCTCACTAAGCCACAAAGTCTATTTTGTACTCTGTCAAGGCAGGATAGGCTGTTTTTAGCAACTCCTGCCCAGATATGGCAACAGTATTCCATCCTTGGACGTACTTGGCTTTTATATAGATAGAGAATTGCATCAGTAGTGAGATATCTTCTGGAGCGGTAGAAGGATCCCACCATCTTTCCAGCGACCTTGGCAACAAACTTGATGTACGTGTTCCATTTCAGATCAGGAGTAAAGGTCAAACCCAGAAGCTTGTCAAAACACGGGGCCTCACCCAGACGAGAGCCATCCATCACAATTGATGCCAGCTGGGGATCAGAGCGTTGATGATGTAAGGATAGGAGTTTGGTTTTGGATGCATTAAAGGTAACCAGCCACATCTTCCCCCACTGAACCACGCGCTCGAGATCAGAGGAGAGAGAATCAGAGAGAACTTTGTCATTTACAGCCTTTGATGTGTTGCCGTAGATGGTCGTGTCATCAGCATAGATGTCAACGAATGATTTAAGTATGTGTTTAGGGAGGTCATTGATGTAGATCAGGAAGAGAGTTGGGCCCAGGATTGATCCCTGAGGGACTCCAGCATTTATATTGCAGGCCTCCGATTTTTGTCCATCTACCACTACTCTTATGAGCCTATTGGAGAGAAATGATTTAATGATGACCAATGTTTTTAAAAAGATGAGTGGTCTCAGCAATGACAATAAATGCAGGATCTGCCACACAGAAGTAGGGAGTGTGAGACACCTGACATCCAGATGTAAAGTCCTGCTGGAGGACAACTACTGTACAATGCGACACCATGGAGTGTGTGATTATCTCAGAAATAAGTCATACAGCATCACTTATGACTATGCAATCCCAACATTTATGGACCTAGGAAACGGAGTTATAAAATCTGACGTGGTGATAAGATACAAGAAGGAGAAATATTAGGTTGGTGCAAAAATAATGCCGTTTTTTTTTTTACTTGGAGTTGAACGTCAAAAAACGACGTTTTTGCACCAACATAGTGATAAGGGACAAGAAAGAGAAAGAAGCAACCTTAGTGGAAGTTAGTGTCTCCAATGATGCTTGGTTATACAGAGCTGATGGAGAAAAGAGAATGAAAAAACAAGGTCTCATATGACATGAAAAGAAATTGGAATTTTAGGAAGATCTTTATCATTCCAGTAATTATTGGAGCAACTAGACTCATAAAAGAGAATTTCAAAAACTACCTGGCAAATATACCCGGCGAACCAAGTGCAAGAGAGATTTTTAAAATTGTACTTAAAGGGACGGTCAGAATCTTAAAATGATCTCTCGATTGTAATATATAAGATAGCAGGTGAATGTTTGGCATCCAGTAGGTTGCCCCATTCCCGGTTTGAACAAACTGATGAGAAAATTGAACAAAAAAAAAAGAACTTGATCGCTTCACTATAATCAAACGAAGATGGTAATGGCTGCCAAAAGATCAAGACTTGATGACCAATGCTTTTATGAAGACGAGTGGTTTCAGCAATAACAACAAGTGCACGTTCTGCCACACAGAAATAGAATGTGTGAGTCACTTGAGATCCAGATGTAAGGTTCTGCTGAAGGCTTGTTATTATACAATACCACACAATTGAGCATGTAAATATCTCCACTGGACCATCTGTCAAATATTCAGTGTAGCAGCAAGTCCTGGAAACATGTTTACCAGAAAGAACAGTTGGAAATAAGTCATACACCATTCACTAGGACTATGCAATTCCTACAGCTTTGTCTTTAGAAAACGTAGCTGTTAAAGCTGACCTAGTAATAAGAGACAAGAGGGAGAAAGTAGTTGAAGTCATTGTCTCTAATGATACTGTATTAAACTGAGCTAGCAGGGAGAAGATTATGAAATACCAAAGTCTTGTGTACAACGGGAAAAGAAACTGGAATCTTAGGAAGATTTTGTTTTTCCAGTAATTATAGGAGTAACCGGGCTTATTAAAAAGAATTTAAAAAAAAAACTAGCAAATATACCAAATCGAAGTAAGATTATGAAATATCAAAATCTTCATTTTAATAAATATTTTTTGTTACTTTTCATTTTTTGAAAATTGTTTATCGTTGTAGTAGTAATTCTTCTAAAAGAAGGTCTGCTCTGTCTGCTACGGATACGCAGGAACTAGAAGAGGAAAAAGAAGAAAAAAAGAAAGAAAGAAAGAAGAAGAAGAAGAAGAAGAAGAAGAAGAAGCGGTGGGCACGTTTGGTTTAATTGGGAAAAAGGTGAGACTATCCGCGAGAATTCCGGAGACTTCAGAGGGATAACGGTCCAGACTCGGACGGATAGGCAGCTGTGCTTTTGCTCAAAATAGATCACTGGTAATAAAAGAGAAAATTTCCTTTCAAAAGCAGTTTTCAATCGTTACTTTCACTTTTAAAAATTGTTTAGTGTTACTTTTAATTTTTTAAAGATTATTTATTGTTATTTTTAATTTTTTTAAATTGTGAAGTGTTACTTTTCATTTTTTAAATTTATTTAGTATTACTTATCATTTTTTAATAATTATTTAGTAGTAAGTTTCATTTTTTAAAAATTATTTATTGTTACTTTTAATTTTTTATTAATGATTAAAAAAAATATTTAGTGTTACTTTTCATTTTTTTAAAAATCATTTATTGTTGCTTTTCATTTTTTAAAAATTATTTATTGTTACTTTTCATTTTAAAAAAATTATTTATTGTTACTTTTCCTTTTTTAAAAATAGTTCATGATTATTTATTTATTTTCAAAGAATTGTTTACGATTATTTTCATTTTTTAAGAATTATTTATTGTTACTTTTCATTTTTCAAAAATCATTTATTGTTACTTTTCATTTTTCAAAAATCATTTATTGTTACTTTTCATTTTTTAAATATTATTTATTGTTACTTTTCATTTTAAAAAAATTATTTATTGTTACTTTTCATTTTTTAAAAATCATTTATTGTTACTTTTCATTTTTTAAATATTATTTATTGTTACTTTTCATTTTAAAAAATTTATTTATTGTTACTTTTCCTTTTTTAAAAATCATTTATTGTTACTTTTCATTTTAAAAAATCATTTATTATTACTTTTCATTTTTTAAAAATCATTTATTGTTACTTTTCATTTTTTTAAAATTATTTATTGCTACTTTTCATTTTTAAAAATTTATTTATTGTTACTTTTCTTTTTTTTAAATCATTTATTGTTACTTTTCATTTTTAAAAATCATTTATTGTTACTTTTCATTTTTTAAAAATCATTTATTGTTACTTTTCATTTTTTTTAAAATTATTTATTGTTACTTTTCATTTTTTTAAAAATCATTTATTGTTACTTTTCTTTTTTTAAAATCATTTATTGTTACTTTTCATTTTTTAAAAATCATTTATTGTTACTTTTCTTTTTTTAAAAATCATTTATTGTTACTTTTCATTTTTTAAAAAATTTAAAAATTATTTATTGTTACTTTTCATTTTTTAAAAATCATTTATTATAACTTTTCATTTTTAAAAAAATCATTCATCGTTACTTTTCATTTCTTAAAAATTATTTATGGTTACTTTTCATTTTTTAAAAATTGTTTATTCTTACTTTCCATTTTTAAAAATTATTCATTGTTACTTTTAATTTTTTAAAAATCATTCATTGGTATTTTCATTTTTTAAAAATTATTTATTGTTACATTTCATCTTTAAACATTATTTATTGTTACTTTTCATTTTTTTAAAAATTGTTTATTGTTACCTTTCTTTTTTAAAAATCATTTATTGTTACTTTTCATTTTTTAAAAATTGCTAATTATTACTTTTAATGTTTTAAAAATTGTTTATGATTACTTTTCATTTTTTAAAATTATTTATTGTTACATTTGATTTTTAAAAATTATTTAGTGTTACCTTTCTTTTTTTTAAATCATTTCTTGTTACTTTTCATTTTTCAAAAAATGTGTATTGTTACTTTTCATTTTTAAAAAGTTATTTATTGTTACTTTTCATGTGTTAAACAATTATTTAGTGTTACTTTTCATTTTTTAAAAATCATTTATTGTTACTTTTCATTTTTTTAAAGTTGCTAATTATTACTTTCAATTTTTAAAAAAAATTGTTTATTGTTATTTTTCATTTTTAAAAATTATGTATTGTTACTTTTCATTTTTCAAAAATTGTTTGTTGTTACTTTTCATTTTATAAAAATTGTTTATTGTTACTTTTCATTTTTAAAAATATATTTATTGTTACTTTTCTTTTTTAAAAATCATTTATTGTTACTTTTCATTTTAAAAAATATTTAGTGTTACTTTTCATTTTTTAAAAATCATTTATTATTACTTTTCATTTTTGAAAAATTATTCATCGTTACTTTTCATTTTTTAAAAATTATTTATGGTTACTTTTCATGTTTTAAAAATTGTTTATTGTTATTTTCATTTTTTAAAAGTATTTATTGTTACATTTGATTTTTAAAAATTATTTAGTGTTGCCTTTCTTTTTATTTTAATCATTTCTTGTTACTTTTCATTTTTTTTTAAATGTTTATTGTTACTTTTCATTTTTAAAAAGTTATTTATTGTTACTTTTCATGTGTTAAACAATTATTTAGTGTTACTTTTCATTTTTTAAAAATCATTTATTGTTACTTTTTATTCTTTAAAAGTTGTTAATTATTACATTTAATTCTTTAAAAAAAATTGTTTATTGTTACTTTTCATTTTTTAAATAATGTATTGTTACTTTTCATTTTTCAAAAATTGTTTATTGTGACTTTTCAATTTTTAAAAATTGTTTATTGTTACTTTTCATTTTTAAAAAAGTATTTATTGTTACTTTTCATATTCATCGTTACTTTTCATTTTTTTAAAATTATTTATGGTTACTTTTCATGTTTTAAAAATTGTTTATTGTTATTTTCATTTTTTTAAAATTATTTATTGTTACATTTGATTTTTAAAAATTATTTAGTGTTATCTTTCTTCTTTTAAAAATCATTTCTTGTTACTTTTCATTTTGCCAAAAATATTTATTGTTACTTTTCAATTTAAAAAAGTTATTTATTGTTACTTTCATGTGTTAAACAATTATTTAGTGTTACTTTTCATTTTTTAAAAATCATTTATTGTTACTTTTCTTTTTAATAAATTATTTATTGTTACTTTTCATTTTATAAAAATTGTGTATTGTTACTTTTCATTTTTAAAAAAATTATTTATTGTTACTTTTCTTTTTTAAAAATTATTTATTGTTACTTTTCATTAAAAAAAATATTTAGTGTTACTTTTCATTTTTTAAATATTATTTATTATTACTTTTCATTTTTAAAAAATTATTCATCGTTACTTTTCATTTTTTAAAAATTATTTATGGTTACTTTTCATTTTTTAAAAATTGTTTATTGTTACTTTCCATTTTTAAAAATTGTTCATCGTTATTTTTCATTTTTATAAAAAATCATGTATTGGTTAAAATCATTGATTGTTACTTTTCATTTAAAAAATTATTTAGTGTAACTTTTCATTTTTTTAAAAATTATTTATGATTACTTTTCATTTTAAAAAATTATTTAGTGTTACTTTTCATTTTTCTTTAAATTGTTTATTGTTGCTTTTCATTTTTTTAAATTATTTATTGCTACTTTTAATTTTTAAAGAATTGTTTACGATTACATTTCATTTTTTAAAATTAGTTATTGTTACATTTGATTTTTAAAAAATTATTTAGTGTAACTTTTCATTTTTTTAAAATTATTTATTGTTGCATTTGATTTTTAAAAAATTATTTATTGTTACTCTTCATGTTTTTTAAATTTATTTTGTATTGCTTTTAATTTTTTAATAATTATTTAGTAGTACTTTTCCTTTTTTAAGAATTTGTTAGTGTTACTTTCCATTTTTGTAAAATTGTTTATTGTTTATTTAAAAAAAATAATTTACTTTCAATTTCAATTTCACTTTAAATTTCAATTTACTTTCAATTCCAATTTTTAAAAATTGTTTATTGTTGGTTTTCATTTTGTTAAAAATTATTTATTGTTACTTTTTATTTAAAAAATATTTTAGTGTTACTTTTTATTTTTTTAAAATTATTTATTTTTACTTTTCATGTTTTTTTAATATTATTGAGTGTTACTTTTCATTTTTTAAAAATTATTGTTACTTCTCATTATTTAAACATTATTTATTGTTACTTTTAATTTAAAAAAATGTTTAATGTTACTTTTCATTTTTTAAAATTATTTATTGTTACTTTTTATTTTAAACAAATTATTTAGTGTTACTTTTATTTAAAAAATTTTTTTTACTTTTCATTTTTTAAAAAATTATTTAGTGTTACTTTTTCTTTTTTTAAAAATTATTTAGTTTTGCTTCTCATTTTTTAAAAAAATTATTTAGTGTTACTTTTCTTTATTTGAAATTATTTTTTGTTACTTTTTATTTTTAAAAATTATTTATTGTTACTTTTCATTATTTAAAAATTATTTATTGTTACTTTTCATTATTTAAAAATTCTTTTTTGTTACTTTTCATTTTTTAAATAATTTTTTAGTGTTACTTTTTCATGTTTTTAAAAAATTATTTATTGTTACTTTTCATTATTTAAAAATTCTTTATTGTTACTTTTCATTTTTTAAAATAATTTTTTAGTGTTATGTTCATGTTTTTAAAAAATTATTTATTGTTACTTTTCATTATTTAAAAATTCTTTATTGTTACTTTTCATTTTTTTAAATAATTTTTTAGTGTTACTTTTTCATGTTTTTAAAAAATTATTTATTGTTACATTTTTTATAAACAGATTTATTTTCTCACCATAGTAGTACGTTTCATTTTTTACATAACGGTCTCTTCTTAATGTTAGAAGGTAATTCTATCTTTAATTTTTAGCTTATTTCTTTTAGAATATATATATATATATATATATATATATATATATATATATATATATATATATATATGTATACATATATATATATATATACATATATATACATATATATATAACTACTTAATTTACTCACATAAAATTAATATACGAAAGTATATATTTATGCGTAAACTTTAAGTATTTACTTCAAAAGTGCTCAATGTGTAGGTAGAGCTAGTTAGTAATTTATAAAATATATATGGTGATTAAGCTACACTGAACATTCGGCGTGTCATCCACTTTAGGACTCCTCAGGCTTATGCGCGAATTCTGTGGTTGTTTATCTTCTTTTCTTTTTTTTCGACTAATATTCAGTGTAGCTTAATCGCCATATATATTTTATAAATTACTATATATATATATATATATATATATATATATATATATATATATATATATATATACATGTATATATATTATATATATATATTATATATATATTATATATATATTATATATATATTATATATATATATATATATTATATATATATATTATATATATATTATATATATTATATATATATATATTATATATATATAGTCTTTGAAGCTTTTAACCTTTAAAACTATACAAAAAATATTTTTTATCATTCGTTAGAAAACCATCTAGTCAGTAAGTCATTTAATCACCTGCAATCACTGCATCAACTCACTCTCGAATTTACTATAATACCAATAATTTATTTTTCAAGGGATCATCAGTTGTTTACCATGAAACACTGTTTCGGGGATTTAAAAACAAAACAGTATATTACATCATGGCTCCCCAGCAGTGTTGATCAAACACCACCACCCTTAATCTTAGGAAGAAGACATATTACAAACATTTGATCCAATCTCCTATTCTTAATTGCAATTACTAACCTTTTCATGCTATGAAAATGAATTTCTTACCTGTGTGATTCATCAATTTCCACATTTAAAATGGGTATATTTTTTAACTTTTTAATTTATCAGTCTTGTATTTATAAGATTAAGATTAATCCATTTAACTGCTTATCACCCCCACTATGATTAGTATTTAGTATATTTACATTCTTATTTAAAATTAGATATATACAGGTTAAAAATATTTTTACATATATACATTTTTTTTTTATATATTATATAAATTTATTATATGTAATCATAAATACATTTTATACATTGCTAATATAGTTTTGGATTTCCTTTATTAATATAGTCTGGTTTATCTTAAACGATTCAAAAGCATCAGGATAACGAACAAATGCTTTATTTAACTGTTTAAATATTTTATTTTTATCCCCACCTTGTTTTATCATCCTTATTACTAAACTAGAAACTGGTTGTATAAAGTCTGTTAGTTTTAAAGTAACGCGAGCTATTCTCAAAAACTCTGACATAATGGTTCCATAAAACATAAAAACAGGGCAGGTGCTATCTTTATGGGGCATACGTACTATTTTAAAGGGGAAAGCGTTTCTTTTATCAAATATTTTATAAAGAAAAATCCCATCCTCAATTTTTATATCTAAATCCAGAAATGTAGCCTGTTGTCCTCTATGTTCACAATTCAATTTTAATTCATTTGGATATATAAGATGTTTATTTTTTTCGAATTCATCATTATCGTTTATACATATAAGGTCATCTATAAATCTCCTACATCCATGAAAGTTATATGTTTTAGATATATCTGTTTTTAATAGTGATGACATATATATATATACTCAAGTCTATGTAAATAAAAATTTGCCCAAAATGGTGCAGGATCCAATCCCATTGGGATACCTATCGTTTGGAGTAATATTTTATTTCCTATTTAAAAATAGCATTCTTTAATAAGATGACTTACAAGTATTTTTAAAATACCTTTAGAAACACTAGTTTTGATATTTTTATTTTTACACCAGAAAGCTTTAGAAGTTGAAAAGTCTATATATTTACCTTTTCCACCTTCAAAAGCTAAATCTACAGTATCATTTAATTCTTTTATAAGTTTTTCGTGCGGAATTTTAGTATATAGCATACTAAAATCATAAGTAGCTATAGATTTTGCTTTTATTCTGGAATTTATTTTATCTAATTTTTCTTTCACTGGTTGGGAATCATTTACTACCCAAAATAGATTTATATTACTATAGAATTTACTTTTCAGGTGAAAATTATTTATTTGATTCATAATTAATTTAAATATTTTAGATATAACTTTACTTAGAGGTTTAGTGATGCACATCTTTGAACCTACAATAAATCTAGCACCAACTGGATGTTTATGCATTTTAGGTATCCAATACATACATGGAAGATTTTTGCGTTTATCTTCTAAAATTAATCCTACTTTTTCATTAATAATGCTATTATTCAAAATAATGCTATTTAAATTACTATTACTTACTTTATAAGTATCCGAATCGTTTCCTATAAGTCCTACTTCTATCAATAAACGTTGTATATAATATTTTTTACATATAAAAGCTATATTGTTTGCCGCTTTATCAATCGGAACTATTACAAACTTTTCTTGAAGTATTTTAAGTTCCTCCCGTATTTCTGAATTTTTAAAAAGAGGATTGGTTTTTCTAGGGTGTTTAAATTGTTTTATATGCTTAACCTTTTCATTTACGCATTCAAGTATACTATTTTTCCATGCATCAAACGTAGACTGTGCTAATTTATATTTATTTACCATAGACATAATAAAACCTTCTAGTGCTTTAGTTACTTCTTTAACGCATTTAGTGTAATTTAGGGATTTAGGTTCTCTATAATTTGGACCCTTACTAAGTAGTTTTCTTAATTTAGGATTATTTACTATCTTTAAATCTCCTGTAATTACATGTTTTATCTCATTATTACAGAAAGGAGAGGAATTACATTCACATTCTGGAATATTTATATTATTATCATTTATATTTATATGTTCTACCGTTTTCTTATAATTAAAAATCTTATTGCGTATTGTTGGCCCTAGTTTATATGTAACTATTGGTTTTTGATCTTTTGTCTGTAACTCATTTGGTAGTAATTGTATAGTTTTTTGTTTATCAAATCTTTTAGGTAAATTTACATCATCAAAACCTTTATTTTCATACAAAACTACACACACACATTTTTAGGTTTCTTTTTCATATCGTTCACTGGTGGCTTATATAATTTAGTGTCGATTATATCCAGAATATAGTCATACCATTGAATAAAATAGTCCTTCTTATATATCGTATCCGATTGTAATAATATTTTAGATGCTATTTCATTCAAAACTTTCTTTTTTGTTTGATTAAGCAATTTTCTTATATAATTGAACGACTCATAAATTTGATTAATAATAATATCTTTAATTTTACTAAAAAAATCCTCGCATGAAATAACTGATGTTCTATTATTTCTATTAACATGAGTTCTATCTCTAATACCGTGTGATGGGACGATTTCAATATTTTTCCTGATTCCAATACAATTACCGATTAGGAGCTAAATTCCCAATTCCGATACAATTACTGTGTCCGATTCTTTATAAATCTCTACTTATTTAACTATAAGATTGTTATTTTCCCTGATCTTCGTACGAAACACATGTTAATTATGCAGATATTTTCCTAAACGTCAAAATACACTTATGGAGAGTGATCTATCGATTTAAGCTTTACTGATATTATAAAATCAATAAATATTTATTTTATCATTATTATCAACAATTATTGAAACAAAATCAAATGAAAAAGACAATTGAAAGAATCGTTTCCACATCGGAGAATAGGCATCAATTTTTCCGATTCTGATACAGATTCCAATAACTCCAAATGTTCCAATTTTTCCGATTCCTGATTCCGATTAATCGTCCCAACACTAATATATATATATATATATATATATATATATATATATATATATATATATATATATATATATATATATATATTGGGTTAAAATCAAGTTATTAAGTTAGATCCATGTCCAAGGAACCTATATCTAAAATTTCAAGGTTGTAGACTCAAAATTGTTGGAGGAGTTTGGTAGAGTTCTCAAAGGTCAAATCGTTGAACTTTGACCCCTTAACAGCCAAATTTCTAGCCGATCTAACTTAATAGCTTGATTTAACGGGTCATAATAGGGGTTAAAGTTTAAAAAATTGACCTTTTTTTTTTTGTTGTTTTGTTTTTTGCTTAGCATACACCTCCAAACATCCGGGAAACGCCGGGCACCCATAAAAAACTACAGCACTTTTTAAACCGGATCTCATTTAACACCGGGACAAAACATTTAATTACTAACATGAAACTAAATTAATAAACTATAAAATAGGAAAATTGAAACTAAAATAAAATAATTCTCCCCCAACCCTCCTGCACCCACCTTTATAGCCAATTAAAAAAAAATATAAATACATCAACCCTCAAAGGTAAAGAAAAGAAAAAGAAAACAACAATTGCTCCTGACGATAATCGGATGCACAGATAGAAAGCGCTTGAGAAAAATATTGCCGGCCAACAACTTTTGGGCGACATACTATACAATATGCCTGCCGAAATTAGAAAGACTGCTCGGCAAATAGAAAAGCTATCCAGAAAGATCGGAAAAAGGAATAACTCCGTCATGCTCAATCAGACGTGTCTAAATAGTGACTTGCTGCCACCAAATATATATATATATAAGGAACTTTATATAATATACATGTATATATATATATATATATATATATATATATATATATATATATATATATATATATACACTCACGCACACACATACACCACACACATAACTGACCCATTAAATTATCGCCCAATTAGCTTCCTCCCTCTTTTCACCAAAATATTTGAGTCCTTAACTAATCAAGCTCTAGTCCACCACCTTACAGCTACTAAACTTTTATCAGACCACCAATATGGATTTAGGCAAGCCCGTTCTACTGCAATTATTCTAACTGTTATCTCTGAACTGGATAAGGCAAGGGAGGGGAGAGTCGTAGCCCTTGATATATCTAAGGCTTTTGCAGGGTATGGCCGTGGCTACCCTGAGTAAAGAAGGCAAATGCACATGACAGCGTGACGTCATTATCAGATTCAGTTGTAGGTATATGGTCTAGGCTATCAGCAGCAGTTTCCTCTAGTTTTCAGTTTGCTAACATGGTTTATTCTTGCGTTGTTCCAAATTACCGGGGAAATTATCCAAAAGGCACCGAAGTACATACATTTTGTTTTCCTAAATTTTCTCAATTTGGATACATACCATTAGAAGGGAAAATTTTTTATTCCAACGAAATATAGTAAAGTAAGTGATGTTATTTGTTAATAATTAAACGTGTATTTAATTAGAACTGTATTCAAATACTTTCATAACGTTTGATAACATTGTTAATATAAATTAAAGTACTTTCATAACGTTTGATAACATTGTTAATATAAATTAAAAAAACAATGCTATTTATTGCTAATACAGCAAATATTATGTTAATATTTTTAACTGTTTATTTTCTTATAAGGCTAAAAAGTCTATCAGGAAGGTTGAAAATTTAATTTAATTTTGTTTTAGTTTTGAAAATTATAAACAATTATTTTTACATGAGAATAATTGTCAAAATGTCTTTTTAGTAATTGAGTATTTCCAAATTATTTTGAAGTTTTATATTTTTTTCTAAAGTCGGTTTGAAAATTATTCACCATGCGGCTATTAATGAAATTAGCCGTGACGGAGCGTTATATATTACTATTGATTGTTTCTTTTTAAAATTATAAACAAATAATTTTTACATGAGAATAATTGTCAAAATATTGTTTTTTAAATTTATATACTTGCCTCCCCACGAGGGCCCCGTTAGACACAAGGTCGGTTTTTAATGTGGGAAAATCTAGCTCCCCAAAAAGGGGCACTCTGGATAGGAACTAAAATAAAATAAAAATTGTGTCAGTCACGAAGGATTTCTCATCCACTGACCGAGGACAGAACAAATGAAGTGTAGCATCAGAACAGATACTACACTGTGATTATTATTATTATTGTAAATGTTTGTTTACTGTCTTTTCTTATATTTTAACAATAGTTTACATTATGGTATGAATGTTTTCTTTAATTATGTTTTTAGGAATGTGAACATCATTTTCGGCCTGAGGATGTAATAAAGGAGAAATCAAGATTCGATGATGAAACATTGTGAAATAAACACGTAAGATGAGAACATTAGTCCGAATAATCTCTAAAACTTAAAAAAAAAATAACATTCAACCCATGTTATTTTTCTCTAAATTAAAAAAATATTTCTGCACTAGTAACTTTTATTGTTTGTTTGTATTTAAATTATTTGTTTTATTTCAATATTTTGTATTTTATCGTTTGTTTTCATTCTTAAAATTATTTATCATTTGTTTTCACTTTTAAAATTATTCATCGTTGGTGTTTAATATGCTTTTAAATTCTTTGTTTCCTAACTTCATAATTCAGTATTAAATTGTATATTGCTTTAAAATTACTTAATTTTACGTAGATAATATTTATATTTTATACTGAATAAAGTTCAGTTTCAGTATTAATCGAACTGTGTTCCTTTTTCTTTTTAAAAATGTTTTATTGCTCTTTTTCGAATGACCCTCATATAGTACTGACAGTCTAATAAATCTTACCTACATTGCCTGCTGGCATTTTTTAGTTAACAGGCCTTCTTCTTATTCTCGGTGGCCGTGGTATGGCACAATGGTCTTCTCATGAAAATAAAATCCTATTGTATTACTGGACGAATGCTTAGCATAATTAGATCCTTCTTAAATGAGAGAAGAATCCAGGTTGTCCTCGATGGGTGTACGTCCAAACAATTTGATATAAATGCTAGTGTACCTCAGGGATCGATTCTTGGACCTTTATTATTTCTAATATTCATAAATGACTTACCTGATAAAATTGTCTCTGAGATGGGTATATTTGCCGACAACACCACGTTCTATAGCAGGCATGTGGGGAAAACTAATGAGCACACATCTAAGGTAATGGCCAAAACCCTAGAGGAAGATCTTCAGTCTGTAGTGGAATGGAGTCATAAATGGATGGTAACGTTCAAAGCTGCCAAGACAAAGCTCGTTTCCTTTAATAATTACATGAAACCTTACCAACCACCAATAGCTATGGCTAGAGATACTTTATCTGAGAGCACTTCGTTCAAGCTCCTTGGCTTAACATTCACAGGAAACATGAGTTTGAATAGCCAAATTTCTGGCCAGAAACCGATCACATAGATTTTCCCAAATCTCAGTACCCTGTATATCAAATTTCGAATCTGTAGACTAAAAATTGACAGAGTTATTGCGTAGGGAAATGTACACAGACAGACACAGAGAGAGACACACAGAGACACACAGACACGTTCACTTTTATAGATATATAGATAGATAGACTAATAGATTAAACAAAAATATATACGTATACATAAATATATATGGAAACAATGTTTTGTTTACTGTAAAGATTTTACGCAAATATTATGCAAGTATAAATCATGTAGAATATCTGCATGAATATAATTACACGTAATGGTAAACTCTAGATGATCATCCCATAAGAAAACCGAAAAAATTAATAGGGAATTAATTAAAATGACAGTTTAAAAGAATATGCAAATTAGCTAGATCTTTCGCTAGTGAATGCATTTCCACAGCCCATATATAAGAAAATTGTATTTTCTTTTTAAATAAATGGAAAAAAGGGTTTTTAAATATGTATATCAATACATACAAAAAAAAAACGAATTTATAGGAGTATAGATAGATATAGATAGATAGATATATACAGTGCCAGCAAAAAAAAGTCCGCACTTGTAATATTTTCAAAAACTGCAAATTTAAGCTAAATTTAATGTAACTGTTTAAACAACCTCATTTGATTTTCCTTTTATTCCTCTAATTTTATAGAAGAATAAAGTGCCAATCAAATGAGGTTGTTTAAACAGTTACATTAAATTTAGCTTAAATTCGCATTTTTTGAAAATATTACAAGTGCAGAATTTTTTTTTGCCGCCTGTGTGTGTGTATGTATATATATATATATATATATATATATATATATATATATATATATATATATATATATATGTATATGTACTATCTAAAATATTGTGGAAATTTATATATATATATATGTATATATATATGTATATATATATATATATATATATATATATATATATATTTAGTAATTCATAAAATATATATGGCGATTAAGCTACACTGAATATTCTGCGTTTCATCCACTATAGGATTCGTCAGGCTTATGCGCAAATTCTGTGGTTGCTTCTTGTTTTTATATATGTTGAGGATTTTTAGTTAGCCAATCAGCTTTCTAGTATCCACTGTATTGAGCACTTTTGAAGTAAATACTTAAAGTTTACGCATAAATCTCTACTTTCGTATATTAAATTTATGTGAGTAAATGAAGTAGTTATATATATTTATATATATATATATATATATATATATATAAATTTCCAAAATATTTTAAATAGTATATATATATATGTACATTTTAAAGTATTTTGGAAATTTCTGTAATTTTTTCATTTTTTTTGCATTTTAAAGGCTTTCACAGATGTCTTTAGTATTTTTATGAATTAAATTTTTTTTCCAACTATTCCATTTTCTTATATATTGCTTTGTATATTTTTCATTTTCTTATATATTGCTTTGTATATTTTCCATTTTCTTATATATTGCTTTGTATATTTTCCATTTTCTTATATATTGCTTTGTATATTTTCCATTTTCTTATATATTGCTTTGTATATTTTCCATTTTCTTATATATTGCTTCGTATATTTTCCATTTTCTTATATATTGCTTTGTATATTTTCCATTTTCTTATATATTGCTTTGTATATTTTCCATTTTCTTATATATTGCTTCGTATATTTTCCATTTTCTTATATATTGCTTTGTATATTTTCATTTTCTTATATATTGCTTTGTATATTTTTCATTTTCTTATATATTGCTTTGTATATTTTTCATTTTCTTATATATTGCTTTGTATATTCTTTTAAAATGTTATTGCTCTTTTCTTTCCTTTCTTTCATTTACCCCCCATCATGCTGCCTCCTATAAAATTATTTTTCCAATTCTAATCCAAAAAACTTTTCCATTTCTAATCTAAAATTCTAGTCGATATGATCTTTTTTACGTTTACTTTTGTATAATGCCGATTTTTTCCTCTTCTGACGAGAAGCATATAGCTTCGAAATGCCATGGCCTAACGAGTTTTTTTCCTCATTCCTCTTTCTGTAACCCTTATTGAATTGACAATGTAATAAAGTTCCTATATTACTTCACGCTTTATCTTTTTAACTCATCTATATATCTAGAAAAGTGAGAATGTGTGTATGTGTGTGTGTGTGTGTGTGTGTGTGTGTGTGTGTGCGAGGACACTTGTCAACCTATATACTCGACGTATTCTTAATATACAGACTTGAAATTTGGTATATAAGATATTCAGGCATTTGGAAGGTTTTTTTAATCTGTTTTTATCCAGAGACAAGGGCTGCAAAGGCAGAATTGGAAAATTGGTACATGGGCAGCATCAGATTTTTCTAATCTATTTGCTAGCTGTTTCGCAAATGCGCATGCGTGAATATTTTACATTACAGATTATTTATGTGAAGAATAGATAGTTTGAAAACCCCTTTTTAAACAATGTGTAATGCTAGTTTAATGGTTATCGTACTTGACTCACTGTCATTAGGTTTTGGTTTCGATTTCAGCTCAGGTATTTTTCTTTTCTTTATTTACAAAAAGTGAACGGTTTAGAAAAAAAAACATAATACTCGTATGCACATGTCTCAGTTTCTGTAATAATTAACATATAATATTTATGCATATTTTATGACCGAGGAATGCTGGGCGGCCTGCTAGATAGTCATCCACATAAAGTACTGTTTCGCTGTTTCACAGCTCATCAGTGCAGCTAGACAAGCATCTACCTCAAGCCAGGATCGAAACCTGATCGGAGCTTCTAACCGTTGCGCTATATGGCTGCTGCTATGCAGGCAGTCAATTAACAATGTATATATCTTCGTTTTACTTGAATGTAAGCTCTTCCTGGCACTAACACTTGATCTCTATATTTGATGCATAGAAATCCGAGTGTTCAATTAACTTTGTATTAGTATAGCTTTCTTATTGTTTGTTCGGGTTTCAAGGCAAGAATTACTTTAGTCTAATAAAGTATCCAGCTTAATGCTGTTGCTATAGGCAACATCACTTGGGGAAGATACACCATTCCTCATATAAGCCTGTGTCTAGGCATACTAAGGTCTTTTATTTGGGCTTTGAATACTTCATGTCATTTTGAATATTTAGTCAAGATTAACTTGTAGATGAAATATCCTCACGTTTGGTTGTCAGAACAAACCATTGTACAGAAAAACCAAAGACACTCCAGGATATTGTCTAATACGTAATTTAAACTCTCCAGTTGGTAATTCAAAGACCATTTTCATTTTTTCAATTTTTTTATAATTTTATTTTTGCTGAGGATGGAGCATCCAATCGGATGCCAGCCATTTACTCGCTATTTCAGCCACTTGAGATCTTTTAAAGACTGTAATTGTCCTTTTAAGTGCAATTGTTTGTATTTTACTTCGATTTGGTATATTTGCTAGTTTTTTTTTTTTTAATTCTTTTTAATAAGCCCGGTTACTCCTATAATTACTGGAAAAACAAAATCTTCCTAAGATTCCAGTTTCTTTTCCCGTTGTACACAAGACTTTGGTATTTCATAATCTTCTCCCTCCTAGCTCAGTTTAATACAGTATCATTAGAGACAATGACTTCAACTACTTTCTCCCTCTTGTCTCTTATTACTAGGTCAGCTTTAACAGCTACGTTTTCTAAAGACAAAGCTGTAGGAATTGCATAGTCTTAGTGAATGGTGTATGACTTATTTCCAACTGTTCTTTCTGGTAAACATGTTTCCAGGACTTGCTGCTACACTGAATATTTGACAGATGGTCCAGTGGAGATATTTACATGCTCAATTGTGTGGTATTGTGTAATAACAAGCCTTCAGCAGAACCTTACATCTGGATCTCAAGTGACTCACACATTCTATTTCTGTGTGGCAGAACGTGCACTTGTTGTTATTGCTGAAACCACTCGTCTTCTTAAAAGCATTGGTCATCAAGTCCTGATCTTTTGGCAGCCATTATCATCTTCTTTTGATTATAGTGAAGTGATCAAGTTCTTTTTTTTTTTTGTTCAATTTTCTCATCAGTTTGTTCAAACCGGGAATGGGGCAACCTACTGGATGCCAAACATTCACCTGCTATCTTATATATTACAACCGAGAGATCATTTTAAGATTCTGACGGTCCCTTTAAGTACAATTTTTAAGATCTCTCTTGCACTTGGTTCACCGGGTATATTTGCCAGGTAGTTTTTGAAATTCTCTTTTATAAGTCTAGTTGCTCCTATAATTACTGGAATGATAAAGATATTCCTAAAATTTCAGGGTTTTTTTTTTCATGTCATACATAAGACCTCGGTTTTTCATTATCTTTTCTCCATCAGCTCTGTTTTAACCAGCATCATTTGGAGATACAAACTTCTACTAAGGTTGCTTCTTTCTCTTTCTTGTCCCTTATCACTATGTTGGTGCAAAAACGTCGTTTTTTGACGTTCAACTTCAAGTAAAAAAAACGGCATTATTTTTGCACCAACCTAATATTTCTCCTTCTTATCACCACGTCAGATTTAATAACTCCGTTTCCTAGGTCCATAATTGTTGGGATTGCATAGTCATAAGTGATGCTGTATGACTTATTTCTGAGATAATCACACACTGCATGGTGTCGCATTGTATAGTAGCTGTCCTCCAGCAGGACTTTACATCTGGATGTCTGGTGTCTCACACTCCCTACTTCTGTGTGGCAGAACCTGCATTTATTGTCATTGCTGAGACCACTCATCTTTTTAAAAACATTGGTCATCAAGTCTTGATTGCTGAGATGGAAGTGTGCTTGGAAGTAGGTGAGACTTGTTGTCACTATCATTGTGGTATGTTTTGTAGAAATCGCTCCAGACAAGACATGAAGTCACTTGCTGCAAGAAGCTAAAAATAAAGGTAAAACACTAGTCTATGATAAATATTATATGGATAGATTCCAACCCAGACAGCTGTAATTCTTCCTTATTTGTCAAAAACATCCGACCAATCGAAGCATTACTTGCCTTATTTGGGTTGAACTAAAGTTCTCCAAAGGAGCAAGTTTCATGGGAATATTAAATTCACCAGCAATCCTCAGTTGCTTGTATATCTCTGTTAGAGGAGATGACAACATTAGTTTTTTTTTCAATTCTTGCAGAAATGTCGACATCCTCCTAAATATAGTGCCTGATTTTTCGAAATGGTCACCCATCTGGTACTGATAAGGCTCAACGTTGCTTAACTTCGGTGATTTAATGATTTGTTGATGATGATGATGAACTGTTGATGATGATAATAATAATAATAATGATAATAATAATTAAAAAAATAATAATGATGATGATAATAATAATAATAATTAAAATAATAATAATAATAATAAAATAAATAATAATAATAATGATAATTAATAATAATAATAATAATAAAATAATAATAATAATGAAAAAAGTAATAATTATAATTATAATAAATAATAATAATAAATAATAATAATAATAAATAATAATAATTATTTTCATAATAATAATAATAATAATAGTAATAATTATTATGTTTATGATAATAATTATAATAATAATAATTATAATTATAATTAAAAAAAATAATGATGATGATGATAATAATAATAATAAATAATAATCATAATAATAATAATAATAATAATAATAAAATAATAATAATAATAATAATGAAAAAAGTAGTAATAATAATTATAATAATAATAATAATAATAAATAATAATAATAATAATAATAATAATAATAATAAATAATAATAAATTTTTATAATAATAATAAATAATAATAATGAACAATAATAATAATAATAATTATTATTATTATTATTATTATTATAAATAATAATAATAATAATAACAACAATAGTAATAATAATAATAATAATAATAATAATAATAAAACATCCCAAAACGCTATTATATATTACTAGCCGTTCAGCCCGACTGTGCTCGGGATCTATGTACTGTTCATAACTTTATGTGCATATGTATATCAATATTAAAAAGTTTGACTCATGTCCAGGTAACCTACATCTAAAATTTCAATTGATTAGATCCGAAATTGGAGGAGGAGTTTGCTAGAGACTTCAAAGGTCAAATCTCTTGAACATTGACACCTTGGCAGCCAAATTTTCCGCCACAAACCCATTAAAAAGCTTGCCCTGTGTCCGAATGCACTTTATGTAAAATTGCAAGTGTTTAGACAAAAAATTGGCTGAGTAATTTAGTAGAGACTGCAGAGGTCAATTTTTAAAAACTTTTACCCCAACTTTTACCCCTTAAGATTTATTGTTTGGGCTCAAAACAAATTAAAAGTTTGATCCATGTCCAAGTAACCTACATCTAAAATTTCAAGTGTTTATGCTCAAAACTGGCGGAGGAGTTTGGTAGAGTGTTCAAAAGGTCAAATCGTTAAACTTTGAAACCTTGGCAGCCAAAATTCTGTCCGAAAACCGATTAAAAAGATTTTCCCAAATCTCAATATCCTTTATGCCAAATCTCGAGTCTGTAGACTGAAAATTGACAGAGCAGTTTAGTAGGGAAATGTACACACACACACACACACACACACACACACACACACACACACACACACACACACAATTTCACTTTTATAGATACACTAGCATGGGTGCCCGGCGTTGCCCAGGTGTTTGGAGGTGTGTATTGAGCAAAAAAACCCCAAAAAAACAGTGGTAGTAGGAAGGCAGGCTCGAACCCGTACTGCGAAAGAGAAAAAGAATGGGGGAAACCCTGACGTCTTTGTTGTTACGACTAACGCCAAACCTGAAGTGAAATAGGTTTAAATTAAGGCTAGAGAATCGAAAAGAGGGGATGACTTTCGAAAATATCGGCGAAAAAAGCGACCTCTCCCTGTAGAAAAGTGCCCAGTTGAGGGTGAAGAAATTAATGTTTTTAGCTAATTTTTCGGTATGTGTCATTTGAAGGGTCGAGTTTCAAACCGATACTGATCTTGTGAAAATCCGTCGCCTCTGTCGAAAGTTTTAGGTAGACATGCAAACATACATACATACATTTATATATTTGTAGCTCAAATTTTCGACCTAAACCGGTTAAAAAGCTTGCCCTATCTCTGAATATACTTTATGTCAAATTTCAAATGTTTAGACCAGAAATTGTCTTAGTAATTTGATAGAGACCGCAAAGGTAAATTTTTTATTAAATTTGACCCTTATCATAACCCCTTAATATTTATTATTTTGGGCTCAAATCAAGTTATTAAGTTAGATCCATGTCCAAGGAACCTATATCTAAAATTTCAAGTGTTTAGACCTAAAATTGTCGGAGGAGTTTGGTAGAGTTCTCAAAGGTCAAATCGTTGAACTCTGACCCCTTAACAGCCAAATTTCTGGCTGAAAACGGATGACAAAGATTTTCCCAAATCTCCCTACCCTGTATATTAAATTTCGAGTCTGTAGACTGAAAATTGGCAGAGTTATTTTGTAGGGAAATGCACACACACACACACACACACACACACACACACACACACACACATATATATATATATATATATATATATATATATATATAGATAGATAGATAGATAGATAGATAGATAGATATTTTTTATTTTTTGGAATCTTTGAGATTAAACTTTATAATTGGTGTATTCATTCTTATGCGTACGTGAATATGTATGTGCGTACCTATGCTAATTAAGCTTATTTAAGCGTTTTGAGGTATTCATTTTTTTTATTTATTTCACCAGGTTCCGGTCAGCTCATCCTCTGCTCTTCTTCGAACTGTTAACCGTGACGGGATACGAATACTGAGTCTTGTAACTGTATCCCCAGTAATTACTGCCTTCCATAGTTGTTGTTGTCTCACCACATTTTGACTAACTAATCCTCTGGCCTACTTTGGGTAGGATTGAAACCGCTATCTTCAGACACCTGGAACCGTAGAGACTCAACGCCTCTATCCACTGCGCTGAAGGTTGGATTTTAGGCTTTTATAAATCCAAGTTTTCGTTCTTATCTGACTTTCCATTGTTGTGTTCGTACCGAATGGTATTATATATTATTTTAATTTTTATTTTTTGGAATCCTATGAGATGACTGTCGCGATTAACCGCCTGAAGAAGACCAGGGAATGAAACAACAAAAACTATGCAGATGAAGATAAAAAATGAATACCCACAAAGCGCTTAAATAACTTTAATTGACATACGTGCTCACATACATCTGAAGATTGGGAGAGAACTTGAATGCCTACTGGAGAGAACTTGAATGCCTACTAGACACTGTCCTCGAGTGTCTAAGGTCTCTCTGTACAGGGGTTTGTCAGAACAACCTGGCATGAGGATACTTTTTCCATAGAAGTAAACCCTGATCAAATATTCAAAATCACATAGTATTCGCTGCCCAAATAAGATCTCCTCATTATGGCTAACCCACATTAGCTTTTACGAGGAATGGTGCACCTTCTCCAAGTGATGTTACCTCAAGTAATAGCACGAAGCTGGATACTCCACCAGACTAGATAAATTCTTGTCCTGGAATCCAGTAAGGCCAAGAGACCAAAATGAAAGATATACTACAACGTATGAAAATGGTTAATTGGGGAGAGGAAAATTATGTTCTCAACTTCTTTATTCAGTTTTTGAGGGATAAAGAACTTTAATGGAACATTCGAATATCTATGAATCTCATACAGAGTTCAAGTGTTAGCCCCAGGTTGTGGGCTCCTTGATTCCTGAGAACTTCGACTGAAGTAAAATAAAACAAAAAACTGAAGTCCTACCTAACTAAAATTCCTACTGAACCAAGTGCAAAAGAGATCCAGACAATTGTACTTAAAGGAACAACGAGGATACCATAAAGAGCTCTCGGTTAGTTTCAATAAAAAGCAGGGTAATGTTGGTAGCTGTTTTGGTTGCCCCATATCCAACGTTACAATCTTCAAAGGAAGAAAATTAAAATAAAAAAAAAATAATCACGTACGCGCATGCACATTTACATCCGTGATGGAGTTTGTTGCGGCGTGGCAGAGACTTGCTGTCACTCACGTTTTCGTAGAGACTATCAATCGACTACGTAAAAACGAAACTGCTAACAAAGAGTGATATTTAGGCGAGTATAAAGTTTGATTTAAATAATCGTAAGGGTTGTCGTTTGCGAACGGATACGATCACGCAGTTGTATGTATAGTTGTCGAAGTCAAGTTGCGATCGGCGTCATTTGGAAGACACACACACGCTAACGAATGTAGAGAAGAGAATACCGTTTTTAGGAAGAATGCGCGCCTATCGTATGTCGTACGTTGCAGTGAAGCGGTGAGAGGCGCTACGAAACACGTTTCCGCATTAGCATGATATCGATCTTATTAATCGTTATCCTCCCTCACCATCTCTCTCCTCCCTCCTCTCTCTATCCCCTCTCCCTCCTCTCTTTCTTTATTCCCTCTCCCCTTCTCTCCCATACTCCGCTCTATAATAAAGACCAATGTGTATTTATTTGCATCTTATCATCGATTTTATTAATCGTTAACCTCCCTTTCTATCTCCCTTCTCCCCTCCCTCTCTCTTTCTCTCTCTCTCTCTCATATTCCGCTTTATAATAAAAACCAATGTGCATTTATTTGTATCTTTTACTTATGGACATTTGGTATCTGTCTGTCTGAAACCAAAACTGAACTGTGACCGCTATTAATTGCACTGTTGTACAGCTGGGGAATAGTGTAGAACCTGTTCTGCTGCCATATTATTCTCCTAGTCATTATCTTCTCTTTTTTTAGAAGGGGGTAGGGGTAAAGTAGTGAAGTTTCTGTTCTCTCATCATGTGCTACGTGTGCATCTTCCCAGATATTACCGCCTCCTTTGAGGAGGAAGATGATATAGTATATTTCCGTTTGTTCCTAAGCATCACCTTCTCCTTTTTTGTTGAGAGAGAGAGAGAGAGAGAGAGAGAGAGAGAGAGAGAGAGAGAGAGAGAGAGAGAGAGAGAGAGAGAGAGAAGGATATGGAGAATATGTTCTGCCTGTCAGATCATCACTATAGTGTTTGACTTCAACTCGAGATCCATCGTCGAGCAGTATCCGAGGCATCCCTCAGGTTCAGATTGGAGCAAAGGACAGTCCGTGAGGGAGCGTGCGATTGCCTTCATGTCAGCACCGCAGGGACACTTGTGCAGGTTTTTCCATTTTTTGGCAACCTTCGCCTCAGCCCGGTTGAGTATTATCCACTTTTTCCAGGAAAATTCAAAGCTTGCCGGGAGATCTTTTTTTTTCATTACCAACAGACTCGTTCCACTGATGCAGATGAAAGGAGGCTGGTGTTGTTCGTTTGAGACCTGTGATGGTGGCGAAGCTCTTGTGGGAAAGTAATCACTGCTGCACCTCTTTATGGAGATGGCGATTGTCCTTTGCTATCGTCTCTTGATGAATCTGCAGCAGAGAGATTCCGGACAGCCTGTAGATAGTAGGTTGGTCGATTTCAGGTTGCCCGTAATCGTCCTGCATGCCTTATTGATCTCGACGTCGACCTTTGCAGTATGAGCGGAAGGAGTCCATGTGTATTTTTGTTTATAAAGGGGCACCACTTATCAAGGTCCGGAGGCCACTCGAGGATAAGGGTTAATGAGAGTACAGTAATTAATGAGAAAATATCGTAGTAATCGTTAGCAGTGGAAATTTGGTAAATTGGATTACTTAAGGGAACTTGTTTACGTTGGACTTGAATACGACCATATTGTAGTCAGTTGGAAAGCAGGAAAACGGAACAGAGTTCCACAGGCATGCAGTTCTAAGAAATAAGCTTTGTTCATGGAATCTACGTTACAGATAAACAAAAGAAATAAATAAAAATCCGGATCGGCATCTTCTCCTTTTTAACAAAAGAATTTATTACTGTTACGTTCTCATTTCTCCGACTGCACGCCGGCACAACCGGCCCAACTTTACACGTTTTTTTTTTCGACCACGTGCTGCATTTTTCTCCTTTTTTTGTGCTCTTTTCTTCTCGCGCCAACCCGCAAACACTTCCTAATTTACATATGCATGTTTTTCGTCTACTGCTGCTGCTAATCTTCTCGCAAGCCAGCCATTCCTGGCTGCTGCTGATATTTTCTCACGCGCTCACATGCACCATGTTGCACTTGCACTCTCGGCAATGCAACAGGTAGCAAAGCATAACATGTTGATTCTAGGAGGTGAGATAAACGCTCAAATAATTAAATGTTACAGAAAGAAAGAGAGAAAGGGGGAGAGGGGGAGGAGGAGAGAGAGGGGAGGGAGAGAGGGGGATACTGTTTTTCATGACATTTTACACATCCGTTTTCTTTCATTTCCCAACAAAATCACCCACCTCCTTGCATGCTAGTCGCATGTCATTTTTTTTTAAAACTTTCCGATCACTTGTCAGCTTAGTCCCACTTTTCATCATTTAAAATAATCGGAGCGGCTTGCTTCGAAGCCACCAAATTGCAACGGCAATGCAACAGATACCAAAGCATGACATCTTGATTCTAGAAAGTGACATGGACGCTCAAATAATTAAAGATTATTTTCACAGACACAGACACAGTTATCATGGTGTAAATAATAGAAATGAGGAAGTCTTACAAAAACTACATCGCTGCAAAGACGCCTTCAATGAGTAAATAGACGTAGTCAAATTATAACACAATATTTTGTAAATAAAACAAAATATTACGTTGGAATTTCCAAACGTATTTTATACGTATATATATATATATATATATATATATATATATATATATATATATATATATATATATATATATATATATATATATATATATATATATATATATATATCACTGAAAACACATCTCTGAATTTCCTATCGCGTGCGCCAAGAGTATCCTTCCGGCATTCGAAGATATCACGACAGACGACTAACATGCGTACTCTGTACAAACTTTTCTTCCACCTACCATTATGTCAAGGGGGAAAAAAGAAAAGGAAAAAATGCATACATTTCTGAAGATAGCGTCTATATTGATTTTAAACAAATAAATATTCGTTTATTAAAAAAAGAATGCGTTGTGATTTGTCTTACAAACGAATTTCATACGTATTTTATTTTAGGTTTAGGCATGGATAAAGAGTGGGGGAAATTATTGATAGTGTTTTCAGCTAGACAAGTATTTCTCGTGAATGTTTGGCGAGGCGGGAACCATAAATTGGAGCTCAGACGAGCACTTGCCATGAAAATAACGATAAAGCAGAGACAGGCTCGCAACGTCTCGCCTGTAAGAAAGAGGTTGCAGGGAAGAGAAAAGGGCATCCCCTACGAGGCTACGAAGTTTATTTTGAATTCTGTCAAGGCAGGATAAGTCCTTTCTAGCAGCTCCTTCACAGATATGGCAACAATACTCCATCCTTGGACGTACCTGGCTCTCATATAGGTAGAGAATTGCATAAGCAGGTAGATATACACTGGATCGAGAGAAGGATCTCACCTTTCTCGCTGATAGGCTTATTAGAGTAGTTGTTGATGGGCAGAAATTAGAAAATCATAGTATTAACACTGACGTCTCTCAAGGTTTCATCCTTGGCCCA
>NC_136519.1:14662053-14664553 GCF_053919585.1 Euprymna scolopes | reverse complement strand
ACTGTCAATGCAGAGTTATTAAGTCTCACTTACAAACGTTGAAATAGTAGAACGCCTGGTCAGTATGTTTATGAGAAATGGTTAAGGTGTTTAATTCTTTGGCAAACGTGACAATATATAGGTCATCAACGAAGTTAAAACTTTCGACACTGTCACTTGTTGAGGAATAATGTCCACATAGATTATTGCAATCTATTCTGAAGAATGCCGGAACTATTCCTAATAACTGTCAACAAAATGGAAAGCTAAACAAGCTACAGAAGATGCAGAATTGGCCATTGAGATGAAAAAAAGAATTAGCATGTATAAGGATAAGTCTAGGTCTCCACACAGTTTTGGTCGTCCAAAGAATTCTTATAAATCAAAGCAAGATGGTTTTGGAAGAATTTCATAATTTTGAGGAATTGAGGAGCCACGCGCATTGATATGGTTACAGAGTAAAGTAAACATAGCGCATGGATCAAGTGGGAGAGTCTAAAAGACAGATAAAGCAAATGGTGCGACCTCAAATGCACGGAACCAAAACATTAAATTTTCTCATAAAAGCAATATACGGTATTTCACCAACACCAGTTAACCTGGAGGCGAACTACATCCAATCGATGGAGAGTCTTCGGGAAAACTGCCAGACCCAAACCAGTAAAACAATATTTGAATACGTTCATTTATAAATATTTCAAAAACAACAACAGCAAATGCTCATATTTATCTATGCTCTGGTGTAAAATATTGCAATTGTTACGTTATACACATTTGCACATGCGTTAACATGTAGACACTGAGGACCCAACACGTTGTAACAGAGAATGTCGCAAGGAACATAGGACAAGTAATAACTCGACTCTTTGTTTTTCTAACTACGATATTTATTTCTGGATATTTTCCCGATTAAAACATTATCTTGCTCCTTCTCTGACCTCTGTCCTATCAAAGGTCATTTCGAATGTGCTCGCGAACGTCATTTTGAATGTGCTCTAGAACGTCATTTTGAATGTGCTCGCGAACGTCATTTTGAATGTGCTCGCGAACGTCATTTTGAATGTGCTCTCTAAGTGCTTTTCTGTCTGTGCACAAGTTCTATTTTATAGTTATTTTCGTGTTCCCTACCGTGACGTCATTTCGCATTTCGTATTCATTTGCATACGCGCGTTCGCGCTCTGTTATGTACTAATTAACATCCATCTTGGAAGATTTACTATTAATAAACACGCAGACAGACACACACACGCGCAATCACACACACACACACACACACACACACACACACACACACACACACACACACACACACACACACACACACACACACACACACACACACATATCAAAAACATATTTTCGAATATTTGTACTAGTGTTTTATTTTCTTAATTTCATTCATCCAGAAGAAAATCTCGAAACAAAAACGAAACATTAATGAACATATAACTTGGTTTGTTCCTTTTCTACTTCTCCTTCCCCTCCCTCCCTCTCTCTCTCTCTCTCTCTCTCTCTCTCTCTCTCTTTTATATATATATATATATATATATATATATATATATATATATATATATATATATATATATTGATTGAGATTGTCGGACTGACTTCCTCATCTTGGTTGTCATAGTCACAACGTTTCGGCCGTTTTACCCTCCGGCCTTCATCAGGTGTTTTGTATCGAACTGGGGAACCGTTTGTTAGAAGTCTCGAACCCAACCCTTTATTATTATTACGGGGGTACCGTGTTCGGACTCCAGCTAGGTTCTGGGACATAGTTGCTGATTCTCTGTTTTGAATGTTACTTTTCACTGCCTTCGTTCAGGATTGAACTCAGCACCTTTGGGTACCCCCGTAATAATAATAAAGGGTTGGGTTCGAGACTCCTAACAAACGGTTCCCCAGTTCGATACAAAACACCTGATGAAGGCCGGAGGGTAAAACGGCCTAAACGTTGTGACTATAACAACCAAGATGAGGAAGTCAGTCCGACAATCTCAATCAATGAAAACACCTCATCTCAAAAATACAGACAATATATATATATATATATATATATATATATATATATATATATATATATATATATATATATATATATATATACACTAGCAGGGAAACCTGACGTTTTCCGACATTGAATGCAGATCAACGAATGATCCATACTTCCAATACTTTTGTTGTCATTGAAATCAGTAAATATCGACCATTTTTCAATCAAATCAATTGATTGCCAGCTCTAGTCTGGAACCCACCGCAGTTCACTGGGAGGAAGCTTCACATACTTCCCCACAGACTACAATACCTTGACGTCTACATTGTACTGTTGAAAACCTACAGTCGATTTTATGAAATTATTTTCATATAATTTGAATTAAAGTTTAAAATATAAATATCAAGCATCATGGTTCATTTGTTCTCTAAACAGAAACATTCATTTCGAATGCGCCCCTATCTTGCTAAAGAATCTACTGTTAATTTTATACGCCGGGCTCTTCTGCTTATGTGGTAATAAAACTTC
>NC_136519.1:14587053-14654553 GCF_053919585.1 Euprymna scolopes | reverse complement strand
ACAGTTTTTAGAAGAATCTAGTATACCACTTTCAAAGACTTTATATGTGGGGCATTCCAAAAGTAACGTTTCCTATTTTTTATTCAACCCGAAGGGATCTGAGGAGATTGCAAATTGCAATGCTATGATGAATGAACTTTTGCATTAATGACCTGGAAATTTCATCTCTTTCACATATTGACGGTGTTTGACTCTAAGAAAGATACCCCTGTCGTGAATGTGTGTCAGAAGCAGAGATGCGTCATTGAATTCCTGGCAAAATTGCATCGAGAACGGTAATGACTATGTAAAAATCTGGAGCACAATAGGTCACTCGTTTTAATTGTACCACTCCCGTCTTCATAGTTCTTCCTCTTTTTGAGTAAAAGACAATAGGAGACTTTACTTTCGGAATAACCTTCATATGACCAGCCGTGCTCCCGACGCCCATACACAGCCATCGTTTATCACTGACAAAAGTACATTGAGAATGTAGAAGAAATAAATTCTGGCGCACAAAAGGGTGGCTCGTTTTAATGGTACCATTCTTGTCTTCGTAGCTCTTAAACTTTTTAGTTAAAAAATAGGAGGCTTTACTTTTGGAACGATCCTCGTACATACATGCAGGGGGTGATTATATGCGCAGGTCTTTTACGCATGCTTTCCGCTTATCTTCCTTGTCGTTGTTACATTAGTGGCTGTCGATCGTGTCAAATGTTTAACTAAGACAAACTCTATAAAATAAAATCCTAACCCTACCCCTAACCTTTACTAAGACAAACTCTATAAAATAAAACCCTAACCCTAACTAACCTTTACTAAGTAAAACTCTATAAAATAAAACCCTAACCCTAACCTAACCTTTACTAAGACAAACTCTGTAAAATGAAACCCTAACCCTAACCTTTACTAAGACAAACTCTATAAAATAAAACCCTAACCCTAACTAACCTTTACTAAGTCAAACTCTATAAAATAAAACCCTAACCCTAACCCTAACGTTTACTAAGACAAACTCTATAAAATTAACCCTTACCCTAACCCTAACCTTTACTAAGACAAACTCTATAAAATAAAACCCTAACGCTAACCCTAACCTTTACTAAGACAAACTCTGTAAAATGAAACCCTATCCGCCCTAACCTTTAATAAGACAAACTCTATAAAATAAAACCCTAACCCTAACCCTAACCCTAACCCTAACCTTTACTAAGACAAACTCTATAAAATAAAAACCTAACCCTAACTAACCTTTACTAAGTAAAACTCTATAAAATAAAACCCTAACCCTAACCCTAACCTTTACTAAGACAAACTCTATAAAATAAACCCTAACCTTAACCCTAACCGTTACTAAGACAAACTCTATAAAATAAAACCCTAACCCTAACCCTTATCTTTACTAAGACAAACTCTATAAAATGAAACCCTAACCCTAACCTTTACTAAGACAAACTCTATAAAATAAAACTTAAAATTACTCACACCAGAGAGGATCCTATATCTTTACAAAGCCACAAAGAGTCTCAAATCTAATCGGTCCCCCACTATCGGCCAGGCTCCAACCTCTGCCCCATGTACCTGTTTTACAAGTACTTTAATGGACTGTGCTCTGAACTCATAACGCGTACCCCTTCGACATAAATAACTCGACAAGCAGCAAAATCCCATCCCTTCAATGTTGAGGTCCGTAGATGTCGGAAAGCCTTCTACACTAATAGTTTCCTCCCTCGGACTGCTAGACTTTAGAATTCCTCCACTGTTTCCAACTTTCATGACTGTATTAACCCGCAGAAGTTTACATGTAATGTGAACAGACATTTCAACTCCTCACAGTTTATTGTTAGACACGATCTCAAAACTTACGTTCTATGTGGTTATATGCCCTGTTTGGGGTGATAAAAAGTTTTTTTTTTTAATTCTTTTTATGAAGCAAGAGAACACAAGGAGACGTTCGCTGGAATTTTTCATATATGGTTTTATTTGGAGAGAATTTATCCAATAGAAAGAGAGAGGGAGGGAGAGGGAGACTAATGTTATCGTGATTGGTTATTTACTTCTTAAATTTAGCTTGTTAACTGGAGTTTCTAAAGTTTTCGAATAGGGGGGGAGGGTAAATATTGCTGATTTTAATTAAAATCAAAATTAAAAAAAAAATAAGTATCTGGGCGTATTCTGTACTGTGTTGCTTGTTAGCTTTTTTTTTTCTTAGTGAAACTGGTTTTTCAAATTTTCATTCTTTTAAAATTATTTTCTGAACAAGAAGAAAAACCGCCACGCTATTTTCACAGATTTTAAAACTTTTTCCTGAATATTTTTACGTTTTAAATATGAGCTCTGTGAGCAGGAGAGAGAGAGAGAGAGAGAGAGAGAGAGAGAGAGAGAGAGAGAGAGAGAGAGAGAGAGAGAGAGACTAATGTTAGCGAAGTTACTTCTTCACCTTAAGTTTCTAACTGAGGTATTTAAAGTTCTTGAACGGGGAAGGGCATATTGCAGACCAAAATAAATAATATAAAAAATGAGCTGGACATGTTTTATACCGGTTTGCTCATTAGCTTTGATTTTTAATGGTAAATAGAATAAGCACTGTTCTATCGTCAGAATTTTCCAGTCAGTACACGTAAAAAGCTGAAAGGTGCTGAAACGTTGAGTCAATGAAATCGTAGCAGCCAAGAAAACATTGACTTGTTATCATTGGTTTATTATTAAAAATAGCTGTTTATCTTGATTTGAACCAAAATATTAAAAAAAAAAGTCATAAAAAAAAAAAAAATGGGCCTATTATCGGTTGTTGGTTATTATAATGAGTGATTTTTTTTCTTTATTTGAATTTGAATTTTCTTAAAGTTCCGTAAAAATTGTCCGATAATTATTTGTTGCATTTTCTTCGTAATTACAAAAAGTATATCGTTTTCATTTCTAAAATTAATTTTTTCAGTGAATTTAGCCTTCACTTTATATGCTAGCATGTGTTGGCCGGTTTCTAGAAAAAATGTTCAGACTAAATTATCTCTGCCAGGTCTCACATTAATCCCTCTTTCTCCCAAGTTCATATCAGTTACTTCCTTTTATATTTTCCTTGTTGGCCTACCCTTAAGAACCGAACTGTACCACACAAAAGCAGCACTATCAGCTTCCTCCAAAGGAGGGAGTTTCATGGGAGTATGAAATTCACAATTGGTCCCCAGTCGCATGTATATCTCAATTAGGGTAGATGACAGCGTTAGGTTTCTGCAGCTATTACGTGAAGGTGTCAAAATCCTCCTTCATACAGCGCCTGGTATTCTCGAATGATCACCTATCTGGTACTAACCAGGCTCAACGTTGCTTAACTTTAGTGATCTAACGTGATGATGCATGACTATGAATAAGAACTAAACCCACTACCTTGATTGTTCTATTAATCCAAGAACTCTCATCTATTTTTTTGAACTTGGACATTCCATTGGAGGGGTCTCCAACCTTTTCCAATGAAGCGGGGGGGGGGGGGGTATTGCCGACTTTTTAGAGCTACGCGGACTAAAATAAAATTAAAAAATATTTTTTTAAAAATGACCTGAATATGTTTTATACTGTTTTGTTAATTAGCTTTACTTTTTAGTGAAATTGGTTCTCCCAAACCTCATTCATTTTCTGAAAAAAAAAAAAAAAAAAAAAAAAAATCACTATTTTCACACCTTTCCAGTTTTTAATTTTGGATATTTAAGTCTATTTTAAGAACAATTCAAGATATATACGCGTGATTATAAACGTAAATAGAGGATTGAACGCGTTAGCCGAGGGCGAGATTAGCTCGGAAACAATTTTTTTTAATGAATAAATATTAACTTTTAAATTACAAACAAATTAGTTATTTTAGTTAGATTCTTTAATATGCAAGCATATTCTAATGAAAACTTCACTATTGTTTAAAAAAAAAAAATCCTGAATATTTTTACGTTTTCAATAAGACCTCTGTGGGCCGGATCAAACATTTTGGTGGGTCATAGTTTGGAGACGCCTGTTTTAAGTTGAACGAAATGAGTGACGTGCACGAACAGAGACATCAGTAATATTCGCCGAGATTATCAGTTTTCTACATAGTTTGTGGTGGCTCGTTTGCAGGGCTTCCACATAGAAATGATTTGAAAACTTTAGTTTTCTTTATGCTCGTCATACGTCATCGTCTCTCTGTTTTGTCCAGTGTCGCACGCCGTTTCAACTTTAATCCATTCGTCTTCCATTCAATCTTGGAAACGATTCTGTTTTACAGACATAGATTACCATGCACACAGTGTACCTCGTCGCCAGTATTATAGCCTTATAGGCCGTTAATAATCAAGGAAAACACAATGGCATGATGAACAAAATGTGTATTAACAGAAGTTAATTACGCTCTCTTCTGTTTTCTGTTTATTTTTCTTTTATATAACATCCATCGACATTCCTGAAAATTTAAATATTAAGATATTACATTCTTCTGTTCTATGTTACATTGCGCAATTCATAATTCCTCACCTTGGAATGTAAATAGGTCTTTGTTTTCGTGATAATTACAATTCTTGTAATTTTTATAGGACACAAGAATGTAGATCAAAATCTATCTGGAATGTGCGTGTGTGTACACATATGCTTCCAAATGTGCGTCGCCAAGTCTCCATATCCAACCTTTGATCCAAACTGCTATAACCTTTCAGGCCGATTAATAATGAAGATAAACACAATGGTATAGTTAACAAAAAAAGTATGTTACAGAAGTATACATCATGATTCTGGATCCATAACTGTCACGCATTGCTACTGACATTCATTTTCTTCCCACTAAGGAAACATATGACACAGGGTTGTAAAGTGGGTAAAGTGAAGCCAGCACGCCTAAGGAAGAGCACTCTAGCCTATTAAAAATTGCCTAGGTAGCCCAGTCAGGGCACCCAGTCAGGGCGCCCAGGCAGTAAACAATAAACTTATTCCACTCGAAAAAATGTATTTGCAAAAGTATGTTACAGACGTACACGTCATGATTCTATGGCTATAACGGTCATAAATCGCTACCTAATAACTAGGGATAGGACAACAGCATATTCTTGTCATTGTTTTGACCCTCTAGTGTGTATCCGTTGATATATTATATATGGGGTTTGTATTACTATACACATAGATTCGAAAAAGTTGTCAAAAAACAAGTATATAACAGATAAATATTATCAAAGGCAAGATAAGTTACTTTTCTACGAAACTGGATACATTTTTTGTGTTTTTATTCAATGTAACATGTTTATTCAGTTCGAAAAACATGCAGTGTTTACCGATGTATTGGAAAATTCAAAGGTGTCATAAATAATAAACTAGACAAAATACTATTAAAAAAAAACAACCGAATACATGTCAACTTATGTCACGGTAACATATATTGAGCGAATTTCTTACAGTATTTTGTCTAGTTTATTATTTATAACATCTTTTCCTGAACTTACCGTGTTAAAGAGAGAGTCAGGCGCCATTTTGAATTTTCCAATACATACAATCCTGTTCGTTTCACTGAAACATTTCCATCAAACCAACACCTGACCTTATGTCTGATCTCCCGAAGAGGCAGCTAACCAAATTATATACCTGTGGATTTACTTGACCAATATTTAATATTTAGGGTTCATACCTTTCCCCAATTATATAGCAGTCTGTTACAATATTGACTACAACACTTTCTCTTCTCGCAATTCACTTTTATATAATAGTCACGTGCTGGTGGAACAATATCTGCGATGAATTTCTATTTAGTTATTCAATTCTTATTTCAATACGTGTGACAAAAAAAAAAAAAAAAGAGAAAAGAAAAGAAAAATGAAAAAAAACCCAAACAAACAAAAGAAAAAATTCCGTCCAAATATTTTTGTTTCGGTTTAAATTTATTCAATTACATATTCTATTATTCTAGTAATTCTTTTTATTCTATTGTTCTCTGATTTTTATATTCTGCTATTCTTTTATTCAATTATTATCATTGTTTTTGTCTTTGTTTAAGTGTGTCCGGATTTTTTTTTTAACTTGAAAACTTATTTAATTCATTTCAATACGACTTTCGAATACGTTTTCTTCAATCTGGTATTGAAATCTAAAGAGAAAAATATGCAGTCATATTGAAACATTTTGTCTCCAAAACGACTACCAAATATTATCAACTTTTATATGATTTTCTAAGCGGTGACAGAGCAAATTAAATGACAGTATTAATTTATCTGTTTTTTTTTTCTACGCCATTATTATCACGTTTAATGTGTAATATACGAGGGTCGTTTCAAAAGTAAGGCCTCCTATTTTTAACTAAAAAATCTGAAACGTTGAGGAGCTATGACGATAGGAATGGTACCATTAAAACGAGCGACCTTTTGTTATCCAAAAATTATTTTCTGCATAGTCACCATCATTCTCAATGCTCTTTTGCCAGCCTCTTTTGATGCCTCGGTCCTAAAAGTCGGGAACGTGTTTCATCGCACATCTCTGTCGCTACTCTGAAATCAACGAACCCATCTCCTAACTGTGCTGACATCGATTGCTTTTTATTTATGTAGTTTACATTAAGAATGTGTTCCTAAATAATAACCTTACTATTTCATCACGGTCCGTATTCTGCAGAATTACCGCTTACGCACATATATATTTACAAATAAATGGGGACGGGGAGGTGTTTTCGTTTTCTTTTATGAAATTACATTAAGTTCTTCTTTAGTTTACGAATTATGCTTAAATAATAGCGTTATTATTTCCCAACACATTCTTAACATGCTCAATATTTTGTACTTTCACCTAACAATTTAATACCGTAAAAATTGTATTTAACTTGGATATCCTATTTAGAAAAAAAAAAATCAGCATAGTCCGTAAATTGCAGAAATACCAAAATCTTGTTACGCAAGTAGTTTTTACACATGAATGGGGGTGGGGGCGTTTTTATTTTTTAAACTTTTGTATTTTATGGACCATACTATTTTAAAAAAATAGAATTTTCAAGTTAAATGCAAATTTTATGAATTTGGTTAGTGTGTGTAGATTTGTTTGACTCTGTTTTCTAAGTAGGAGAGTGTGTGCAAATTTTTGTGCACGACATACCTTCAATAAGTTTCCAGACTTTTTTTCGTATGGGCAATTTTATTGATAGTACACACATGAAACTCTAATCCCATTCGAAGTAATCTCCTCCGGCTGCAATACACTTGTTGTACCGTTCCAACAACTTCTGGAAAGCTCCACGGAGGTCCTCTTGGGTGAACGTGCCAATGACACTCGTAACAGCCTCTTTAATCTCCTCAATTATCTTAAAACGACTGCCTCCAAGGTTTTCCTTGGGCTTAGGGAATAACCAAAAGTCACAGAGATAAGGGTCTGGACTATAGGGAGGGTGAAGAACTGTCCTGATGTCCATCTTGAGCGAGTAGCCTACCCTCTTTGAGCACCCTTTGGGACAAACTTCGCGCAAATCTTCCACATTTTCAGTTCCCCGCGAATAATTGTATGGACAGTTCCCACACTGACATCAAAATGTGCATTTATTGTTTCTATAGACACACAACGGTTGTTATCTATGAAATTCTTTATTTGGCCAATCAACTGTGGTGTTCTGACTTCCTTACTCTTCCCACACTTTTCATCATCCCTCACAGGCCCCCTGTCTACCTTGAAGAGTCTTGTATGTCAGGCGAAAACTGATGATCGATTCATGCAAGATGGTCCAAAACAGTCTGAAGCATTCCATATGTTTCTGTGATATTTTCTTAGTTTAAAACAGAATTTTATTGCATATTGTTCTCCTAAAATGTCCTCACGTTCAGATTGCATTTTTGGAATTCACCAGCTGTGACAATCAGACTTTAGTAGAGTGTATTCCAATTCCTGCTGTAGCTATTCTTTTGAACCTGAAATCATAAAAACTGGTCAGTCATCTCATAAGATGTATAGCAATAACATACTGAATTTTCAAGAGTATACGGCAATTTTAAATTCCTGTACAAAAACATCTGGAAACTTATTGAAGGCACCTCGTATCTCAGTTCAATAAGTGCGTACATATGCGATTTAGTATTTGTTAGATAATGCCCGAGCAATGTCGAAAGGTGTGCTAGTGGACGATTACTATGATTATTCAAGCCAAAAAGTTTTGTCAATTAAAATATGTTTTAGAATAATCAAAATATTTAAAATAAATATTTATTTACATAACTTAAAAATGTTACCATGACAATTTAGATGACAACTTAGAAATAATGACATGTAAAAACATCAGGTGATTATCTTATTGACCTATAATAATGATGTCATTTAGAAGAGGCAATGGTCTTCGTGAGTTATGTGGAAATTAGTTGAGTCAATCGGAGTTGAGAGAAGGACAGGCACCGTGATAGCTTCAGGTAGAGGGAGCAGAAATGGCGATAATCAGAATCAGCATTGCAATTTTCCAAAAGAGGGAAAACACCCTGGCAGTTGCCGAAAATAAAACCTGAGGCTCTGTCATTTCTTAGGGAACATTTCCATTGCAGCTTCCCGTCAAACAAAACCAAAGATGGACCAGATGTGTTCCCGATTGGCCAGATGTTGAAACCCAAATAAAGTGATATTCGCCCTTTGTGTTGTAGTTGTAAAGGTACTATGTATATTTTCGTCCCGTCATGAACTGTAATTAAATGTACACACACACACACACACACACACACACACACACACACACACACACACACACACACACACAATGAACTCTAGATTAAACGATCACGGTCCTATACTAAAACACGTATATACGCACGTATATACATGTGACACGTATATACAAACGTATATACACTTTTATACAATCTAACAACTAAAAGACGCACATATGATAATATATGTCCCACCGACAATATTACATATTTATATTTAGTAGTTCTTATTGAGTCACATGCTCTGAACTGGGTTGTGACATGCGCGTATGTGTCGGCCCTGGTATAAAACAAGGAAAGAAAAAAAACCCACTGTGTTTGGGCTTTTATATCATGTGAGAGATTTCGGTAGAGAATATTCACATGCTTAAAATTGGATAAAACAGCTGAATGTTTGGCCAATTGAGAGTCGATACTTCAAAACAACATTTGCTGTTGCTGCTGCTGCCGCCGTCGCGAACACATCTTTGTCTTTTCATACAAAAGCTAAATACATATGCATAAAATCCTTCATAGGAAAGCCGTAAACCTTGTCGCTTCCTGGGTTTTACGTCCATTGTATGCATGTGCGACCGAATTTTCGTTTTTATACAAGATAACATAGCACACACAGTCAAATAATCACACTACCTAACTGCGCTTTGAACAGATACCATAATACTTAATTCGCTGCACCTTATGATGACAAAGATTCATACAAAACTTTCAGCCAGATCAGCCTAGTAGTTTTTGAGAAATAGGAGTCATCAGTCTTACGACAATGTGGCAATGGTCGAACTGAGATTAAGGAGCGATACAGTCACTTTAAAGCTCAACGGAGATTGAAATTCGCTGAGCCAGACCTTCGACAAAACAAGAAGCAGATAGAGAAGATTTGGCGGACGGGCATAAAGAATACCCGAGAAGATTTGGCGGACGGGCATAAAGAATACCCGAGAAGATTTGGCGGACGGGCATAGAAATATCCGAGAAGATTTGGCGGACGGGCATAAAGAATACCTGAGAAGATTTGGCGGACGGGCATAGAAATATCCGAGAAGATTTGGCGGACGGGCATAAAGAATACCCGAGAAGATTTGGCGGACGGGCATAAAGAATATCCGAGAAGATTTGGTGGACGGGCATAAAGAATACCCGAGAAGATTTGGCAGACGGGCATAAAGAATATCCGAGAAGATTTGGCGGACGGGCATAAAAAATACCCGAGAAGATTTGGCGGACGGGCATAAAGAATACCCGAGAAGATTTGGCGGACGGGCATAAAGAATATCCGAGAAGATTTGGCGGACGGGCATAAAGAATATCCGAGAAGATTTGGCGGACGGGCATAAAGAATATCCGAGAAGATTTGGCGGACGGGCATAAAGAATACCCGAGAAGATTTGTCGGACGGGCATAAAGAATACCCGAGAAGATTTGTCGGACGGGCATAAAGAATACCCGAGAAGATTTGGCGGACGGGCATAAAGAATACCCGAGAAGATTTGGCGGACGGGCATAAAGAATACCCGAGAAGATTTGGCGGACGGGCATAAAGAATACCCGAGAAGATTTGGCGGACGGGCATAAAGAATACCCGAGAAGATTTGGCGGACGGGCATAAAGAATACCCGAGAAGATTTGGCGGACGGGCATAAAGAATACCCGAGAAGATTTGGCGGACGGGCATAAAGAATACCCGAGAAGATTTGGCGGACGGGCATAAAGAATACCCGAGAAGATTTGGCGGACGGGTATAAAGAATACCTGAGAAGATTTGGCGGACGGGCATAAAGAATACTCGAGAAGATTTGGCGGACGGGCATAAAGAATACCTATAGTGCTCCATTTTGATGAACTAAATTTGTCTCACGATTAAAAGAATATGCATTGATTGATGTATAATAACTATTGCTAAAAATATTCACAAATATAACTTTTCTGTACGTAAAAAATATTTAATAAATATTTAAATGAAAACTATTTAAATATTAAATTAAATAAAATTATTAATAATAATAACAACAAACATACCCCCCACAAAGGGCGACGTAAATAAAAAAAGGGCAGATAACTTCTCCAACGCTTAGGTAAGGAAAACAATTAAATACAACAGAATCGGCAATAAAAAATAAATAAATGACCGAATAGATCTCACAAATATAAGAGGTATTTGAATAAAGAGCTTACACCCCCTCTTGGTCTGCTTTAAATACAACTACATTCAACTAAATATAACATAAAATCACATCTCTTACGCCTAGCAGCTGTGTTCCAAGATTCATAACGATCGATTAATTAGTTTAGAAGTATTGTACTTAAAAATATATAAACACTACACTTTTTTATCTGTTAAAAGCGGGCAAAAGTTATAGCCCGTTGATTTAAAATAAGTGTTTAATCCCTAATTCTTTATCTTATGGGCACCAAAGCATTAACTTCGATTCACCATATCATAACAAATGTGCATACAAAATTTCAATCAGATCGTCTAGTAGTTTCTGAGAAAACATCTAGAGTAAATGTGGTATTCTGGTGACTAATCCCTATTACTTCCTGTTAATTCACAACTGCGTTTGGAACAGATACTATAATACTTAGTTCGCTGCTGCACCTTATGATGACAAATATTCATACAAAAATTTCAGCCAAATCAGCCTAGTAGTTTTTGAGAAATCTACCGTAAATGTGGTACTGTGGTGAATAATCTCTATTAATCCAAATAAGTCCCTATTAATCTCTAATTGAGCATCGAACGGATGCTACAATAGTTAGTACACTGTACCATAATATAATAAAAGTCCAAATGCAATTCTAGCCAGATCGGCCTAGTACTTTCTTATAAAAATAGAATTGGTTGGTAGACAAGCAGATTAAGATATATATATATATATATATATATATATATATATATATATATATATATATATATATATATATATTTATTTATATATATATATGTGTGTGTGTGTATGTATACGAGCAAACAGTTAATAAAACATGCTAAAAGCACTTTGAAAAAGAGTTAAAAACATATTTAATCTGAAAAGGAAACATTTGATAAGTGGATAGTCCTTAATCCGTGGAGTTTCGAAGAAATACTTTCCTTCTCATCAGAGGATAGGAATTAGCAAAATGCGAGATTGGATTTTGCATATAAAAATGGAACCCAGGACGCAAGGAAAATATTAAATACAACAATTATGCTCCTCCTGCAGGCCGCCTTAAATCTGTAATCACACACAATATGACTCGTAAGAAACCAGTTCGAATAACAAGATCTGCCGCTATCAATTACAATGAACCAGTCTACATATATAATCCAAACCAAAATACTAATCGCAATGCCGCTAACCCATCCAGTCGCATCAGAAGAAAGAAAAATATTTGGTTTAATCCACCATTTAGCCTAAATGTCAAAACTAATATACATAAGGAATTCTTCAACATTGTACAAAACTCTTTCAAATACCCACACAGATATAGTTTTATTTTCAATAAAAATTCAATCAGGATTTCTTATTCAACAATGCCTAATTTAGCACAAAGAACCTTAACATCTAATAACGAAAACATGAAATCAGCCCAAAAAATCCCTTTCCCAATTAAACCCAAAACTAACTGTAATTGTAATAACAAACATCTTTTCCCACTAAATAATGATTGCATCCATAAAGATGTTATATATTCTTGCACAATTACTGAGCTCCCACGCAATTCTCCCATAACAGACACTAATATTTCATTTTCAAGTTATCCTTCTTCCCATCCTCCATCTTATATAGTTACTAATCTAATACACTACTCGAGCAGCCCCTCCATCTACAATCATACAACTAGCAATAATGATAATAATAATAATAATAATAATAATAATAATAATAATAGTAATAATAATAATAATATTAATATTAATCAGAATGATAATATTTCTCCTAACAGCCATCCTAACACTAACAACACTCATTACCCCCTCCAAAATAGTTCTCATACAATCATTGTCCCACCATTTGCTGAACACTATGAACAAAATTCAAACCATTTAACTAATACAAATCAGCAAATTAATATTAATACCAGACCTCGAGCTTTTAATAAAGTACATACATATATTGGCGCTACTTCAATATTAATTAAGAAAAGAATATCAAACCATATTTCTTCTTTTAACAACCATAATTCTAATAATAACCAAGGAACTTCTTTAACCACTTCATTAAAAAACTTAACTTTAACCCCCCCCCTTCTCAATCAAATGGACCACCATAAAAAGTTGGGTCTTATACTCCAGGCTCTAAGTCATGTCGCCTCTGCACAACCGAAGCTATAACTGTAATTACTTCCCCTCAAAGTAACAATATAATAAATTTTAAAAATGAACTGATCTCTTTCTGTAAACATAAGTCCAAATTTAATTATGGCAATTTTGAAATTACATAGTTAGTACTTTTACCTTTTATATAGATATAAAATATTTTTTATTTTTTCTTTAACTTTATCGTTTTTTCTACATACTTTCTCAATACTTTATAATTTAATAATCCTTTATTTTAATTCTTTATTTTTTCTTTGCTTTTTATCTGCAATTTCTGTTTTAGTCTTTAAATATTCCTATTTATCTAATATATAAATCTACCCACACTGTCATATCTTGTATGTATATTTACTTATATTTTACTATATGCATTTACTTACTTACTTTCTTGCTTTTTCCTGAATTTGCAGATACCGGCCATCCTCTCCCCTTAAATAATTTTTAATTTTTATTTTATATTTCATTTTTTATTTTTTATTTATTCATTCATTTTTTATTTATTATTTATTTTCTATTTATTTATTAATTAATCAATTTATTTATTTAGTTATTTATTTTCCATTTAGTGTCTTTTAACAACTCTTGCGGACATTTTCTTAAGTAATAACCTGTACATTTCAGTTGACCTATATTATTTTGCCCTATATATATATTTCGCGCCTTTTAACATTTCCTGTCTGGGTCATTTTGACATTTGTTTTTCTATTTTATATTTAATTCTATCACCATTTAATTTTTTTCCTCTTCTTCTTCCCTGATCTTTATTATTTATATTTATGTATTGGCAGCAGTTTGAAAAACATATCTTATTTTTCTTTTATTAATATTATTGTAATTTTCCCCCTTTTCCCTTGTACATATTTGTGAATTATTCCATAGATTTCGGCCTTTGGATTATTTTGGACCATTTTCCAATTGCGGGATTTCATTGGATTTTACTTGTGCAAATGGAAATTCAATTAACTTTCTGGAAGTTATATTTTTGGATTTTACCGTCATTGGATTATTTATCTTTCACCAGACTATCCATTCACATGTAATCACCTTTTTCTTCACCGCATTCCCTCTGCTTCACTTTTTTGTTATTAAGTAAGATCTTTGACTTACTTGTTGTTTCATCAAATACTTTTATATGCAAACTCCGATCTCGCATTTTGCTAATTCCTACCCTCTGATGATAAGGAAAGTATTTCTTTGAAACTCCGCGGATTAAGGACTATCCACTTATCAAGTGTTTCCTTTTCAGATTAAATATGTTTTTAACTCTTTTTTCAAAGTGTTTTTTAACATGTTTTATTAACTGTTTGCTCGTATTATAAGCTCTATCTCCTATTTGGTTTTATCGATCTTTTAAATCTGGCTGAGATAACTTTATAAATATTAATTCTTTAATATTTATAATATACTTTAGTTTTACCATCTTGGATCATTTTTGGTAAATTTAATTGTAATTTATATATATATATATATATATATATATATATATATATATATATATATATATATATATATAAAAGTGAACGTGTCTGTCTGTCTGTCTGTCTGTCTGTGTGTCTGTGTGTCTGTGTGTCTGTCTGTCTCTGTACATTTCCCTACGCAATAACTCTGTCAATTTTTAGTCTATAGACTCGAAATTTGAAATACCGGGTACTGAGATTTGGGAAAATCGATGTGACGGGTGTCAGCCAGAAATTTGGCTGTTAAGGGGTCAAATTTCAACGATTTGACCTTTAAGAACTCTACCAAACTCCTCCGACAATTTTGGGTCTTGACACTTGAAATTTTAGATATAGGTTCCTTGAACCTGGATCTAACTTAATAAAGTGATTTGAGCCCGAAACTATAAATTTTAAGGGGTCATAATAGGGGTAAAATTAAAAAAAAAATTTACTCTTTTTTTTTTTTGCTCAGCATACACCTCCAAATACCCGGGCAACGCCGGGCTGAAATGCTAGTATATAATAAACTCGTATTCCTATCCATTTGTCTGCTCTGCTCGTACCTAATAGCAGATGACTTAAATAATGACATCATAGCAAATTTGTTTGAAAAATGGGCGATTACACTGATTTCGATGGCAATAAAAGGATTGGAAGTGTGGAACATTCGTTGACCTCATGCAATCCCGGGCTACGTCGTGTTTCACTGCTAGTATATATATATATATTGGTACTGTCGGTTTCAAGCCCAACACAACGGGAAACAGTTAATGGTTACACGTAAATGATTTTCAGCTCTCATCAGCCAAACGTTGTGTTGGGCTTGAAACCGACGGTACCAATGTTTTCCTGAACTTCTTTATAATTAACAAATATTTAGCTGTCATATCGAAAAAGTTTTTCTTTGTAATCGAGCACTTTTTCGGAACACTTTTCCAAAATACAGTATATATATATATATATATATATATATATATATATATATATATATATATATATATATATATATATATATATATATTGAGATTTACGTATGCGTGTGTTCATGTGTGCGTAAAATATTCGCTTGGGGCGAAGTCGTCATAAGTCAGCAATCAGCAATTAAAGATTACGATCGCACCCGCAGGATTTAAAAGATACACCAAAGTGATCGGAAGAAGAGCGAGTTTGGTTCTTATCGGTGATCGCAGACAAACCCTACCTGTAATTCCTCGAGGTACTCGGGCTTATCAAACCAATGCCCGTCTGCAAACAAAAAATATCTCTGGCATCACATCAAGAAACTCTTTTTTTTTTCTGTTAAAAATGTCCTTGCAGAACAACATGAAACTGTTTTCTTTTAACTTTTTCTTGCTTTTTTTAAATATAAAAAGGACACTAACCTTGCAGTTCTTTATCAAAAACATGTGAGTTTAAACTCTAATCTTAAGAAAAAACTATCCTTCCATCCATATCCATAAATATATATATATATGTATTTATTCATATATATATATATATATATATATATATATATATATATATATATATATATTTTTTTTTTACACAATGATCACCACTTATCAAGGCCCGGAAGCCACTCAGGGATAAGGGTTATTGCAAGTACATTATGTTAGTGAGGAGAATTGCTGAAATGTTTACTTAAGGGGGCGGTTCATTAGGAATTTGTTAACATTGGACTTGAAGACATCCAAGTTGTAGTTCGGAGGGAAGCAGGCAGACGGAACAGAGTTCCACAGGCGTGCAGTTCTAAGAAAGAAGCTTTGTTCATGGAATCTGCGTTTTGATTTAGGCACAGATATAGAGTGGGGGAAATTTTTCATAGTGGATTCAGCTGGACGGGTGTTTTTCGTGAAAGATTGGCGAGGGGGGACCAGAGATTGGAGTTCAGACGAGCATCTGCCATGGAAATAACGATAAAACAAGGACAGGCTCGCAACGTCTCTTCTGTGGGAGAGAGGTTGCAGGGTAGAGAAAAGGGCATCACCCACTAAGCCACGAAGTCTATTTTGTACTCTGTCAAGGCAGGATAGGCTGTTTTTAGCAGCTCCTGCCCAGATATGGCAACAGTATTCCATCCTTGGACGTACTTGGCTTTTATATAGATAGAGAATTGCATCCGTAGTGAGATATCTTCTGGAGCGGTAGAAGGATCCCACCATCTTTCCAGCGACCTTGGCAACAGACTTGATGTACGTGTTCCATTTCAGATCAGGAGTAAAGGTCAAACCCAGAAGCTTGTCAAAACACGGGGCCTCACCCAGACGAGAGCCATCCATCACAATTGATGCCAGCTGGGGATCAGAGCGTTGATGATGTAAGGATAGCAGTTTGGTTTTGGATGCATTAAAGGTAACCAGCCACATCTTCCCCCACTGAACCACGCGCTCGAGATCAGAGGAGAGAGAATCAGAGAGAACTTTGTCATTTACAGCCTTTGATGTGTTGCCGTAGATGGTCGTGTCATCAGCATAGATGTCAACGAATGATTTAAGTATGTGTTTAGGGAGGTCATTGATGTATATCAGGAAGAGAGTTGGGCCCAGGATTGACCCCTGAGGGACTCCAGCATTTATATTGCAGGCCTCTGATTTTTGTCCATCTACCACTACTCTTATGAGCCTATCGGAGAGAAATGATTTAATGATTGAGAAAACATTTCTAGTTATACCGTAGCTGGAAATCTTGTGAAGTAGACCCTTATGCCATACCTTGTCGAAGGCCTTTGATATGTCGAGAGCAATTGCCCTAGAAAGGAAGCCTTTGTCAAGAGATTCACTAATCCTGTGGGATATAACCGTCAGCACATCTGCGGTAGATCTTGCAGAGCGGAAACCATATTGTGTGTCACTAAGAAGGTTATTCCTGCTGAGGTGGTTGACTATTTCTCTATTTAATATGGATTCCAGCAACTTACTCATAACACACAGGAGACTTATTGGTCTGTATTGAGAGGGAGATGACTTATCACCTGAATTCTTAAATACAGGGCAAACTGATGAGGTCTTCCAGGGAGTCGGAAAGCACTTCTCCTTAAGGCAGCGCTTAAATAGTTTCGTAAGTATGGGAGCAAGTTCTGGTTGAAGCTTTTTTAACACTATAATTGGGATGCCATCAGGGCCAGTTGCTTTACTGGAATCTAGGTTCTTTATTAGCTTGGCGACCTCATGCACGGATAGTTGTATGTTACCTAGCTTGTTCTGTGTTATAGGAGGAAATATGGGGAGTTGATGGCCTTCGTCGCATAGGGTAGAATTAGCTGCAAAGTTCTTTGCAAATAGTTTGGCCTTGTCTGACGCTGACGAGATGACCTCTGGTCCATTGATAATGGTTGGGATAGAACGCACACTTCTGTTCAGGATCCTATTTGTTATTTGCCAAAACTGGTGGGATCCAAGCTGCTGATCAGTTACCTTGGATTTAACAGACTGGGCATATAGCTCTCTTGCATTTTTTATTACTCTTTTACAGTGGTTGCTGGCAGACCTAAAAGCAGCTTTAGTCTCAGAGCATCTATTACGTTGGTAGCTATGGAAAAAGTGATTTCTGTGCGCGATAGCAGCAGCACATTCTGGGGAGAACCATGGCTGGCTGTTAGGTTTTTGTTGGAATTTTTTAGATGGTATGAATTGGTCTATGCCTGCAATTAACCATTCGGTCAGATCTGATACTATAGAGGACACATCCTTTTTAAACATGGAGTGCAGAGGTAAATCAGATATGAATGTACGGAAGCTATCCCAGTCGGCCATAGTGTATCGGTATACAGTATATATATATATATATATATATATGAATAAATACATACATATATATATATACATATATATATATATATATATATATATATATGAATAAATACATACATATATATATATATATATATATATATATATATATATATATATATATACTAGCAGGGGTGCCCGGCGTTGCTCGGGTGTTTGGAGGTGTATGCTGTGCAAAAAAAGCAAAAAAAAAAAAAACCCAAAAATGGTTAATTTTTTAAAACTTTGACCCCTATTATGACCCCTTAAAATTTATTGTTTCGGACTCAAATCACTTTATTAAGTTAGATCCATGTTCAAGGAACCTATATCTAAAATTTCAAGTGTCTAGACCCAAAATTGTCGGAGGAGTTTGGTAGAGTTCTTAAAGGTCAAATCGTTGAAATTTGACCCCTTAACAGCCAAATTTCTGGCTGACACCCGTCACATCGATTTTCCCAAATCTCAGTACCCGGTATTTCAAATTTCGAGTCTATAGACTAAAAATTGACAGAGTTATTGCGTAGGGAAATGTACACAGACAGACAGACAGACAGACACACAGACAGACAGACAGACAGACAGACAGACACGTTCACTTTTATAGATATAATAGATATATATATATTAGCATGGGTGGTGATGTTGTCCGAGTCTTTGGAGGTGTGTGTTAAGCAAAAAAAAAAAAAAAAAGAAAAAGTGGTAGTAGGAAGACAGGCTCGAACGCGTACCACGAAAAAAAAAAAAAAAAAAAAAAAAAGACGTGGCGTTCTTGTTGTTACGACCACCGCCAAACCTGAACTGACGTAGGTTTAAATTAAGACTAGACAATCGAAAAGAGGGGATGACTTTAGAAAATATCGGCGAAAAAAGCAACCCCTCCCTGTTGAAAAGTGTCCAGTTCAGAGGGAAGCAATTACTGTTTTTAGCCAATGTTTCGGTATTCGTCGTCTGAATGGTCGAGCTTCAAAACGATGCTGATCTTCTGAAACTTCGTCGCCTCTGTCGAAAGTTTTAGGCAGACATGCAAACATTCATACATACGAGAAGAGGGGATGATTTTCAAAAATATCGACGAAAAAAGCGACTCCTCCATGTAGAAAAGTGCCCAGTTGAGGATGAAGGAACTAATGTTTTAAGCTAATTTTTCGGTATTTGTCGTCTGAAGGGCCGAGCTTCCAAACGATACTAATCTTGTGAAAATTCGTCGCCTCTGTCGAAAGTTTTAGGCAGACATACAAACATGCATACATACATTAATATTTTGGTAGCTCAAATTTTCGTCCTAAACCGATTAAAAAGCTTGACCTATTTTTGAATACCCTTTATGTAAAATTTCAAATGTTTAAACCAGAAATTGTCTTAGTAATTTGGTAGAGACCGCAGAGGTCAATTTTTTAAAACTTTGACCCCTATTATTACCCCTTTACATTTATGATTTTGGGCTCAAATCAAGTTATTAAGTGAGATCCATGTCCATGGAACATATATCTAAAATTTCAATCGTTTATACCCAAAATTAGCGAAGGAGTTTGGTAGAGTTCTCAAAGGTCAAATCATTGAACTTTGACCCCATTAACAGCCAAGTTTCTGACCGAAAACGGATTACAAAGATTTCCCCAAATCTCACTACCCTGTATATAAAATTTCGAGTCTGTAGATTAAAAATATACAGAGATATTTCGTAGGAAAATGTACACAGACAGACAGACAGACACTTTCATATATATATATATATATATATATTTATATATATATATATATATATATATATAAGAGCAAATAATTAATAAAAAATGTTAAAAACACTTTGAAAAAGAGTTAAAACATATTTAATTTGAAAAGGAAACACTAAATAAGTGGATATATATATATATATATATATATATATATATATATAATATTTTTATTTGAGTCGCTACACTGCACATGCTAATGTTTTAGACAATTGGTCGGTAAGGACCACAAGTCCTCGTCAGGCGACATGATAAAGTTTGTGTATCACTGAAAGCGGCTAGTTCTCAAATTGGAGGATTGAGAAGATAAGTGTTACGAAATAACGTGTCAAAGAAAAAAGTCTAAAATGTCACTTAATGTCACCCCTCCCACATAAATTTTAGCGTTTTAATATTTTATTTGTCCGGAACATTAGCATGTTCAGTGTAGCGACTATGTAATATTTGTCTATATACATAAAAATGAATTAAATATTATATTTTGATCTTTTTTATTCGGCACTCTTAGTAACTTCGTTTTAATTCGTAAGTTTTCCTTTTTGAATACCTTTAACTTAGTATATATATATATATATATATATATATATATATATATATATATATATATATATATATATGTGTGTGTGTGTGTGTGTGTGTGTGTGTGTGTGTGTGTGTGTGTGTGTGTATAACGTTACATGGCATTACATTTCAAACCTTTTTAGGATTCACACGTCATCTGAGACTTCGTCGCAAAGAACAAACAATGTAAAGAAAAGAAGAAAAAAAAATCCGACTCAGCAATTTTTTAAATATATATGCAACGCATTTATTCGTGGTTCTTCCAAAGTAACGCATGTCATTATTTTTCCAAAATTCGCTTTGCACAAGCATGTACTTTTTAAGTCTCGTATTTACACGTCCAACATTCTCGACGAGCAACTTACTTCTCTTCTCGACCATGTGGTGTATTTTTTCTCATATATATATATATATATATATATATATATATATATATATATATGCTATTATATATATATGCTATTATATATATGCTATTATATATATATGCTATTACATATATATATGCGATTATATATATATATATATATATATATATATATATATATAGAGAGAGAGAGAGAGAGAGAGAGTATCCACAAAGTCTGGCTTCTTAATGTAGTCAGAATTTGTGGACAACACCCTGTAGATTATGCAGCCAGACTTTGGTGACACCCTTTAGATTATGTAGCCAGACTTTGTGGACACCCTTTAGATTATGTATCCAGACTTTATGGACACCCTTTAGATTATGCAGCCAGATTTTGTGGACACCCTATATATATATATATATATATATATATATATATATATATATATATATATATATATATATATATATATATATATATGAAACATGGACGACAAGATCGGGAGAACTCAATGTGACGGCGGTCATTTGGAAAGATGCAGAAATCATCATATATATATATATATATATATATATATATATATATATATATATATATATATATATATATATATATATACCCATTTTCACCCTAAAGAAGGGTATTGCCATTTGAACATAAGAGGCTATTATTTAGGATCAAGTCTAATAGGAGATTGTGGGGAGATTAGCAGCGAGATGACTGTTCACATTACATTCACATTTAAACTTCTGCATGTTAGTACAGTCAGTGGAAGCAGGGAACAGGGAGGGAATTTCGATGTAAGAAACTATTAGATTAGAAGACTTTCTGGCACTTAGAGACCTCAACGATGAAGGGGTGGAATTTTGCTGCTCATTGGTTGAAACACAAATCTGTTGATGAATCAGTTTCAGTTGTTATCAGCAATAGCTATTTCTATCGCTTACCCCATTTCAATTCACAAGACTCACTATGCCATGTGTTGTATTACATCATTCTACTTTTTCTGTGTATCTATTCTAAACTATTTTATTCTGTTTTAATGTCTATCCGTAGGTAATATACAGTTAATTATACTGAGGGTTTATTAGCCTTAGTAATACTGCTATGCGTTAAAATTATGTATTGCTTTACCAATATTATCATCCAAAATCTTTTCAAGGTTTATAGGTATACTCTTATTTAACTCATAATATTTTTATTATATCTTAAATCATATAGTCATTTAATTTATTAATCTTCACACTATTATATTTATTATATTTTATTTGCCTTTATGTAAGCAACCGTCGATCATCTCATTACGCTTATTCATTATATTACCTTTATATGTTAGCATCTTAATATTAAAAGATATAAAGAACTTGAATCGTTATAAAAGAGAATTTTGTGCGTGTTTAATGCACTTTTCACCTAGGTGTGTAGAATCAGGCACAAGATCAGTTTTCAATGTGGAGAAATTCCAGCTACTTATAAAGGGGCACTCTGGATTGGGATAAAAATAGGAAATTACCTTAGTCTAGAAAGAATTTTGCCATTGCTGACTAAAGACAGAGTACCTAAAGTATGTTTCAGAATTTTTTGAAAGATTACTTTGTAGATCGTGTGATCAGTTTCTCATTTTTAGATGACACCTACATTAGACTCATCCCTTTCCAGGTGTCTTCCTCTTTCGTTACCTTAAAGGGAGAGCTATGCAGGGAATCCTAGACGCACCATGAAAAGATGTTTGAAGAAATTTGCAAAAGTGTACATTAAAACAGACACTACGCCTTACTCCTAATTGAAAGGCAAGCCAAATGAATACAAAGATAAAGTATCTCTCTGCCTGTTCTTATCTCACTGATCAGTGAGTTAGGACGAAGATCAAGTCGAATAAACCTCCTCTGTCTTCTAACAAGTTTTATTTTGAGCTAGTCCTTTTTCGAGCTAAGAAAGAACTTATTTACCGGTGGCGTTTCCCCAGTCAGGAAGGATAGTATAGAACGCATAGAGAAGCAAGCAATTAATGTAGGTATGAATATGAACCTTTATCCATGTATGACTCAAGGTTAAAACACGATATTTGCCTTGAAAGAGTTCAAAATAGACTTCATAGCCTAGTAGATAATGCCCTTTTCTCTCCCCTGCAACCTCTTTCCCACAGAAGAGACGTTGCGAGCCTATCTCTGCTCTATCCTTATTTTCATTGCAAGTGCTCGCCTGAGTTCCAATCTACAATCAGCCATAGCAAATTTTCACGAAAAACACTCGTCTCGCTGAAACCACTATCAATAATTTCTCCCACTCTTGGTCGGTGCCTTAATCCAAACGTGGATTTCACGAACAATGCTTTCTTTCTTAGAACTGCACATCCGTGAAACTGTATTCCGTTTTTCTGCTTTCCAGCTGACTACAGGATAGTTGTCTTCAAGTCCAACATAAACAGGTTCTTGATGAACCGTTCACTTAAGTAGTCCAATTTATTAAATTTCCACTGCTAACAATTACTACGATATTGTCCCATTGACTACGGTGCATTCATTAACCCTTATCCTCGAGTGGTCTACAGGCCTTTATAAAAACATGATAAGAATCAGGAAAATCATGGAAAGTCAAACACCTGTTATCAGCAAGATTACTACTACTACTACTACTACTACTACTACTACTACTACTACTACTACTACTACTACTACCTGTAGCCAGCATTTGCAATCCTTTGTTCGTCAGAGTCCAAATCTTATAGGGAAACATTCGCCTTTACAGCCTATCGATACCGCTTTTCAGTTTCGAGAGACAATGGATACCTGCTGCACGTGTAGCTGCGCGTGTAATGGTGAGGCATGGGTTGCGTAATTCCAACCACACCTCCCCTCAATCGGCACTGTTTGAGTCCCGTGGCAAGGAAAAGTGCTGGAAACAATGCTGAGAGGTCCTGGATATAACCTTAAACTATATCCGATGGTGAAACCCCAGCTTGCGGGCTTTGGGAAGTGTAGAGCAACCCCTTAATTGCCATTGCTCCCAGGTCCACTCTTACCCGGAGTGGTAGTATCTGTTAGGGTCCCGACTATGGGTTAAATAAAAACCGACTTGAAAAAAATAATATATTCTATTTAAAAAATTCTTCAAAATCACTAGATTCGACATAAATAACCTGAAAGGGGTTGATATGCCGTAAAACGAAAACAACCAACAATGCTGAGATAAACAGATAGCGCATACAGCTCTTGGAATTGCCAAAAGGTCACCCATCTTAGTACTGAACAAGCTCAGCGTTGCTTGACTTCTGTGATCTAACGGGAACCGGTGTGTCAACGTGAATTATGCAGTATATATTGCGGCCTATAGCTTGTCATAAATATTCAAGAATGTCCGTTTTTTTAAAGTTGAATTAATAGTAAAAATAAAATTGAAAAATGAGTTAGAACTAAATATTATATGGAAGTTAGAGTAAGTTTATAAATAAATTTCTATGCATGTGTATAAGTATGTTTATACGTAAGTCACCATGTAAATATATATGGCACACTTTGCTTGATTCATTCATCGCCTTAGAATATTAATTTTTTTCTTGGAAATATATTTTCGATTTCCGGAATGAAGACAAGTCGTCTCCAAAGAATATTAAAAAAAAATATCTGCGCCTCAAGTTAAGATAATTTGTTAAAAAAAAAAAAAGAAGAAATTAAGGAAAAAGAAAAAAGAAAACGAAAAACCCAAAACAAAATGGATTAAAAAAAAATGAATCAATTCAACTTACATGTTTAATGATGAAAATGCCCCAGCGTGACAGACCGACGGACAGCAATAAAATGTGAAATTTGTTGTTTTGGATTTAAACGTGACAGAACGACTGATAGTGAGGATTGCGTTCATTTTAAATGAAATGCGTCCATCGGATCTACGTGTTTAGCAATAAAAATGCTGTTTTTTTTTTAATTTAACGTCATGAACCAAAGAAACATGTTAATTCAGATTTATGCGTGATAGACAGACAGACACTTTTGGAGATGTTTCGACAAGCCCATTCAGTTATATATTATTTTATTCTTATTTTTTTTAATTCCTTAAGACGAAGCTTCATAATTGGTGTATTCATTCTTTTGCGGACATATCTTCATCTTCATAGTTGTTGTTATTGTTGTTTCACCACGTTTCGGCCAGCTCATCCTCTGGCCTTCTTCAGGCGGTTAATCGCGACGGGTTAGGAATGCTGAGTTTTGTATCTGTATCCCCAGTAATTAACACCCCCCATAGTTGCTTTCTCGCCACGTCTTTTACCAATTCATCCTCTGGCCTGCTTTGGGTAGGATTGAAACCACTTTCTTCAGACAATGCTTATCTGGAACCGTATACTCAACGCCTCTATTCACTACGCCAAGAATAAATACACAAGTCCATTCAGTATAAGAAATTTATGATGAAAGTGCTATTTCAAATTTAAGCATGACAGATTAACAATTATGCCTTTTCCAGAATTGGCCATAACAGACTAATAATTATGCCATTTCAAACTTAAGCATGACATATCAATGATTATATTTTAAACTTAAGCGTGTGTTACAAACCAATGATTATGCTATTTTAAACTTCCGCATGACAGGCCCATAATTATTCTGTCAAAATTTACTAGGACATTTAAAACTTAAGCATTACAGACTAATGATTATGCTATGCTAAACTTAAGCATGACAGACCAATGGTTATGCCATTTCAAACTTAAGCGTGGCAACATGCTATTTTAAACTTCAGTGCAGACCAATTAAACTTCATTGGCAGACCAATAATTATTCTATGTAAAAATTTACTTTTACATTTCAAACTTAAGCATTTCAGACCAATGATTATGTTAAGCCAAACTTAAGCATAACAGACCAATGATTATGTTAAAGTAAAGCGTATCAGACTGAGGAACATAGTATTTTAAGCGTGACAGATCTACTGACAGACAGAACTTTCTTTTTAAGTTTTGGACGCGTCTAAAATGAGATGCGTTCATCCAGTCAGTGCTCTTAGCGTTGAAAGTACTAATTCAAATCAAAAACGCTTCTCATAGCAAAGCAAGGATGCATTGCAAACCAAATAAAAGAAATAAATATGCAAACAGATACAAACGAAAACACCGCAAGTTTGCTAAACAGTTGGGAAAAATGGCGGAGTATGGAACGAATGGGTTGGTTTGGGAAGAGTTTGAACTTGTTAAATGTTTATGACACACTTCTCTTTCTCCTCGTTTATCTCTTTTTAATACAAGTACATACAAACGCACGCATATATATATATATATATATATATATATATATATATATATATATATATATATACACACACAGACACCTTCACTTTTATATATATATATATATATATATATATATATATATACATATATATATAAAAGTGAACGTGTCTGTGTGTGCATATGTGTGTCTGTGTGTGTACATTTCCCTACGCAATAACTTTGTCAATTTTAAGTCTACAGACTCGAAATTTGATATACAGGGTAGTGAGATTTGGAAAAATCTTTGTGATCCGTTTTCGGCCAGAAATTTGGCTATTAAGAGGTCAAAGTTAAACGGTTTGACCTTTGCGAACTCTACCAAACTCCTCCGACAATTTTGGGTTTAAACACTTGAAATTTTAGATATATGTTCCTTGGACATAGATCTAACATAATAACTTAATTTGAGCCTCAAACAATAAATGTAAAGGGGTCATAATAGGAGTCAAAGTTTAAAAAATTTGACCTCTGCGGTCTCTACCAAATTACTTAGACAATTTCTGGTCTAAGCATTTGAAATTTTACATAAAGGGTATCAAGAGATAGGGCAAGCTTTTTAATCGGGTTGGGTCGAAAATTTTTAGTTACAAATATATGTATGTATGTATGTATGTATGTATGTTTACATGTCTGCCTAAAACTTTCGACAGAGGCGACGGATTTTTACAAGATCAGTATCATTTTGAAGTTTGACCTTTCAGACGACAAATATCGAAAAATTGGCTAAAATCATCAATATCTTAATCTTCAACTAGGCACTTTTCTACAGAGGGGTCGCTTTTTATCGCCGATATTTTCGAAAGTCATCCTCTTCTTTCGATTGTCTAGCCTTAATTTCAACCTACATTACTCCAGGTTTGGCGGTGGTCGTAACAGCAAAGACGTCAGATTTTTTTTCCGTTCTTTTCCTCCTTCCGGTACGAGTTCAAGCCTGCCTTCCTACTACTACCTTTTCTTTTGCTCACCATACACCTCCAAACACCCGGGCAACGCCGGGCTGAAATGCTAGTATATATATATATATATATATATATATATATATATATATATATATATATATATATATATATAGACAGAAAATGTAATTGCAGAATACCTGGCAATTGTCCGTAAATGCCTAACCTCAGAAATAGTGTAGAAATGCGGGATTAAGACCGATAGTACTAAGAAGATATATCTTGGGGTCACGGATTGCGGTTTTAAGGAAAGATATAGAAACCATGTAGTATCTTTTAAAAAGGAACCAGAGATTGAAACTAATAGAAAAGATGCTAACGATAGCAGGGGGGGGGTACAAGAATCAACATTAGAAATAAAAGGAGGAATACAACTGCATTAGGTGATTGGGTCAGGGAACTTAATAGAAACAATAAAGATTTTGAATTGAAATGGTCAGTAGTAGACAGGAGGAGGAAGTATAGCCCTGGGAAATCGAAAAGGTGCAATCTATGTTTATTGGCAGCCTTCTACATAGTGAATTCTAAAGAAGAAATATTAAATAAAAGGCTAGATGCTATACAGGAATAGGTTTCTGCAAAAACTTTTTATAACAATAAAGATCCTTGGATACAAGGCCAAATTTTAATGTAGATTTAAATAGCTTGGAATGATGTAGTCTAAACGAAGGATCCACATCTAGTAAGCAAATATAGTTTCTATTATTCTAAACTGAAGAAGAAATATATATAAAGTATAAAGCTCAACAAAGATTAGAAACATTGTTCCATAACCGCAAGCACTTTTTTTAGTATTTAGTTGTAGTAGTATTGATGGTGAAATAAGTGGTACCGTTTCCAGATAAAAAAACAAAACAACTTAATAATAAAGTAGCAATTATTAAAAAATTAAATTAGCAATTAGTGGATTGGAAATTAATTGATATTGTTCTCTGACAACTAAAGCTTGTAAAATCCCTGCTGGTTGATTTACTCTTGTTCTAAATGTTTTTATCCAAAAATGCAAGGGTAAACACCTTTTCATCGGAGTGAAACACGTTTGTAGCTATTGGCTGATTTTGTTGTCAGAATAATTATTAAGGGGATATATATTATCTTATTTAGGTATCCAAGAACACAATACACGAATTGTAATTTTGGTTTTGGAGCCATGAGTAACCCCAGTAGATTATGGATGGATGGCAGATGTAGGTTAAACCCATGGGTATATAATCAACTTTAAGATTAAAAATATACTTTAAATTCTTAATTCGTTAAATAACCTATCATAGCCTTTTCTGTATCTATTTAAGTAAATTAATTAATAAATCACAGACGCTTTTTAATATTTACCAAACTTGAAATATCAAACGGCCCTAGTTTTCTCCCTTTAACAGTTATAAGTACCTACGGCGACCTTTGTTTCTCATAATTTTCAACTACTTTTTGGAAAATTAATAATGAGATGAATTATCTCCCTTTGTAGCTAGAATTTCCCAATTATCGATAATCACAATAGATTAGAACGAAAGAGAATAATAGAATATTAAATAATAAAAAATAGAATGGGATCCCTAACCTTGAATGATGTATGAGGATTAAATAAATATAAGGTAATGTCAGTATTTATTTCCTTATCTAATAAAATATTAACCTAAAACTGGTCTTATATCTAAGTAATAAGATAGCCGATATTTTTGTAAGCATTCAAGCCAGCATAGGGCGAATACAAAACTAACTTAACCGTAACGTTTGAGCTAGGTTGTTCTGGCCATAATATAAATATAAAAATAAAATTCTAAAAATTTAAAAAAATAATTAATTATGTGAAGTAAAGAAATATAGAAATCTAAGAATTCAATGAATAGTATTATTAAAAGATATTAAATGGCTACGGGTGTTTGCGGTTACTTCTTATGACAGGTTTTTAAATAATGATACGAAAATTAGGTGATATATTAATATTTAAATAAGCTCTTGACAAAGGATGCGTTTAGGATAAATGTTTTCGCATGCTTTATTTCCTTTAAGGAAAATTTCTTTAAATAATGTTCTATTGTTAATGTGTTTTTTATTCAAGAAAGTCTGGTTATGTGAAAATTTTCAAACGCTATAATGCTTGAAATTGTCCAATTGGTCTTGAAACCAGGGTTGCGGAGTCGGATAGTGAAAGTCCGACTCCGACTCCTTGAATTCCTAAAATGCCGACTCCGACTCTGACTCTGACTCCTTTGATATCTTAGACTCCGACTCCCGACTCCTTGATCGCTATGTGGAAATCTATTCTGCAGATCCATATACCAACCTCCCACACCTATTCAGCATTTTATTATTACTTTTAATGTATATCATTTTTTATGTCTAACATTCACTTGTATGATAAATATATATATATATATATATATATATATATATATATACATATACACTCTACCAGCTCTATTTATTTAATGTTAACTCCTAACAAGGCATATCACCACTTAGACGAAAAAGGCTACTTTTTGAAACCATGTCTAGGAAAGATTAGAAAGATGTCGGTTTATGTTACGTTTAAACTTCTGCATATCAGTACGACCAGGAAAGCAGGTAACAGGAAGGGAATTCCAAAGTCCAGCTGTTCAAGGGAAGAAACTATTAGAATAGAAAGCTTTTTGGCATCTAGGGAGTACAAGTGCAAGGAGTTCATCAGAACACGTTCCATTAAAACATGCACAGAGATGCAACATTGTGACGCTGGGACAAGAGATGGAGCTTAGTTGATGAAGTGGGACCGATTATATTGACAACTCTTTTTTGGAACCTATCCAAGATGGAGAAGCTAGTGGTAGATGCACCATCCCAGATGTGGCAACAACACTCCATGCATGAGCGAATGGTGGCCTTGTAGAGGTACGGGATACTCTCAGGTGTGAGTAATCTTTTAACTCGATAGAGGGAACCCACCATCTTTGCAGCAGTCTTTGCAATGTCCTCTATGTATTTGTTCCAGTTCATATTGCCCACAAAGTAAAATATGGTAAAATAGTCCCAAAAAAGGAGTTTAAAGGTAGAATTCTCAGGTAGGGTGTTTTTTTTTTCATCGATACAAGCGGTTTGAGAGGTGCCTTGTAATTGTTAAAGGAGAGCAGCTTAGTTTTCCTAGCATTAAATGTTACCATCCATTTGCGTCCCCATTCACCTATGGTCTGGAGGTCATTTTCTAATGATTTTTCCATTGTCTTAGATTTATTAAGATCTTTTCTTCCCTAATGCATGTCATAGAGCATTGTATCATCAGCAAATATACCCATCTCGGACACAATATTATCAGGGAGTAATAATGGTCCAAGGATCGACCCCTGAGACACTCCCGCATTAATGTTAAGCTGCTTGGATGTATGTCCATCAATGACAACCTGTGTGCTTTTATTGTCCAAGAATGATCTAATTATATTTAGTATACGTCCAGTTATAATGTACGATTTAATTTTCATTAGCAGCCCTTTGTGCCAGACTTGAGAAGGGGTGATTTTTACATCATCTAATGTGGTTTTAGTCCTCATAGGCAAATTTGGGAGGGAGTGGTTTGTTGGCTCTAAGGTGGAGTTAGAGGCAATCGCCAGAACAGCAGTTCCGCTTTTTTCGTTACCGTGCATGCAACCTTCTGATTGTTGCTCAGTGGAGGAATTACTGATTGTCCTTTATTCACTACACTAGTATAGATTTTTCCGAAATGACGAATCTCTATCTTTGGCGATTCTATGCATTCCCTGATTATTTCAGCATGCTTTCTTTTGACTGTTGCTATTTCTCTCTTACAATCATTTCTAGCATCTACGAATTTTGCCTATTTGTATTTGACTTATGACGTACGAACTGGCATAATGCATGCTGTCTTTGTGCCATAGCAGCTGCACAATCTGTAGTGAACCATGGGGGTGGTGGCTTGCTATAATACTTCCGTGTGGGAACATGTGCTTCAATTCCCGCTTTGCGCCATTCAGTTGTCTCATTGGCACTCTGTTCAACAGGAAGAGAGAAGATATCGGTCCATGGGGCATCTCAGATGTGTTCTCTAATGGTTTCTCAGTAAGCCCTGTTGTAGTACCTTTTGGTTTTGAGCAATGATTCCTCACCTTGAGGTTGGGATTTAAATGTGATGTCAACTGATACCACGAGGTGGTCTGCATTTCCAAGTCACACAATCTTCAGGTACTGTGGTGAGGAATAGGTCTAGAAGTGAAACCTGCTGAGGATCTGGTAGGCCAGTTGGAAACATCACTGTATATGTGAGGGAATGGGCTATAGAGAAGCTATTAGTGGAGCGTCCAGCTGCATCTGTGTAACCTGAGAAACCAAGCCAATTTTTATGGTGGACATTAAAGTCACCAAACGCATGTATTTGGGCATTACTATTCAAGAAGAGTGCTACATCTATACTATCAGAGATCGATTAGGGTACAATCCTGACTTGATGAAAAAACAACAGAGAAAATATAAGTAACAAACGCAGTGATGAAATGTTAGTCGAAAGCACATAAAACCTGGTCATCAGATTCAAGATTTTTCTCTTTAGTTTAAGGGAGGGTGCTATGAATATAGACTCTAAGTGCGTGCATGCATCTATCCGAGTCCTTACAGTAAAGAGGGAGGTATCCTGTAATGTTAAAATAGTTGGAGGGGATTGAAGAGTGTAAGTTTGTTTCACTTAATGCTAAGATATCCGGGGAGTTTACTAAAAGGTAAGAGTCTACATCATCTATATTACCTCTAAGCCCATGGATATTTGTGAAAGCGAACCTCAAGAGCGGAGTCGAATTGGTTTTCTTTTTTTTTTTTTACATGGTGGTCACCACTTATCAGGGCACAGAAGCTACTCGGGGATAAGGGTTATTGCATGTACAATAATCAATGGGATATTATCGTAGTAATCGTTAGTATTTGAGATTTGATAAGGTGTCTTACTTAAGGGGGCGGTTCATCAGGAATTTGTTTATGTTGGACTTGAAGACATCCAAGTTGTAGTCAGGTGGGAAACAGGCGTGCACTTCTAAGAAAGACGCTTTGTTCATGGAATCTACGTTTTGATTTAGGCACAGATAAAGAGTGGGGGAAAATTATTAACAGTGGATTCAACTAGACGGGTGTTTCTCGTGAAAGATTGGCGAGGGGGGGGGACAGAGATTGGAGCTCAAATGAGCACTTGCCATGCAAGTAACGATAAAACAAAGACAGGCTCACAACGTCTCTTCTGTGGGAGAGAGGTTGCAGGGAAGAGAAAAGGGCACCCCCCACTAAGCCACAAAGTCTATTTTGTACTCTGTTACAGCAGGATAGGCTGTTTTTAGCAGCTCTTGCCCAGATGTGGCAGCAGTGCTCAATCCTTAGACGTACTTGGCTTTTATACAGATAAAGAATTGCATCAGCAGTAAGATATCTTCTGGAGTGGTAGAAGGATCCCACGATTTTTCCAGTAAACTTGGCAACAGACTTGATGTACCTGTTCCATTTCAGATAAGGAGTAAAGGTCAAACCCAGAAGCTTATCAAAACATGGAGACTCCCCAAGACGAGAACCATCCATTTCAATTGATGCCAGATGGGGATCAGAGCGTTGATGATGTAAAGATAGGAGCTTGGTTTTAGATACATTAAAAGTAACCAATAACCTCTTCCCCCTATTGTACCACGCACTCAAGATCAGAGGAGAGAGAATCAGAGAGAACTTTGTCATTTACAGCCTTTGGTGTATGGCCATAGATGGTCGTGTCATCAGCATAGATGTCAACGAATGATTTAAGTATGTGTTTTGGGAGGTCATTGATGTAGATCAGGAAGAGAGTTGGGCCCAGGATGGATCCCTGAGAATCTCCAGTATTAATACTGTGGGCCTCTGATTTCTGCCCATTAACCACTAGTCATGAGTTTATCAGAGAGAAATGATTTAATAATTGAGAAAACATTTCCAGTTATACCGTAGCTGGAAATCTTGTGAAGTAAGGCTTTATGCCATACCTTATTGAAGGCCTTTGATATGTCAAGAGCAATTGTCCTAGAAAGGAAGCCTTTGTCAAGAGATTCGCTAATCCTATGAGATATAACAGTTAGCACATCTGCTGTAGATCTGGCAGAACGGAAACCATATTGCATGTCACTAAGAAGGTTATTTTTGCTGAGGTGGTTGACTACTTCTCTATTTAATATGGATTCCAGCAGCTTACTCATGACACACAGGAGACTTATTGGTTTGTACTGAGAGAGATGACTTATTACCTAAATTCTTAAATACAGGGCATACTAATGAGGTTTTCCAGAGTGTTGGGAAGCACTTCTCCTTAAGGCAACGCTTAAAGAGTTTTGTAAGTATGGGAGCAATTCTGGTTGAAGCTTTTTTCAACACTATAATTGGAATGCCGTCAGAGCCAGTTTCTTTACTGGAATCAAGGTTCTTGATTAGCTTGGCGACATCACGCACAGATATTTTTATGTTGCATAGCGTGTTGGAGGAAATACAGGGAGTTGATGGCCTTCATCGCATAGGATAGAATTAATGGCAAAGTTCTTGGCAAATGTTTTGGCCTTTTCTGATGTTGACAAGATGATCTCAGATCCATTGATGATGGTTGGGATAGAATGTACGCTTCTGTTCAGGATCCTGTTTACTATTTGCCAAAACTGGTGGGGACCAAGCTGCTGCTCAGCTACTTTGGATTAAATGGACTGAGCATATAGCTCTCTTGCATTTTTATTACTTTTTTAGAGTGGTTGCTGACAGTCCTGAAAGCAGCTTTAGTCTCAGTACATCTATTATGTTGGTAGCTATGGAAAAAGTAATTTCTGTGCACGATGACAGCAGCACATTCTGGGGAGAACCATGGCTGCTGTTAGGTTTTTGTTGGAATTTTTTGGATGGTATGAATGGATCTGTGCCTACAATTAACCATTCGGTCAGGTCTGATACTATAGAGGACACATCTTTTTAAACATGGAATGCAGAGGTAAATCAGATATAAATGTATGGAAGCTATCCCAGTCAGCCACAGAGTATCGATATACAGTACGGTAGAGAGGTACGTCTGAAGACTTATTACATTTCATTTTTATCTTAACTGATACAACTGAGTGGTCAGAGGATACCAGAGGAGATAGAATGGAACATGAACATAGCTCAGAAGAAGTTGTGAGAAAAAGGTCTAGAAGGCTTGCATACTGACCGCTAGTATCAAGCACATGGATAGGTTTATGAACAATCTGAGTGAGGTCATAGGCAATGGCAAAATCATAACAGAACCTCCCCTCATCATCTGTCTTGTTCGAGTGGGTCAGCCATTCCACATTATGAACATTGAAGTCACCGCAAATATGAATGTTAGCTGAATGATGAGCAGACAGGATGTGGTCAATTTTCTCAGATATACTTTTAAAGATAGTAACTCTGCTGTTGTGGGAGCGATAGAGGGCAAATATAAATGCAGTGGTGTAAGCAAGTGAAACCCAGAAGCACATATGAGGTAAATTAGGGTCTTTTCTGAAGATATCCCTACCACAACGCTCTGATCTCCTATCTGGCATCAATTGAATGAATGGCTCTCGTCTTGGGGAGGCTCCGTGTTTTGACAAGCTTCTGGGCTGGATAAATGGTGGGATCCTTCTAGCGCTCTAGTAGATATCTCACTGCTGATGCAATTCTCTACCTGAGTAAGAGTCAGGTACATCCATAGATGGAGTACCGTTGTCACATCTGGGCAGAAACATTTTATCATACTTCAACAAAGTTCAAAATAGACTTCGTAACCTGGTGGGGGTGTCCTTTTCTCTTATTTGCAACCTCTTCCCCCAGAAGAGACATTACGAGCCTGTCTTTACTCTCTTACTATTTTCATGGCAGGTGCCTGTCTGAGCTCCAATCTATGCCCCCCCCCCCTCGCTAAACTTTCACGAAAAACACTCATCTAGCTGAAACCACTATCAATAATTTCCCCCACTCTTTTTCTGTGCCTAATCCTAAACGTAGATTCCATGAACAAAGCTGCTTTCTTAGAACTGCATGCCTGTGGAACTTTCTTCCATTTTCCTGCTTTCCAGCTGACTACAATTTGATCATATTCAAGTCCAACATAAACAAATTCTTGATGAGCCACCCCCTTAAGTAATCCAATTTATCAAATTTCTACTACTAACGATTACTAGGATATTGTGTCATTGACTTGTGTATACTCATTAACCATTATCCTCGAGTGACCTTTATGCCTTGGTAAGTGGTGAATCCTTTGTAAACAAAAAAAGGAAGAAGCTATAAAGGGCTATAGTTCCATGGGTTGGTTCTTATTAATTTATGCCTGTTATTTTTTTGGGTGGGGGAGATAAGATTGTAATTCCGGATTGATCCCAAACTAATCCAATTGCCACATTCCATTTTACAATCCGATTGATATCCAATGTAATCCGTAGTGATCCCATTCAAAGACAGAACTTTCATTGATCTTGTGTGACAACCAAAACGAAAACAGCTGTCTAGACAGGATTTGCAGTGATCTGACAGACGGAAATATCTTGATTACAGTACAGTACAAAATATGAGATATCTCCAAAAATAAAAGCAAAACTATACAAAAACTGCTAAATTGTGCAAACCACGGCTTAGGAAGCAATTAAGTTATTGCTTATTCACCAAACCTGTTTTCCTGCTCTTATTTACTTATACTGCTTCCCTCTTTTTGGAAATCATAATTTCTAATTCTATGACTAAGTGTAATGTTTAAATATAAGGCCTAAACTGGCCACATGTATATTGTTACTGATATATGTTACTAAAATAACTGGCACAAATGTTATTTCTAAATGTCTGCTTTAAAGGGATAATGCTTTGCCTCCAAGACGCCTCCCTCTCTGTTTTGCACGATAAACATTAAAAATCCTTATACTCTTAAATCCTCCCCAAATCCCTGTATATCTATATTGTATATTAATGTTGTATTTTTGTATATCATGTCTCCTGTTCAAACTGGACAAAAAACCAATTGCTCTTCTCCCCAAGTTGATATAAAATCACATACTTTGCACATAATTTGGGAGGAGGGTTTAGCTTCTGATCCTAAACTTTAGTAGGCTGACCCTTTAAAAATCGATAAATACTAAATATCTATAGATTTCTATTGCTAAGGCATGCATTAGCTTAGCCTATATTTATACTCTATAGAATATCTATGAAATAGATAACTAATAGCCACAATTTGTGCTCAGATTATAAGTGATCTGTATTAACTAGCAACTATATATTTCTTTCATTAAAGCACATTTCGAAATGCACCCTAACCCTTATACTATAATTTTCCAATTAGTCACTAATCTACAAACCACATTTGATCTTTTCTTAACCCTAGTAGATATTCACCTTTAATCTACACCCCACACTCATACATACCTCCTTTAAAAACGTAACCAATCTTAATCCTATTCTGAGGAGTCTAACTTCAAAGCAGATACTAATTCTTTGATACTAACTCTATCAATCCTCACTATCCATGCAACCAGGTGCAGGAAAAACACTCTCCGTGCAGATGGATCAGTAGATCTGGTTAAGTCATCCATCTAGGATAAGAAAAACTCCGATTTGTAAACCTGTGCCACTGACCTCATACGTCTTGCCACCAAACAGGGGAGGGAGGCCTCCTCATTCCTGGACGACAACCTCCCTAGAGCTGGTGACTTGATCAAATCACCGGTTTGCAAACCTAAACTGCTTAAGGAGTAGATAGGCTCTGCCTATCTATACTCCATATTCCTTCTTTGCCTATTAGCCAGGGGCAGAGGTGTGACACAAGGACTCATTAGAGATGTCCAGTGCTTAGCCTTGTTTCCTGACTAGGGCAATGAATGCCGTCCTCTACATTTGTCTTATTCCCTTCTCCTATAACTGGGCATCTTGGGGGTGCTTATTTACCATATATATTAACATGATTGGACTGGGTCACTCCTGTTGGACAAGTTTGAGGGTACCGGTTTGACAGTTGCTGGTTACTGTTTCTAACTGACAGTACAGAAGCCCTTTAATAGTGCTTAGAGCGGCTGTTCTATCATCAGTTGTGTAATATTGGGATATTTGTAGTGCCATGTCACACATGGAAAGGCACCCTACACTCATCTCTGGTGGACATTCCGGAGGCCACATTCTTGTGGATGAGGAGCCGGCTGATGGTCTACTCGTGTTGCATGATGGTCTACTTGTGTTGCATGATGGTGCCTATGCACAAGTGTTTTGCCTAGCATCTCAATCTAGATCTGAAACTACTAAATAGAATGAAATGATAGCTCAATCCAAAAAAATGTTCAAACCAGACACACACTCAAGCCTCCTCCCTTGAAGCTTGCATTTACACATATCCGAGGACTTAGAACTATTTTAGAGGATGTAGAATAATTTCTCCTAGCAAACTTCCTGGATGTCTTATCACTAAGTGAAACTAACTTGCACTTCTCCATCTCCTCTAATATCTTTAACCTTTAACATGTCTGGTTATCTTACACTTTGTCGTAAGGACTTTAACAGGAACAGACTTGGAGTCTATATTTGTAACATCCTCTCCATGTCTAGGGAATCTAAACTAGAATCAGGTGACCAGGCCTTCATGTGCTTTAAACTAAATTTACAACATAGCATTAGCTACTTGTATTTTCTTTATTGCTCTCCAGCCAGCCAGGACTGTACTATAATCAATCATGTCTCTTACAGCATAGATGTAGCACTCTCCCTTGACACTAGCGCCAAAATGCATGTATTTAGTGACTCTAACGCCTGCCACAGAAATTTGCTTGGCTTCTCTAACTTCACTGACACAGCTAGTAGCATCATCCATAACTTTGCTATATCCCATTCCTTGACACAGACAGTAACATTCCCTACCCGTCTCTCAGATCGCCAGAACCAGCAAGCCTCACTTGTGGATCTATTTCTGACAAGAGATCCTGAGGATTGTGTAACAAACGCTGATTGCCCACTTAGGAATGCTGATCATTCTGTGATAATGATAGAATCACTCTAAACTCTCGACCCCAAGTTAAAGAGCCATTGCTCAAAACGACAACATACTAAAATAAGGCTAACTGGGATGCCATTAGCGATCGCATGGGGAAATATCTTTTCTCTTCGTGCAGAATAGTGCGCAAATGAGACTACTGAATGGTTCAAAGCAGCAATTGAAGCATATGTTCCTACACGGAAGTTCTATAGCAAACCCCACTCTCCCCAATGGTTTACTTCTACTTGCACAGCTGCCATTGCGCAGAGGCAACATGCATACCGTAGATTTACCTAGCATAAGTCCTGTATAAACAGACAAAGTATATAGAAGCTAGAAGTAATTTTAAGAAAGAAGTAGCAACAGCTAAGAGTGAATATACTGAAACCATCAGGAAATGCACTGAAGCGCAGAAATTAGAAACTCATGATTTCTGGAAAATCTACAATAGTGTAGCAAATAATGGGCAATGAATAATTCTCCCACTATCCAACAATCATGAGGTTGTTTGTACAGCAACTGAGAAAGCTAACATGTTTGCCCGTTATTTTCCCTCAAACTCTACCTTGGATCCAGCAAACCATTCCCTCCCTGATTTTTCTCTGTGGACAGAAACCACACCAGATGATCTGAAAATCACCCCTTCTGAAGTACATGATATCATAAAAAACATAGACACCTCAAAAGCATGTGGACCTGATCTCATGCCGACTGTGCTATTAAAAAAATTGCTCCGCTGAGGTTGCTCCAGTTCTCTCTAAACTCTTTAACAAATGTCTTACCGAATCTTGTTTTCCTGACAGCTGGAATATTGCTTCTGTGGTACCAGTTTACAAAATCTCTGGCAAACGAACTGACCCATTAAATTATTGTCCAATTAATCTCCTCACGCTTTTTGCCAAAATATTTGAGTCCTTAACTAATCAAGCTCTAGTCCACCACCTTACAGCTGCTAAACTTCTGTTTGACCATCAATATGGATTTAGGCAAGCCCGTTCTACTGCAGATATTCTAACTGTAATCTCTGAACGTATATACCAAGCACTGAATAAGTCAGGGGAGGGGGACGCAGTAGCCTATATATATCTAAGGCTTTTGACAGGGTATGACACGATGGTTTTCTCATGAAAATAAAATCTATGGTATTACTGCACGAATACTTAACATAATTAAATCCTTCCCAAATGAGAGAAGAATCCAGGTTGTCCTTGATGGGCGTACGTCCAAACAATATAATATAAATGCAGGTGTACCTCAGGGATCGATCCTTACCGGATAAAATTGTCTCTGACATGGGTATATTTGCTGATGACATCACGCTCTATAGCAGGCACGCGGGGAAAACTAATGAGCACACATCTAAGGCAATGGCGGAAACCCTAAAGGAAGACCTTCATTCTGTTGTGGAATGGGGTCAGAAATAGATGGTAACGTTCAAAGCTGCCAAGACAAAGCTTGTTTCCTTTAATAATTACATCATGTAATTATTAAAGGAAACAAGCTTTGTCTTGGCAGCTTTGAACGTTACCTTACCAACCACCAATAGTTATGGCTAAAGATACATTACCTGCTTGGCTTAACGCTTTGAAAGGTTTGAAAGGGTAGTTTTAGGGAAAGGTTTGGAGAAGGGGGTAATATAATAATATAGAGAGGGAGAAATGGCAGCGAAGTGAACACAGGTGTCATAGTTACAGACAGCGGCGATAATGAGGACCCAATTTAGGTCATTTAGAAGTGTTTCAACTATAGAAAAAAAGTTTAACTAAATTAGGTCGTCTTTTTGTTCAATTTTTTATTTATTTTTTTCTATTGTTTTGAAATTAATGTTGAACTTATTCCTATTTGTACTGGATTGTATATATATATATATATATATATATATATATATATATATATATATATATATATATATTTTCTGTACAGAAAGTTGTTAGTTGAGACAGGTCATTGGTACCGTCGGTTTCAAGCCCGATAATAAGGCCCGTTTAAGGTATCCTTATCGAGCTCTCTTCAGCCAATATTCGTCTATCTTATAACCGGAAGTGTGAAGTATATATACCTCGCGAATCCACGTTCAAATCTCGTTTTGTTTAATCCCCCCCCGTTTTTTTTTTTTTTTATTTATCTATCTATATCTATATATATATATATATATATATATATATATATATATATATATATATATATATATATATCGGGTAATGTAATACCTAATTTTCAACTTTGAATTATTTAAATTTAAGATCTAATTTCGAAAAAATGTTTTTTTTATATATGAATCGATTTTAATTTGAACCCCATTTAATTTTAAAATCTCTTTCCTTATGTATAAAAACTTCAAAATCTGTATTGGTATCGGTTAAAAACTTAAAAATTCGTTTAATTATATCGAACATTTAAAAATTTCCAAAAATACGTTTAAAGTTTAAAAAAATATATTTTTAATTATATCGAATCACGTTTAAAAATTTCGAAATACGTTTAAAAATTATTTTTTAAAAACCCAAATCTTTCAAGGTTTGGGGAAGTGAGTATTTATCTATCCTAAGTGATTTCCCTAGTTTATTAACATTATTATATTTTACTCTAGTTTTAAATTCGAAATAGATTATAAATTACATTTATAAAATATAATATATATATATATATATATATATATATGACATTAATTAAAAATCTATAATATAATTGCGATTAAAATCCAAGTTTACCGACTAATTATTTATGTATTTACAATTTTTTTCCTTATATATATATATATATATATATAAAAACAACATCTAAGTGTTGTTCTTTTCATTGATCCAATTTATTAGGAGACCCTTCCTTCTATGTATGCAACTTTTCAAAGCTTCACTCCTCACATTTAAACATTTTATTTTTGGGTCATGAATGGACCGGAGGATGTAGTATTTCTCTGCGTTACAATTATATATATATATATATATATATATATATATATATATATATATATATATATATATATATATATATATATATATGATGAGATGCAGTACATCGAAACCCACTTTGGGTCTGGCATTGTCCGTTGTCGATGCAATTGCTCGATTCTATCTAATTCTGAGTTCTAGCTTTATCGTGAAAGGTATTTATATATCGATCTATAATCTCCTCTTAATGTCTAATATATATATATATATATATATATATATATATATATATATATATATATATATATATATATGAGAAAAATTATTTTATATAAAGGAGAACTGTCTGTTAGTGTGAATGTATTTATGTATGCGTGTTTTATGTCCAGCTAAAAATCCAAAGTACAAAACGGACCACCATGAAGTTGATATAGTCTCGGACGTATAATATGTAAAATTCAGTAAAAATCATCTATTCCATGAAGTTGAAATTAAAGAAATTTGTGAGGGGGTCGTTTTTTAGTTCCCCAAAAAGAACGAATTACGTTTGTGTATGCATGGCTGCGAGATAACGAAATTCTATGTCTTTTTACTTATATTTAACTGTGATTGACTTACAAAACTTTAGATAAAGCAGTTCACAGACTCTCTACTATATAAATATCAGAAAAAGCCTTACGCTGAAACATCTACCTTTCAACGTTAAACGGTTCATTAGGGGTTCAATAATGGCCTGATGAAACAGATTGCATCGAAATGTATATCGATCTGCGCAGAACTTTTTATATAATGAAATCTCTACCCACGCACTTTTGAAAAATATTGATTATTTAGTTCAATGCAATTGAACTTATTTAATTATACATATATGTGTGTGTGTGTGTTTCTTTAAAACTCTTGAATTCTCTGACATTCAGCACTTCTAACCCCTACGCTATCACTCGACACTTGCAGAATGTAAGCAAAATCTCAATGTAAAATGCCAGAAAGCTGGAATTGTTTTTAAAAACTAGTGCCAGTTGAATAGTTCTTTATAAGAGATCTACTCAAGTAGGGGATATATATTCACACACACACACACACACACACACACACACACACACACACACACACACACACACACACACACACACACACACACACACACACACACATATATGAAGTTAGGAAATATGTAAAATATATATTAAAAACAGACAAGATTATTATTTAAAATTAAACATAGAATTGCTCATTTTAGATGTCCTACATTAATATCAAAAGTGAAATTATGGCTAACTGTAGACATAAAAGGAAATATAAACACAACTAATTTGTAATGCAAAAGCCTAGGCTTCTACATTGTTCCTTCTTGACTAAGATGGTCTTTTTCCTCCTTCCTCTTCTCTCTCATAATGCTATACTTGCTTTGTCTCCCCTTCTCCAGTTTCACTGATGTACCTCTCAGTTTTCTTCTTCTCTCTTCAACTTTTTTTTATTCGATTCAAGCACCTTCATCTTCCAACCTCACCTGTATCGATAAGATAATGTTTATAGATCAGATGTTACCAACCTTTTTTTTACATGGCGGCATACCGCTGAGTTCTATAAATCTTCATGAAAAATAAATAAATACTTGTTACTCATTTTCTTTTTGCAATAATAATCAAAAAACAAAGAAGAATTTTTATTCACATAAATCAACATCTGGTATAGAATACTAATAGTGAATAGCAATGGGACAGTTGTACCTGCTTCAACTAGAACTTGCCCCCATACTTACAAAACTCTTTAAGAGTTGCCTTAAAGAAAAGTGCTTCCCAACACCCTGGAAAATCTTTTTAGTATGCCCTGTATTTAAGAATACAGGTGATAAGTCCTCTTAAACTCAGTACAGACCAATAAGTCTCCTGTGTGTCATGAGTAAGTTGCTGGAATCCATATTAAATAGTCAACCACCTCAGCAGAAATAACCTTCTTAGTGACATGCAATATGGCTCCGTTCTGCCAGATCTAAAGCAGATGTGCTAACTGTTATATCTCATAGTATTAGCGAATCTCTTGACAAAGGCTTCCTTTCTAGGGCAATTGCTCTTGACATATCAAAGACCTTAGATAAGGTATGGCATAAGGGCCTTCTTCACAAGATTTCCAGCTACGTTATAACTGGAAATGTTTTCTCGATCATAAAATCATTTCTCTCGGATAGGCTCATAAGAGTAGTAGTTGATGGGCAGAAATCAGAGGCCATCAATATTAATGCTGGAGTCCCTCATGGGTCCATCCTAGGCCCAACTCTCTTCCTGATATACATCAATGATCTACTAAAACACATACTGAAATCATTCGTTGACATCTATGCTGATGACACGACCATCTATGGCAACACATCAAAGGTCGTAAATTACAAAGTTCTCTCAGATACTCTCTCCTCTGATCTTGAGTGCATGGTACAGTGGGGGAGGAGGTGACTAGCTACTTTTAATATATCTAAAACCAAGCTCCTATCTTTACATCATCAACGCTCTGATCCCCATCTGGCATCAATTGATATGGGTGGCTCTCGTCTAGGGGAGTCTCCATGTTTTGATAAGCTTCTGGGCTTGACCTTTACTCCTGACCTGAAATGGAATAGGTACATCAAGTCAGTTGCCAAGATCGCTGGAAAAATAGTAGGATCCTTCTACCACTCCAGAAGATATCTGACCCCTGATGCAATTCTCTATCTGTATAAAAGCCAAGTACGTCCAAAGATGGAGTACTGCTGCCACATCTGGGCAGGAGCTGCTAAAAACAGCCTATCCTGCCTTGACAGAGTACAAAATAGACTTCCTGGCCTAGCGGGGGATGCCCTTTTCTCTTCCCTGCAACCTCTCTCCCACAGGAGAGACACTGTGAGCCTATCTTTGTTTTATCGTTACTACCATGGCAGGTGCTCGTCTGAACTCCAATCTCTGGTGCCCCCTTACCAATCTTTCATGATAAACACCTGCCTAGCTAAAACCACTGTCAAAAATTTTCCCAACTCCTTTTCTGTGCCAAAATCAAAACGTAGATTCCATAAACAAAACTTCTTTCTTAGAAGTGCACTCCTGTGGAACTCTGTTCCAGTTGCCTGTTTCCCACCTGACTACAACCTGGATGTCTTCAAGTCCAATGTGAACAAATTCCTGATGAACTGCCTCCTTAAATAAGACACTTTATCAAATCTCCAACACTAATGTACTGTACACACAATAACCCTTATCCCCGAGTAGCTTCCGGGCCTTGATAAGCAGTGACTACCTTGTAAAAAAATATGGCGAATGTGAGGAAGGCAATATCTGGTATACAATATACATATATTTAAATAAGACATAAGCTGAAAATTGATTAAAATATTAATCATGTGTCATTAAAAGCGTAAGGTATGAATTAATTAAGGCAGGAGCAAGCAGAATATTAGATAAATAAACGTGAAAAGTGAACTATCAAGTGAAGTATAGAATTAACCACAATCAGATCAATTAATAAGTACTAATAAAAAAGTAATATTGTGTTACATAGTTCAATAAAAAAATAATAAGTACTAATAAAAACTCAGAAAGTAATATTGTGCTACATAGTTCAATAAAAATATTAATAAGTACTAATAAATACTCAGAAAGTGATATTGTGCTACATAGTTCAATAAAAAATTAATAAGTACTAATAAAAACTCAGAAAGTAATATTGTGCTACATAGTTCAATAAAAAAATAATAAGTACTAATAAAAACTCAGAAAGTAATATTGTGCTACATAGTTCAATAAAAAAATAATAAGTACTAATAAAAACTCAGAAAGTAATATTGTGCTACATAGTTCAATAAAAAATTAATAAGTACTAATAAAAACTCAGAAAGTAATATTGTACTACATAGTTCAATAAAAAATTAATAAGTACTAATAAAAACTCAGCAAGTAATATTGTACTACATAGTTCAATAAAAAAATAATAAGTACTAATAAAAACTCAGAAAGTGATATTGTACTACATAGTTCAATAAAAAAATAATAAGTACTAATAAAAACTCAGAAAGTGATATTGTACTACATAGTTCAATAAAAAAATAATAAGTACTAATAAAAACTCAGAAAGTAATATTGTACTACATAGTTCAATAAAAAAATAATAAGTACTAATAAAAACTCAGAAAGTGATATTGTGCCACATAGTTCAATAAAAAAATAATAAGTACTAATAAAAACTCAGAAAGTAATATTGTTCTACATAGGACAATAAAAATATAATAAGTACTAATAAAAACTCAGAAAGTGATATTGTACTACATAGTTCAATAAAAAAATAATAAGTACTAATAAAAACTCAGAAAGTAATATTGTGCTACATAGTTCAATAAAAAAATAATAAGTACTAATAAAAACTCAGAAAGTGATATTGTACTACATAGTTCACTAAAAAATAATAAGTACTAATAAAAACTCAGAAAGTAATATTGTACTACATAGTTCAATAAAAAAATAATAAGTACTAATAAAAACTCAGAAAGTGATATTGTACTACATAGTTCAATAAAAAAATAATAAGTACTAATAAAAACTCAGAAAGTAATATTGTGCTACATAGTTCAATAAAAAAATAATAAGTACTAATAAAAACTCAGAAAGTGATATTGTGTTACATAGTTCAATAAAAAAATAATAAGTACTAATAAAAACTCAGAAAGTAATATTGTACTACATAGTTCAATAAAAAAATAATAAGTACTAATAAAAACTCAGAAAGTAATATTGTGCTACATAGTTCAATAAAAAATAATAAGTACTAATAAAAACTCAGAAAGTGATATTGTACTACATAGTTCAATAAAAAAATAATAAGTACTAATAAAAACTCAGAAAGTGATATTGTACTACATAGTTCAATAAAAAAATAATAAGTACTAATAAAAACTCAGAAAGTGATATTGTACTACATAGTTCAATAAAAAAATAATAAGTACTAATAAAAACTCAGAAAGTAATATTGTACTACATAGTTCAATAAAAAAATAATAAGTACTAATAAAAACTCAGAAAGTGATATTGTACTACATAGTTCAATAAAAAAATAATAAGTACTAATAAAAACTCAGAAAGTAATATTGTACTACATAGTTCAATAAAAATATTAATAAGTACTAATAAATACTCAGAAAGTGATATTGTACTACATAGTTCAATAAAAATATTAATAAGTACTAATAAAAACTCAGAAAGTGATATTGTGCTACATAGTTCAATAAAAAAATTAATAAGTACTAATAAAAACTCAGAAAGTAATATTGTACTACATAGTTCAATAAAAATATTAATAAGTACTAATAAATACTCAGAAAGTGATATTGTACTACATAGTTCAATAAAAATATTAATAAGTACTAATAAAAACTCAGAAAGTGATATTGTGCTACATAGTTCAATAAAAAAATTAATAAGTACTAATAAAAACTCAGAAAGTAATATTGTGCTACATAGTTCAATAAAAATATTAATAAGTACTAATAAAAACTCAGAAAGTGATATTGTGCTACATAGTTCAATACAAATAATAAAATCACATAGTAAAAGACAATATTTAATTTACTCTTTCGGTCCAGCACCTCTTCGCAATGATTTTCTTTTATTTGGCCCGTTTCTTTGAGTGCTCCATTTTTTTATGTAGCATTTTGCAGACTTTGTTGTAATGGTGTGAGAAAGGTTCTTCACCAATGACCATATATTATTATAATTATAGTCGAAAACGAGATTATATACAGATTAGCCTTATAAAAGCCAAAGTTCTCGAATTTGGTCTTTTTTGATGCAGTTTGGCCTTTAAAAATTGTATTTGGCCTTTTTCAAAGCGTAAGGTACGAATTAACTGAGGCAGAAGCAAGCAGAATATTAGATAAATAAAAGTCGCTTCTTATTAAGTGAACTATCACGCATAAAATCCTGAATATAAAAATGACTTTTTATATATGTTACTATTATTCAATAGATTGGATTTCCAAAGTTTCGTTAAATTTCTTTACAAAATAGAGAATTCGTATTACTGGGATTCTGTGAACTACTAATGTTGAGTGTTATTTTCACATCGGTCGATATAACCTCCAACCTTCTTCAGTTGTATCTGGTCAGACTCAGGAATTTTTATGTTGGACCTGGAAATCTGTCTATCGGACTCTGGAATCTGCATGGAATTTCAAATGAAACCCTTTATTTTATCCATGCGGGTTCACAAGGACCTGTGTCATTGTGAATAAAGTACTTGGTAAAATGAAGTCGTAAAGTTACACTCTTCTGGAGGTTGAAGGTTCAATCCTCAGTGCGGACGATACTCAAAATACAATTGCAAATTACTTAAGACTTCTACCCAGCCATGGCTGACATAACAAGAGCAAACATCTACAGAGTAGTTTGGTCGAGACCATTCCACACATACACACATGTTCACTTTTATAATATATACAGATTAGCTATTAATAGTATTGGTTAATATTTAACTGTTGGATATTAATGCTAATTACTTAGCAGGTTCATACTATGGGCTCATAATTTACTATTAGCTATTAACACTAATGAATAATAATAAACTATTGCCTATTAATCCTATTGGTTAATAAAAAAGTATTAGTTGTTAATACTATTTATTAATAATTAACTATTAGCTATTAATAATTAACTTTTGGATATTAATACTTATCGACTAATCGTCGTCAGCAGCGTCTGATTTCTCGTATCCGAGAATTTCAGTTTCCTCTTCCTTCAGACCAATCTGAGCATGGAATTTGCGTGGGCAGAGAAGGCAAGCAATGCTTAGCAGGGGTCGGGTTGTTCAGCAAGATTTTTCCTTGCCTACCTCTTGATCTCCACCAGTCTTCTTCTTTCTGCTTCGTATCCTTTGGTATCATGTATAATGGATTGGCGCCACAGGCACCAATCCTGAGATGTTGTTTCCCAGATGTGAAGATCAAATCCGGTGTTCTTTAGGGTGGACTTGAGTTGGTCCTTGTATCGCTGTAGAGGGTGGCCGATAGGTCTTTTTCCTGTGGCTAGCTCTGAGTACAGAGTTTGTCGAGGGAGCCTGTTTTAATCCATTCTGAGGATGTGCCCCAACCAACAGAGTTTGCGCCTCATGGTGATGGCCTCAATACTGCAGCTGTTTGTGTAAGAAAAAAAAATGTAAGGAAAAATTAAAGATGGCGCCCGACTCTCTCTTTAACACGGTAAGATATCCTCAACACGGCACAAGAAGCAACAGCCACACAATTCCCCAGCCAACTCAATCGTCACTCTCCCACGTCTTTCCCCTCACCCGCTTTTATCGTCGTTCTAGGCCGGCTAAATTTGCATATTCCGAGAATTCGTGTGACTTTGCGAGACATCATACTTTACAAAAGACGGCGGTCGCCATCTTGGTCCCTCTTTTCTATTTTTGGTCGGTAACGCTGAGCTGGTCTCGAGGTAAGTCTTTTTCCCCTCATCCGTCTCTCCCACGTACCCACACAACACGCAAACACGCGGGCGCTTATCTCCTGGATGCACGTTACACTCCCCCCTGATCTGATGATCACATAGAGAGCACTGGGGGGGGGGCCTTTTAGTGCGTGTGCTTCTGCGAAGAGGTACATTCACTGTTTCAGATTCGGGCTCTGGATCTGGTTCCGCCTCATCAGATGAAGTATCGCTATCAGTCTCTGGAAGGGGCTCACTGAATTCGTGCATCGGCAGCTCATCGCTAGACGCTTCACTGCTTTCTTCTGTAGTTGTATGACGCACCTCGGTAGCTGGGCGAAGATCTCGCACATGTCGTGGGGTTCCATCGACCAAAACAGACTGCTGGCTAATCACTCCAGATATGTGTCCTCGCTTAAACTTGTCGGTGCACCGATTTCCTGGAGGCCGCACCCACACTGGATCTCCCACTTCATATCTGTTATATGTTCCCTTGTCGGTTGGCTGCGTAGTGTTGATTCCCTTCACTCCGACTCGGTACGTGTAAATAGCATTCGCAGGTGCGGTTGAAGGGGACGTCCCGTCCTTTGGCGTAATGTTGTACCAATATGTTGCTTCCGCAATAGTACATCGCTTCCTGGCAGCAATTCTCTTGATGCTGCGATGGCTTCTTTCAGCAATGCCATTTCCTGATGGCACATGCGCACATCGCAACCGTAGACGGACGCCCCACTCATCTAACAACTGCCGGACTTGCTGGCTACAAAACGCTGCATCATTGTCTGTCAGGAGCTCTTCCGGCGCACCTCGCTCAAAAAAAATGGATGATAGGTGGCGAACAACATTTGCTGAATCCTGTCTGGTCATCTGCCGCCACACCGCAAATCTCGTAGGCCCGCAATCAATGAGAGTTAGAAAGGGCTTGCCACTGTAATGGGTAATATCCATGGCCAGCCGCTGCCACACACTCTCAACTTCCAAGCGACCCTTCTGCCATCGCTCTGGTGCAGGATCAATAGACTGGCAAGCCTCACAATTTCTGACGATCTGTCTGACATCCATCTTGGTCACTGCTGGGTATGCACGCCTCACAAAATAAAGGGTCCTCTTGATACCCGGATGTCCGCTCTGTGCATGAATTTTTTGTATTTGACATGGGTCGATTGCAACTGCACAAGATCGAGCAGTAATCTCCATTCCCATCTTCGCGGCTTCATACCATTTGTGAGGTACACGGGTCAGTTGGTCAGCACGATTACAATGTGATGGCACCAGAGTGACGCTCAGTGATAGCCCATACTCAGATACCAGGTTTTTTAGCGTGTCTAGCCTTCTCCGTATTAACATTTCGCTTGCTGCCTTGGTACGGATTCGTGTCCGTCCTGAAAGTGTGTCAGACACCCAGTGGTAGACACAGAGAGAATCTGTGTACAAGGTCAACTTCTTAGACTGCCACTGCAGGGCCAGATTTACCCCCTTTACAACAGCGTCCAGCTCTGCCAGGTTGATATGCTGAGAATCTGTTACGGGCCGCAGCCAACACGCATCCTCGAACACGTTTCCTCCTTGCTCCAACGATACTCCCAACGCCAAAGAACTGGCATCAACCCACACACCTACGTTGTCTCCGTTAACACACCACCGCCCACAGGCAGGGTCCTTCTTGTTCACTCTCTCCAGTGTCTCTTTAATCATCAGAGTTAGTAGGACATCATCGGATATGTCATCCCAACCCGTGGTTGTTAAATTTGCTCTGCGTTTAATCAAACCAACAGCTGCACGGAGCCAGCTACAGACCGGTAAGTGACCAACAAGTTTTCCACACCAAGAAAAAACGGTCCACCTTGTAACGAGGTTGGGGATGCTTGGAATTTCACTGCCACGCCTCCATTGTAGGGTGCCATCCTCTTCATAAACATCCAATCCCAATACACGTTCTCCTTCCCTTAAACGTTCGGGATTCTTGCATTCCAGACCAAACTGAGCCAACTTTTCTTTGACACACGACGCAGACTGTACATCTTCATTGACGTATACGTCATCAATGTAAGCTGACGTTGAGTCCCTCATGGGCTTTTCTTGGGACAATACTGTGTTGACAATAGTCTTCATGATCTGTGGTGCCACATTTAGGCCGAAGCCAAGGCGTGTAAGGCAGTACCTCTGCCCCTGGAACCAAACTGTCTGGAACGGCCACAACGTCTCATCAACTCGCACCTGTAAATAGGCTTTTCGTAAATCCAATATTGAGACATTAGTGCCTTTCTGACGCCATTCCCTCAACTTACTGGCGCATACGTCAGCATCGGCAGTGTAGGCTTCAATATGCTTGTTAAGCTCCCTATAGTCCAGCACGGGCCGTACTTTCGACTTGTTATGCTGGACTACTGCCATCAAGGGTATTAGACCCTTCGGAGGCCCAAGCTTATCCTCAGGGTAGGGGATTAACCAGCCATCTTGGATCCACGCCTTTAGTTCCCTTTCGTATTCTGCTCGGGCCTCACTGGGTATAGGGTACTCTGCAACCCCATTCTTGAGTTTAGTCGGTGCCATTCCCTCGGTCCACTTCCAAGATGCAATCCAGGCCCTCTTGCGCGAGTCGTAGTCCACTGTAAAATCCGACCGATCGATATGGAGCGCTGCACACACTGGGGCCTCTAAGAATCGCACCTTTCCATCCCGATGAATTGCGACTCCCCCCAGCGCCTTGATGGCATCGTATCCGAGCAACAGGTCAAACCCCAGGAGATTTCCTTGGGTCACGAGCACATTGATCTTAGTGGCTGCACCGGTGTCCGTGTAGATCTTGACAGTTCCAGCTCCACAGCATGTCTGGGTCTCGCCTCCTATCGTGGTGACTTTGATCTTCCTCTTAGTCCAACTTGGACACAGCCTGGTGCTCACTATAGTATGCGAACAGCCTGAGTCGAGAAGTGCTGAGCAGGGTATCCTGTTTACGTAGACGGTTATTACTGGTTGCGCCTTGTTCAAATTTTGCTCGGGGAGCAGGGCGGCGCTGACGTCCTCTCCCCTGATACGTTTCCCGCACAGTTTTGGGCTAGATGCCCCAAACCGCCACACTTAAAACAGCGCACACGCCCCCTGTTGGTGCAATTCCTTGCAAAATGTCCGCGTCGGCCGCAGCGAAAACATTTCCCATTGCTTGCAGGGTTCTGATTCGGAATCTCCCGAGCGCCAATCTGGCCTGTCTGTGTCGCCATCACAACTGGTTCCCCCAGGTCCTCCTCATCTTTGATGATGGCTCGAGCACGTTCCATCAAGTGTTCCATGGTCGTTGTTGAAACGCTGGTTGAGGCTCTCAGTAGCTGCTTCACCCGAGTGGGAAGGCCCGCCACAAACGCGTACGCGAGCGTCCGCTCCGACACCCCTCCACCGAACAGAACTGCGAGTTTCTTTAACTCAGCGAAGAAAACGTCTACGCTTTCCTCCGGTAGAAGTTTTCGGGAAGCAAATTTTTCATAGGCCGCACAAGGATCCATGGCAAATGCCTTGTACAGCGCAGCTTTAATTGCGGTGACATCTCCCTTTTCGGCAGCACTGAGTTGCTGATATACACTCAAGGCACCCCCAGCCAATCTCAGGGGAATTACAGTGTGTACCCTTTTCACCTCACAAAGGTCGCACGTCAGCTCGACCCTTTCAACCCAGTCGACGATGGACGTGGACCCGTCAAACTCGGGTATGAGCTTTAAGTCAAATTTCGATTCGGTCATAGTCCTAGAGGCCAAATGGCCGAAATAGCTTGTAAGAAAAAAAAATGTAAGGAAAAATTAAAGATGGCGCCCGACTCTCTCTTTAACACGGTAAGATATCCTCAACACGGCACAAGAAGCAACAGCCACACAATTCCCCAGCCAACTCAATCGTCACTCTCCCACGTCTTTCCCCTCACCCGCTTTTATCGTCGTTCTAGGCCGGCTAAATTTGCATATTCCGAGAATTCGTGTGACTTTGCGAGACATCATACTTTACAAAAGACGGCGGTCGCCATCTTGGTCCCTCTTTTCTATTTTTGGTCGGTAACGCTGAGCTGGTCTCGAGGTAAGTCTTTTTCCCCTCATCCGTCTCTCCCACGTACCCACACAACACGCAAACACGCGGGCGCTTATCTCCTGGATGCACGTTACAGTTTGCTCTCTCAAGAACGCTTATGTTGGTTACATAGTAATACCATTTGATGTTCAGTATAGCTCAAAGTTTTTGTTAGTGGAATTTTTCGAGTTTAATGAGATGACTTTGGTGTATAGTCCAGATCTCACATCCATACAAAAGCGTAGGGATAACAATTGCGTGGTATACCATGAGTTAAGTTTTTATTGAAAGATGTCTATTATTGAAGATGCGCTTTGTCAGTTTAGTCGAGGCCAATTCAACTTTCTATTCCATTCTCAATTGAGCACTTTTCCGATATTATGCTACCGAGATATGGAAAGTGATCTACTTGTTCAAGAGGAGTGTCATTTATGTGAATGCTTATGTTCTGTAAGATGGTGTTGGGTACTGGTTGTATTAGCACTTTTGTTTTACCAATATTAACAGAGAGTCTGAAGCAGTGGTAGACTGCCGTGAAGTTGTTTACGGATCTCTGGATGTAATCTGCATTTGATGTTCATATGATGTTTAATAATACTATTAATATTATAAAAATATTTTGTTTTCATGGAAACGTGACGAAATGCTACCTTTCTGACATTACTCTTTGGGTGAAGAGCTCCATTCATTGCCATCGTTTTCCTTGTATTCCTGTCCATATCTTTCAGCCCTTTTTTTCCTTGAATAATACCTGCCACTTTACATGGGTTTACTGCAGATATTTTATAATTGGAATTCATTATTGAGATGAGTATTATTTGTTAATTTATTTATTGCGGACTATTATCCACATCTTTATTGTTTTTTTTCACAACGTTTCAGCCAACTATTCCTCTGGCCTTCTTCAGGTGGTAACTGTGACGGGATAGGAACTCCGAGTCTCCTAACTGCATTCTCAGCAATTATGGATAGCAGTAATTGCTGACGATGCAGTTAGGAGATTTGGAGTTCCTATCCCGTTGCGGTTACCATCTGAAGAAGGCCAGAGGAATAGTTGGCTGAAACGTTGTGAAACAACAACTAATAAAGATTAGGAGAATAGTTATCAATAAATAAATTAATGTAGACATTTTGTTTTTCACAATCAATATTGATCTAAGAACACACCCTTGTCTTCTTTTTCATTTTTTCCCCTATTATTTCCTTCATTTTATCTAATTCCATAATTCCTAAATAAATGTATCCTTGTATTAATATTCATCGGACTACCGTTCTCATCTTGAGTGTGATTTTCACAACGTTTCGGTCGATATAACCTCCTACCTTCTTCAGGTGTATCTTGTCGAACTCGGGAATGTTTCTGTCGAATTGTAAACATGATATTCTCCTGAAGGTGAAAGGTTCAATCCTCAGTGTGAGCGACCGAAATATACATTTGCGAATTACTTAGGGCCTCTATCCAGTCATGGCTGACGGAACAAGAGCACGTTACGTCCGTGAAGTAAATAAAGGGTTCCGCTCGAAATTCCATCCAAATTCGTGAGTTCGACAGAAACATTACCGAGTTCGACAAGATACACCTGAAGAAGGTCGGAGGTTATATCAACCGAAATGTTGTGAAAATCACACTCAAGATGAGAACAGTAGTCCGACGAATAATAATACAAATAAACAATCCTCATCTCAAAAGTTCAGAAACGTCAAATGTATCCTTCTTCTTCTCCAACTCCTCATTCGAAAGTTTTTCATTTTCAACCATTTTTCCACCTTTTCAATTTCAGGGTTCCACACTTCTTCGTGCCAAATTCAATACCTACGTCATTACTGAATGTTTGAACAGTCCTCGCAACCATACTTAGCTGGTATTTGTTCTTTGCATACAACTTTAGATCATCCATAAATAAATAGTTTACTCGGTACTTCTTCCTCTCACTCATAACACGCATTTACCTTTCATAATATATGCGCCAACACTTACTACTTCAGTGGAAACCAAAGACACATTTTGCATTCAAAGCTTTGGAACCTAATCATTCTGGACGATTTCAATACACGGATTAATAACAATAATGAAGTACCGGGCAGCACCAGATTACCTTGCTTAAATGTCAGGTGTGGTGGGATGCGTGTTTGACACTTGATCAAAGAATCCAGATGCTCTGGCTAAATGATGAAAAATTTTATTTTCGAAGATGGCGGAGGAGCAGACTCCTCAATTTCAATTGGGATGACTGCCCTCTGTTAAATATGAAAAACGAAATTAAAAACAAAAAGTTGTTTTCATTTCATTAGTGAAAGAATGGCGAATGCAAGGAGGCGAGTGACCACCTCATAGGAAGGTTTGACATGATAAGAAATTACTTGGATGACGGGGAGTGGTGGTGGTGGTGGGGGGGAGGGCTGTTGGAATTGGTTTAACTGATAACCCAAATTTCTTCGTTAAGAAAAAGAAAGAAAGATTGAAGAACTTTGAACAAGGGAAAGAGGCGAGGGAAAGAGAATTGAAGAGAGATATGGGGCAAGAGAGAGAGAGAGAGAGAGAGAGAGAGAGAGAGAGAGAGAGAGAGAGAGAGAGAAAAGAGATTCAATAAAAAGAGGAAATGAAAAGGAGAAGAGAGAGAGAGCGAGAGAGAGAGAGAGAGAGAGAGAGAGAGAGAGAGAGAGAGAGAGAGAAAAGAGATTCAGTAAAAAGAGGAAATGAAAAAGAGAAGAGAGAGAAATGGTAATCTCACCTATAGAGGAGGGGAAACCACAAATTTATAAAACCAATTGTTTGAGCAGATAATATAATAATCCAGTCTTCTCGCATCAACCGGCTAGGGTTGCGGATCCCTGTCCTATCTTGCTTCCCCTCCCTCGACCGAGCCAAGATATAGATCTATGCTCTGTGAATTCGTAAAACCTGAAATTTAGTATGAAATCCCCAAGCATGAGAAAGCATCTAAAACAATATCATCCAATAATCACCCAAAACATTAGTTTGTTATTTAAGCACAAAGAAAAACCCGAAATTAAATTTTCTTTGCACGCATTGTATCTGGAATTATTTTTTGCGATAATTATTTTCGTTTATAAGAAAATTATCTTCGAATCATCATTGATTATTGACTTGCTTCGATTTGGAAATACAGTTATTTATAGCTCTGATACTGCAATCAAGGACAGACTGTATGGAAGGAAGCGATATGCTAGCCTTCGCCAAGAAGAACTTAACCCCAGCATCTAATGACAAATGTTCAATCAACGAGTAAAAGGTATTGTCACAGAGACTTAAGGACATGCATGTTTTGTGCGCTCAGAGCATCAGAGCACTAGTTTCCAGTTATCAGTGAGTATTTGGTTACGTTTTGAAAGGGTCAATCACTAGACGAAGATAAAAATCACTTTAACTGTTCTCATGCATGATTGACCAACCAACATGGTTAACACAGCATTGCTTGTGGCATCAACCATTCTATTATGTGCTGCAAAATCAAACTGTTATGACTTCTCACAACTTGATCAACAAAAGAACAAGCTATTTCGGCTATGGCTACTGGCCTGACAAATATGATAAAGCCATTCAGTGGCGAAGGCGATGTGGTGGCTTGGCTAAAGAAAATGGACCTAGTGGCGAAGCTCCAAAAGATAGGTGATGTTGCCACAGTGATACCATTATTTTTGGAGAGGAATGCACTAGCCCTATACTTGGAGCTGAATGAGAACAAGATGATGTTGACGCAATTAAAGTCAGATTGATCCAAGCATTTACTGAGGGGCCGTTTTAGGCGTTCACCAGATTAAAAGAAATGAGGCAGATGGTGGAATCTGTCGATGTGTACGCTAATGAGATTAAAAGGGTTAGTAGAGCTACCAGGAATTAGGAGGCAGGTAGCAAGTCAACCAAGAGGTTGCAGTAGGTCCTGGGTGTGAGACCTTGAAGGTGAGCGAACTGCACCCAATTGCGAAAATATTAATGAGCATCCAACCCTCTGGGTCAACAGCGCAGAAGGATGTGAGTAGAAGTCGGCTGAGATTGCAAATTGCGTGTTTTGAATGTGGAGAGACTGCAGGAGATTACACAAAAAGATGGTGTAACCAAAGTGGTCACATGGCAGTGAACTGATCGAGTTCGGGAAACTGGCAAGGAGGAGCCGAAGCGCCAGTGGCTGCCCTTTTCGGGAATAATGGCGCGCTCCCAGCAGATGCCCAAGTGAGAGATTGTCGTGAACGCAAGCCTGGTCGGAGGATGGAAAGAGAAGGCAAAGTCGTGGCAGTCGATGGGTCATGAGTGAAGTGTCGAGGGAGGAGGACTGTCACAATTGAAATTGATGAGGGTCCATACGGTTGTTGGAATGTACGTAATATGCCGACTTGGAGGTGTCGGACCGGCAAGGTGTGCAGTGACAGAGCAGGTCAATGAAGGGATCAAAGAAGTCGGTGAAAAGAGATAGATATTGATCAGTGGTCAGGATTTTCAAGCAGAATTCGATGGGAATCAATGGACAATGGAGTGGCGTGGAAGAATAAACCACCAACAAAACAGGATGGCATGTTATAATAGTTTGCTGAAATGAGGAGCAAGAGAGGATTTTGAACGAGAAGTGGACAGATGAATTGAGGAGGGTATACTATTGCCGTGAACGGATGATGTCGAATCGGGCATCTTGCCATTGATGGTCGTTCTGCAACGAACAACAGGGAAGGTCAGACCAGTTCTAGATTTCCAAGAGTTAAACCAACATGTTGAGTGCTATACTGGTGCCTAATTGCAACTCTACATCGCCAAGAAACTCTGGAAGTACTAGTTATACTACTAGGTATAAAGGCAGAACCTACTGCCTTACGAGGGTGGGGTAGGGTTGAACTTGGCACCCAAGATCATGTCGACCACTCTGAGGAAGGTTCTGGAGAGAATGGGGAAAGGAGATGCTGCTGTGAGCTCGTACATCGATGAAATTCTCGTAAATGAAACTCTAGTGACTGCAAGAGAAGTGGTGGGTAACTTGAAGAAGTTCAGGCTGGTCGCCAAGGTATTGAAAGAATTGGACGGCGGAGCAGCCTCGGGGCTAAAGCGGAAGGCTAATCATGTATTACTCCGATGCCAACTGAAAGAAGAGCATGAGACGAGGAAGAAAGGCCACCTTAATTGAAGAGGTCCCGAAAGAAGTGGAAAAGCAAGACCTAGTTCGGGAACATGGAATGTACTGCGAACACTGGATGGAGTCTTGTGGTGTGATGCAAGCAGCATTGCAACAGGTGTCATCTTGGAAGTGGATGGAATGGTTGTGAAGGACGCGGCCTGGCTGAGGAAGTAGGATTATGCTAGCTTGGGATGCTGGCTGAGCTGATGCAGGAGTTTTCTCTGAAGCTACGCGTTATCAAGGTGGCCTCTGAAAAGAACAGAGCAGATGTTCTCATGAGAGTGAGAAAGAGCTCGCACATGCCGAAAAATGAGGATGAGGATGTTGCTGCAGTGTCTGATCTGGATGATTCTGGAGTGCGAGAGTTGCGCGATCTGCACCATATGAGGGAAGAAAGGACGTTATACCTGGTGAGAAAAGTGGACCCAAGTGTCAACAAGGGAAAAGTAAAGCAAGTGGTCAGGACTTGCGACAGGTGTCAGTCAATTGACCCTGCTCCAAGTACGCACGAAGCTGGAGAACTAAGTGCGACTGGGTTCTGGGAAAGACTGGCAGTTGATGTAATCCATTACAGGGATGGGCTTTACATGACTATGATCGACTGCCGCCCTGGACGTTTTGCCCTATGGAGAAGGCTGCGAGGTGAAACGGCCAGTGAACTAGCCCGCGACAGTTTCTACTTGCAAACAAAAACCAATGGTCGTCTCTTTAACATTTATGCTCCAAAACTGAGACAAAAGAAAGCATGATCAGAGAGCTGCTTTTGCAGACGATGCAGCTATTGCTTGCCACTTCAAGAAGGGACCTCAGAGTTTTATGGATAGATTTTTAAATCTTTGTAACCTATTTAGTCTGTACATAAGCCCCCCCCCCAAAAGGCAGATTTGGGACCAGGCAACACCAACGCCGCCTGTTATATCCAGTTTGTATCAAGGGTGCTTAGAGAAGATCAGAAAGAAAAACGTTGTCATGACAGTAAGATGGGCACCAAGACAGTTTCTCACGCTTCTTATAATCGAGACCTTGCTCCCTGTGACTTTTGTATATTCCCTAAGATCAAGGTAAACCTTTGAGGCTGTCGTCATGATACGATTGAGGAGATGAAAACGGGTATGAAAAAAGTCACAAGAGGACTTCCATGGGTCCTTCCAGAAGTTGTCGGAATGGTACAACAAGTGAAGAGATTACCTAGTTTCATGTGTGTTCTATTAATAAAAGTGTTCGTATGAAAAAGGTCTGGAAACTTATTGAAGGCGCCTCGTATCTGTTAATCAAGCAACACAGAATCCACGTACGGATTTAACGTTGCAGGAACAAACATAAATAAATAAATAAATAAATACGGGTCGACATTTTTTCTTTTTTTCTAACACAAACTGTTATTACCAGTGCCCTTCCATCTCGGCAAGTATTTCGTTGCCACATGCCCATCTAACCTAGCTCGCATTTCTCCTTCTTTTCACTTTACATGTCCGTCACCTTCGACGTCGACTTTTTTCTTTCCCGACCACATGGCGTCCTTTTTTCTTTTTCTTTAGATGCAAGCCCGAGCACATGCCAATTTCCACACGTGTTCAAACGCTGCTCCTGCTGCTAATACAATCGCTTGCCATCCATCCATCCTTCTGCTGCTGCTGATATTTCCATACGCGCTCATCTGTACTTTATTACAGGGAATCGTCAGGTTAAAATGCATGGGATATATTTAAGTGTTGCTTAGTTTAACTGGTTAATTAGTCAGATTCATTGATATTTATTTCACCAGCCGAAAAATATTGAAAAAAGTCAACTTATCAAACATGAAAGAATGCTATGGATTCAAAAGCCTGAAAACCGCAAAACCAACAAAACTCATGATTAACTTTGAAAATCACTTGTTCAATTTAATTAGAGTTCTGTTTTGTTGTAGTTTTTGCAGTTTTGTTGTAGTTTTTGTAGTTTTGTTGTAGTTTTGTTGTCTTTGTGATTTTTTTTGCCGTTTTGTTGTACTTTTTTTTAGTCTTGTGCAGTTTTCTTGTAGTTTTTGTAGTATTTTTGCAGTTTTGTTACATTTTTGTAGTTTTGTTGCAGTTTTGTAGTCGTTTTTTTTGTAATTTTTCATACTGTTTTCTGCATTTAGTTTGTTATACTCTTGCTTATTTCTTTTATAAAAAGTTGCTAGTTTTATACACTTGTACGAAGATTTTGCTTTGGTTTTCGCTTCCCTTATTTTGTCTTTTAGTCCTCACATTCCATGAACGATGTTTCTGACAAAGGGAGAAGAATTGCTGTTTTTTAGTCAGAATCCATCCGGTTTCTGCGATGCCTCCGTTCAGTCTCGAAAGACAAAGGGTACCTCCTGCAGGGGAAGCTGCACATGTAATTGTGTAACAAGAGTTGCGCAATCTCCAACCACACCTCCTCTGAATCGATACTGCTTGAGTCCAGTGGCAGAGCCGAGATAAGCGCAGAGCACATACAGCACCTGAAATTTTCAAGTCGTCACCCATATGGTACTAGCCAAGCTCATCGTTGCTTAACTTCGGTGATCTGACGGGAACCGGTTTGTCAAACGTGATTATACCATATATTAATTTAGTTTATAACTCTCACAAATATATCTGAAATCGACCTCTATAGTGATGATGGATTCGCTATAGTAAAAGATTCTAATAAGATCAAAGAAGAAAGCTGTAAGAAAATTATACACATAAATGAAAAAATTAGGTCTAAGAGCAGACATGCTGTAAACTTAACATAACATACTTATGAGCCATAATGTTAAATTACTCCCGATCGACACTGGGTTGCCTTGCTAATAGTCGATTTAGGAAAACTGACTATTGTTGTTATTATAAAGTTAAAATGTTAGATAACGAACATCATTATTATTTTGTTAACTGTTATGTAGAAGAAGATATGAAGAGAGAATGTTTGAAAGAAAGGAATGTTTAGTAAAATATTTAGGTTAATTTTGAAACAATCAAGGAAAGAATGTGGTGGACATAAACAAAATAGGGATGAAAACAATAAATTTTGCCAGTAAACGTGCCTGAAAGTCACGTGCTAAGTCTTTGTGAAGTCGAATGACGTAAGCAAAAAGGATTAGTTTTGATATACACAGGCAGAGTTAGGAGTTAGAACGGAGAGTTAGAGAGACGGGATACGGACGGAGAGAGTAGGAATGTTGGTGATAGCGCCTGTAATGGCACTGTGCGTGGGAAAAACAGAATCTAAAGACGCGTGCAATCTTCCAACAGGAAGACATTTGGAATAAAATTGCCCGAAAATATAAATATAAAAATATACTTTGTAGAACAAATAAAATATTTAACCGCGTATGTAAATTCAGCATTCCTCACGCCTTATTTTTCAGCCTTTTTTTTCCATTATGTTGAGATTCATTCCAGAGGATAAGAAAGGAAGAAAAAAAGGTGAAATAAAATAAAAATGCCGCTAATACGTAACAATTCAACAATATTTCGAGGATAATATCAATCCGATATATGAAAACCCAAAATACAATCATAATACAGATTCCTAACTATATCGAACGTAGGCTTAGTGATAGCTCTGGGGACGAACATTTTGTAAGAAATCAAGCAACGTTTACAACACAGCTTTAAAAATAGTGTGTACCACAATATCGAAATTAAATATAAGCAACCAGGTACAAATAGTAATAATAAAGTAAAAATAGAAGAAAATGAAATAAAAATAAAACTTGACAAGAAAAAAAACGTAATCCATCCCTTACACAAATTTAAAAAAAAAATACGTAAAACTGTCCTATAACTACTTGGAAAACTTGAAAATGATAAATAAAGCACATAATAACTAAATATAAAACTTAAATAATAAAATGTCCCCAAAATGTAATCAATGTATTCTAACAAGATCAATGAAGAAAGCTGCAAGAGATGAAAAAATTAGGTCCAAGAGCAGACGTGCTGGCTAAGATAAAAATACCTCACTCTAAACTTAACATAAAATACTTATGTGCCAAACATTGCCAGGGCCGCTGCGAAAAAGGTAGGCTCTCTCTACCGTGCTAGAAAACTACTGACACCTGAAAGTATCCTGTACCTCTATAAGGCCACCATTCGCCCATGTATGGAGTATTGTTGTCACATTTGGGCTGGTGCATCTGCAACTGGTCTCTCGCTCCTAAACAAGGTTCAAAAAAGAGTCGCCAATCTGATAGGCCCTGAACTGGCATCTAAGCTTCAGCCTCTGTCCCATCGACGAAATGTTACATCCCTCTGCGTGTTTTACAAGTATTTTAATGGTGGATGCTCTGGTGAACTGCAGACACTTGTGCCCCCACGACGTAGACACCCTCGACAAACCCGACAGGCAGCTAAATCCCACCCCCACACAGTAGAGATCCCTAGATGTAAAAGATCTTTCTACTCCAGTAGTTTCTTCCCCAGAACCGCTAGACTCTGGAATTCCATTCCAGGTTCCTGCTTCCCTAAGTGTACTGACATGCATAAGTTCAAGTGCAACGTGAACCGACATCTTGCTTCCCAAATCCCAACATAGTGCCCCAGTAGTTGCTGCCCCTGATAGTAGCCCCCTACACCAAAGTGGCAATGCACCTTGTTTGGGGTGAAAATGCAATAAAAAAATAAATAAAATAAAAGCCCCACTAAAAATAGCACTAAGAAGAACAAAACTATAAACTGGAAGCAGAAATAACCCAAACGTTAACTGCAATCAGAAAATTTTAACTGTAGAACTCGTGCATTTTATCCACTACAAAATAAATGCCTAACATAAAGCATGGTCAACCAAGCAACAGAATTTGGCAACGTAAGACAGAAAAACTGTATACACTGAATAAAATTTACTTAATGATAAAATTATAAAAGAAACATGAATAAAATAATTTAATAAAAAAACTAATCTTGTCCATAAAATTAAAATAGCAAACTCCAAACAAGTTAAAATAATTTATATTAATTCAATCTCATACAAAAGAGAACGAAAGAGGAAGAATTAGCTACTGGAAACATTAGCCCATGAGATGGAATAACAATAAATCCACATTGTTTATCGAGCCACAATATTTGCGAAATGATCCCGAATAACAAGAAGTATTACATAGGTATAAACTTCCAAGACTTTTAAAATCTGTTATTACAACATATAAAGGTAAATTAACGATAATAATAATAATAATAATAATAATAATAATAATAATAATAATAATAATAATAATAATAATTATTATTTTTATAATAATAATAATAATAATAATAATAAACAATAATGACAATAAACAAAATAATAATAATAATAATAATAATTATTATTATTATTATTATTTTTATAATAATAATAATAATAATAATAATAATAATAATATTAATAATAATAATAACAATATTAATAATAATAATAATAACATTAATAATAATAATAATAATAATAATAATAATAATAATAATTATTATTATTTTTATAATAATAATAATAATAATATTAATAATAATAATAACAATAATAATAATAATAATAATAACATTAATAATAATAATAATAATAATAATAATAATAACAACAACATTAATAATAAAAATAACAACAACATTAATAATAATAATAACATTAATAATAATAATAATAATAATAATAATCCCTTTCAGCTTTTTTCTTCTTTTTTTCTTTAAATATTACTTATTTTTTCATGTGACTAACTTTTTTCCTGAACTACCTTTTCTTCTTCTTCTTCTTCTTCTTCTTCTTCTTCTTCTTCTTCTTCTTCTTCTTCTTCTTCAACAACAACAACAAAAAAAGAAAAAAAAGAAAAAAGAAAAAAGAAAATGCCGAATAAAAACTAACGAAATATTACCGGGAGCATTAGCACCGGGAGCTCAAAGAAAGTGTCTCCTCACTAATAGTCGAGTGGAAAATGATATGACAAGCTAGTACATGAAGACATTTAGGCGATCGGTGTAGATTATGTCTAAACTGGAAATTTGAAATTCTAAACCTTAAGGATCTCTAAAACCTATTAAACTGTAGAAGTACAATGCTGTTATATTATGGGGCTCTAAAAAGGCTTATGTTTCCTTGTGTAATGTGCATGTGAATATAACGACGTACATGTTGAATAGTTGGGTTTTATTTTTTCTGTATATTCGTGTACGTGTACATGCGTGTATGTATATACGTCGTATCATTTAGTTGATCGTCTAGTGTGTATATTTTAACATTTATGCAACAGTTCTAACAGGAAACGATTTACGTGGACGTATCGAAACAGTTGTGGACAAACAGTTCTTTTAACAGATGTAAATAATACAACACATACCGGAATTATTTACGAACGGCATTTTCAGAGATTACATGTTCTTACATCTTGGCTGCCTGAAATGGCGCCACTCCTTGCGTCATCGAGACCAACTACCCTTTTTGAGACGTCCATTCTCCCTGATGTCCAGCTAATGACTCGCTAGAATCTCCCGAAATCTACATTTCATCACGTGTTTCATTACGTGCTTCTAACCAACAGCTGATGTAACCCAATCTAGTTATTTGTTTATGCAAACCAAAAATAATGTTTACATCTATTTTCTACGTTTCTGAATTTTTGAGATGAGGATTGGTTATATGTATTATTATTCATCCGACTACTGTTCTCATCTTGAGTGTGATTTTCACAGCATTTCGGTCGATATAACCTCCGACCTTCTTCAGGTGTATCTTGTCGAACTCGGTAATGATTTTCCCAGTACTCTAACCACTCCCCAAGGACCCGTGGCGCAGTGGTTAGAGTACTGGGAAAATCAATTGTAAAAGTGATATTCTCCTGAAGTTTGTAAGGTTCAATCCTCAGTGTGGGTGACCGAAATATACATTTGCGAATTACTTAGGACCTCTATCCAGTCATGGCTGACGGAACAAGAGCACGCTACCCCCGTGAAGTAAATAAAGGGTTCCGCTCGAAATTCCATCCAAATTCTCGAGTTCGACAGAAACATTCTCGAGTTCAACAAGATTCACCTGAAGAAGGTCTGAGGTTATATCGACCGAAACGTTGTGAAAATCACACTCAAGATGAATAATAATGCATCTATTTTCTATTTCCACATTCATATGTCAATCATGTTTTCCCAGTTTAATTGTTTATTTTTCTAATCATAATAATTGATCCAGCGACCCGCCGTCGCTCAAATCAATTATTATTATTATTATTATTATTATTATTATTATAATTATTATTATTATTATTATTATTATTAATAATAATAATAATAATAATAATAATAATAATAATAATAATTTTAACCTTTCATTCTAATTAAAATCAATAGTTTCTCTACTATATTAAAGCATTCTTAACCATAACTTTTAAATCGTCAACTTTAAACTTTGACTAGTTTCGACTTCTCACAAGCACCAAGTACATTATAAATTTAAACAGTAAAGAAAATGCACCGTTATATAACATAAACTTAAAGACTAACTCTAAAATATTTTAATTTAGATCTATTCCAAATGAATTAAAACGTATATGCACACACACACACACACACACACACACACACACACACACACACACACACACACACACACACACACATATATATGCATATATATGCATACGTGGATATCTTCAGATCAATTATCTAGACTTATTTTATATCTTATTTTATCCTGTGCTGTGACATACCTTAGAATCACTACCAATAAATCATTTATGGTTTCCCTTTTCATTCTTTCTCTTTCTCTTCTTTCTTTATTTCTTTTTTATTTTCTTCTTTTCTCCATTGCATCTTTGGCTTTTCTTTCTTATCTCCTAACCTTTTCACAGGGATGATAGTGGTGGGGTGAGGATATACAAGGGGGCAACGTAAGTCGTACGTTTTCTGACCACATAAAAATTGTAGTCAAATTTAAATCATTTTTATAACTGAATAACTCCGATTAAATCTACATTCCCCTACTGTTTGAACCTATACACACTAGTATGTGTAAGATTCAGAGCGGCCATCACACACGCATACGTATACCTTTCTTTGTAGTCTTCCATTACCTCTGTCTCTACCTTTAACCCCTCACCCTTTCGCATTCATTCTTATATCTAAACATAGACTCAAATCCTCATTTTTCACAACATTTGACGGGACTTACTAATATTAACCCCTGTGACGAAAAAGACCTGATATTTTCATTATAAACTTTGCTTTCGTATATACGCTGTATCGCCTGAAGAGGCCTCTGGTTACTGTTAAGTAGCTGACCGAAACATGCTCATGACTGTGTAGCAACATATTACTGCATATGTAAAAACAAAGAAAGAGTATATATATATATATATATATATATATATATATATATATATATATATATATATACTAGCTAACTGACAACCCGGCGTTGCCCGACTGTACAATACGTTTAAACACGAGATTTTAATTTATGCTGATTGCGTACGTATTATTATAGAATCAATCTTCTATTGATTATTATATATTACGAGGAATAATTTGCCCGGTGGATTAATTCGCAAAAAATAAATAAATAAAAAATAATAATGATTATATCATTCATTAAATTCCGTCTGTATTTGTTTACATTACCACGTCAACTGATATTTGGACTTGACAATGATTGCCCTTGAAAATCACTTCTGATTCATGTTTAGTTTTAAAATATGCAGATGAAGAAATAATTTGCGGCAATTTTAAATAGTACCTCTTTTTTTATCGTAAATTAAACCCATTAATAGGAAATTTTTTAAAAATAAAATGGTCAGGTAACCCGGGTTTGAACAGGGGATTATTCGATCTGTTGTCGAATGGTCTACCACTGAGCTATATCTCCAGATGACAATAATTCTGGTTATTTAAAAAATGATTTGCTGAGATTTTATCATCTCCCCGGGCCGGTGTAACGTAACATATTCCCATGTAAAATTCTTCTTTTTATCTACCAGAAAGAAAGACTATTTTTAGGATTGGATTTTTTCGATTTTCGATACTTATCGGATGAATTTCTGTACAAAACATATCTAAGAACACTGCCTAACATATAAATTAGCTTTCTGAGTATTTGCAAAAGATAGGCTCAGCCGTTTCGGAACCTATGAGGAAGGAATTCATACACACACAAAGTGACTTTTATATAATAGTAAAGATAGAAACAGAGATATATGAGAGAAAGAGAGAGAGAGAGAGAGAGAGATGAGAGAGAGAGAGTGGGGGGTAGGAAGATGACCCTCTTTTTAATGTTTTTGATATCTTCAACCAATCAATTTCCAAACTATTAGTATTGACCCCGCGCCACCCGACTTTAAATGGCCACAGTTGCAAATCCCGCCACCTCACAAATAGAAAACGGCGACCACCTCATTCTCTTCGTCTTCGTCAGCTGATAAGTATTCCAGTCATCCATATGCCTCTTTGCTACTATCAGCTCGTTTTATCAACATGTTGCCTACCTTTCTTCCTACAACGATACCGTTTTTATCGACGTTTACATTAATCTTCCGTCGCGCACTCAAAACAAGCATCTCCAAGACACGGCTAATTTAATTCTTGCATAAAAATCCAGGAAAACCAAATAATATCGACGCCAAAGGTTCTTATACTTACGCAGCTAAATTCTATCAACGCTGTCCATATTTGAAACCGTGTCGTATCCTCGCTCTGTAGTTTTCTTTTGCGCTAATAAATGTACCTTAAAGAATATATATATATATATATATATATATATATATATATATATATATATATATATATATATATATATATATATATATATATTGGATTATTTATCTTCCACCAGACTATCCATTCATGTGTAATCACCCTTTTCTTCACCATATTCCCTTTGCTTCACTTTTTTTGTTTTCAAGTAAGATCTTTGTCTTACTTGTTTTTTCATCAAATACTTTTGCATGCAAAATCCGATCCTGCATTTTGCTAATTCCTACCCTCTGATGAGAAGGAAAGTATTTCTTCGAAACTCCGCGGATTAAGGACTATCCACTTATCTAGTGTTTCCTTTTCAGAT
>NC_136519.1:14509553-14582053 GCF_053919585.1 Euprymna scolopes | reverse complement strand
AAGTATTTATTAATTATTTATTAATTATCTACTAATTAATAATAAGTTATTAATTATTTATTGTTTATTTATTTGTTATTAATTGTGTATTAATTCTTTATGAATTATTACTTATGTGTTAATTATTTATTATAATTAAATTAATTATTAATTATTTATTAATTATTATTCATTAATTAGTTTTTAATTATTTATTGCTTATTAGTTATTTAGATGCTATTTATTATTTATTGTTTATTTATTATTTATTGATTATTTATCATTCATTATTTATTAATAATTTATTAGCTATTAATTATATATCTTTTATTAATTGTTTATTGGATATTTATTAGTAATTTATTAATTATTTAGTATTTATACTGTAGTTAATATTTATTATTTATTATTTATTTATTATTCATTATTTATTAATTATTTATTAATTATTTATTAGTTAGTGATTATTGTGTTAGTTATTAATTTTGTAATAGTTACTTATTAATTAATTATTTTTCATTATTTATTAGTTATTTAATTTTTATTAATAATTTAGTAGTTATTAATTATTCATCCATTATTTATTAGTTATTAATTATGAATTAATTTTTTTATAAATGATTAATTAACTTTAAATTATTTATTATTTATTTTTTATAATGCATATATGGTATTTATTCGTTATTAATTATTTATTAGTTATTAATTATTTATTATTTATTAATCATTTATTAGTTATTCATTAGTTATTAATTATTTATGAGTTCTTTATTAATTAATTATTATTTATTATTTATTAGTTATTCTTATTCATTAATTATTTACTAGTTAATTATTATGTATTTATTATTCATTATTTATTGATTATTTATTTGTTATTTACCATATATTGATTATGTATGGTTTTTATTATTTATTATTTATTTATTATTTAATAATTGTTTATTTGTCATTTATTAGTCATTGGTTATTAATTATTTATTAGTTATTAATTATTTATTAGTAATTTATAAGTTATACGTTATTCATTATTCATTTTTTATTAATTATTTATTAGATGATTATTATTGATTATTTCTTTATTAATTTTACTAATCGTTTATTTATTATTTATTTATTATTTATTAGTTATTTATTAATTATTATTAAATGTTTATTGATAATTCATTATTTGTTCATTATGTATTAGTTATTCATTATTTATTTATCATTTACTTATTTTTATTATTTATTAATTATTTATTATTTATTTATTAGTTAGTAGTTATTAATTATTTATTATTTATTACTTATTTTTTAGTTAATTGTTATTTATTAGTTTTTTATTCATTCATTATTAATTATCTATTTTTTATTATTTATTTATTATTTATTAGTTATTTATTAGGTCTTAATTATTTATAATTATTATTTATTTATTATTTGTTAATTATTTGTTAGTGTTTAATTGTTAATTATTTAGTACTTATTTATTAAATATTAATTAGTTATTAGTTAATTATTATTTATAACTTAATTATTAATTATTAGTTATTAATTATATATTAGTTATTAACTATTTAACATTTTTAGTTATTAATTATTAATTAGTAATTATTTATAATTTATTAATTATTTAGTAATTATTCATTACTTATTATTTATTTATTTATTATATATTTATTATTTATTAGTTTTTATTTAATATGAATTATTTATTATTTATTAGTTATATATTAGTTATTGATTAGTTATTTATTATTTATTAGTTATTAATTATTTTCGTTATTTATTATTTATTCGTTGTTTATTATTTATTCGTTATTTATTATTTATTCAATATTCATATATTATATATTATTTATTAATTATTTATTAGTTATTTATTATTTATTAGTTATTAATTTTTTATTAGTTATTTATTATTTTCCATTTATTTATGATGTTTTATTATTTATTATTTATTAATTATTTATTATTTATAATTTATATATTAGTTATTAATTATTTATCAGTTAATAATTATTTTTAGTTATTATTATTTCTTAATTATTTATTATTTATTAATTATTTATTAGGTAATGATTTATTTTTTATTCATGAATTATTAATTCTTATTTATTTGTTATTTATTATTTATTATTTATTTAATATTTATTAATTATTTATTTTTATTTATTAGTTATTTATTATTTCCAAGTGAAATCTGTTTCCTCCAATAATAGTATATATATATATATATATATATATATATATATATATATATACATATATATATATATGTCATATATATATGTATATATATACATATATATACATATATATGTATATATATACATATATATATGTATATATATACATATATATATATATATATATATATGACTTATATTAAGTCTAACCACATAAATTTGGCTTTCGACTTACAAATAATTATTACTTCGATCGTTTTGAGTAAATCCTACCTGGCTCTCATCTATCTATCTATCCGTCTATCTATCCGTCTATCTATCTGTCTATCTATCTATCTATCTATCTATCTATCTATCTATCTATCTATCTATCGAAATTTCGAGCGGAACCCTTTCTTTATTTCACAGAGATTCAACGTCTCTATCAACTGCGCCACGGACCTCGAAGGACGATCAAGGTTGGATTCTTTGATCTTATAAATCCACGTTTATTCATTATCTGATCTTCCATAGTCGGGTCCGTACCGATTGATATATATAGGCCAGACAAATAGTTGGCCGAAACGTCGCGAAAAAAAACCCACAAAAAAACAAACAAAAATAAACAAAAAACAAAAAAAACAACAACCAATAAAAATGAAAACAACAACTAATAAAGATGAGAATAATAGTCCGAAATAAAAATAAATTAATATATATAATACTCATCTCAAAAATGAATTCTAATTAACGAATAATATATATACCATTCGGTACGGACCCGACTATGGAAGATCAGATAATAAATAAACGTGGATTTATAAGACCAAAACATTCAACCTTGATCGCCCCTCGGGGCCCGTGGCGCAGTTGATAGAGACGTTGAATCTCTACAGTTCCAGGTGAGTATTGTCTGAAAATAGCTGTTTCAACCCTACCCAAATCTGTCAGAGGCTTACTTAGCCAAAAAACGTGGTGAGACGACAACAACTACGGATGGCAGTGGTTGCTGAGAATGCAGTTAGGAGATTCGAAGTTCCTGACGAAGGCCAGAGGAATAGTTGGCCGAAACGCCGTGAAAAAACAAAAAACAAAAAAAAAGAAAAAAACAACAACCAATAAAGATGAAAGCAACAACTAATAAAGATGAGAATAATAGTCCGAAATAAAAATAAATTAATATATATAATGCTCATCTCAAAAATTAATTCCAATTAACGAATAATATATATAATTGGAATATAGTCATAAAAAGGTGCTGAACATCCGGAAAATAACTTCTCTTCGTATCCCTTCTGCCGAAATATCTGGTGGAGAGTTTGTCACGTACTTCTTTTTCGGGAGGGGGGGGGAAAGGATTACATCTTCGTGTTTTCATTGTTGAGTTGATATATAATAATGAAAAACTGCTCAATATTTTTAGTATAGCAGGTGTGGCCAAACCGAACTTCATGTCGACCCTGGCAACGCTGGGTATCCATGCTAGTATATATATATATATATATATATATATATATATATATATATATATATATATATATATATATATATATATAATTATTATATTAGCATGGTACCCGGTGTTGTCCGGGTGTTGTGAGGTGGAGGGAGTTAAATAAAAAAAAAAGAAGGAAAATAAAGAATAAGCGAACGGTATTAAAACTTCTAAAAAAACAATCGGAAATACAAAAACAAAAACAAACAAAAAAAAAAAAACGGCGAACGTGATGAAAAAATAAAAAATAAAAGAAACGAACGAAAAAATGGCATATTAAATTAAATGAAAAAATAGAATAAACATACACACACAAAAACAACAAATTCACACACACATATATATATATATATATATATATATATATATATATATATATATATATATATATATATATATATATAACAAATGACAAAAGTCTATATTCCAAATTTCAAGATGTTGACCATCTTCCAATTTATTTCCTTAAGTACATTGACATACAATTTTTGATAGCGTCTGTTTTGTAGCGCAAAATAATCATTTAATATTATATCAATCAATGAATCTATTCTGCCCTTAATTCCTCAAAAGAAATAGCACCTATCAATTTATTAAAAGAAAATAAAATGAATTTAGGCATGATTACAAAATTGGGAGACAAGTTGCAATTACCTTCAGTATCTTTACTTATTTAAGCTTTGACAGTTATTTCCATTTAAGTTATGAGAGTTATTTCCAGTTTAATTTTCATAGGCGTAAATAGATGTGTTTTATGCTTCAATAAATTCAACATGAGATTCACGTTCAGGAAAATCGATCCAAGTTAATATATTCGGTGTAACTTAAATAGTATGTGACTAAACCATACATGCGCCAAGATGTTTCAAATTGACAATACCGAGTGTATACAATTCTTTGATCCAAATGTCTGAGCAGTTGAATAGGGGTGGAGGCTAGCCACAGAAAGAGATCAATAATTACTGTTCAATCATATCTGATCAGCACATTTTACAAACTATATGTTCACATTTCTTGTGCTTCCAGGAAGCTGGTGCCTTTTCTCGTTCGCTTTCTCTCCTTTTGATCCACGTGACGTCACGTCTGTTTCTATGAAATTTCATAGTGAAATGTATCTACTCAATTGACTGAATTTTGATTTCCTGTTATTTTCAAGACATTAATTAATATACTAGTGGGGGACTCGCCCAATATTTGAGCGCGCGCGCACACACACACACACACACACACACACACACACACACACACACACACACACACACACACACACACACACATATATATATATATATATATATATATATATATATAAGAGAAAGAAAATTAAAACTGTAAGTTGAACTTTACAATCAACATTTATTGTTCGACTGAATACTCAAAAAAACAATTTACAAAGTTCTTATTCCGCGGAGCTTTTGGTGCTTTGGGCTCAAAATAAAGTTAAACATAACCACTGCCCAAATCACCATGTTAGGGGCCCACCCTATATATATGTGAAATTAACAATATGTCTACCTAACCTCGCATTATTAATTTCACCATGTATATATTTATTTATTTATTACTATTTATTGTTATTTATTTATCCTAACTTTACTTTATTTACTTGGTATAAATATATACATGTCTGTATATATATATATATATATATATATATATATATATGCCCAAAGCACCATGTTAGGGGCCCACCCAGTATATATGTGAACTTAACAAGACGTCTACCTAACCTCGCATTATTAACTGCACCCATGTATTCACTTATTCATTTATTATTATTTATTTATCCTAACTTTACCTTTTTTTTATTTAGTATAAATGTATACATGTCTGTGTGTATATATATATGTGTGTATATATATTCGTATATATATATGTGTGTATGTCTATATATGTCTGTATGTTTATATTTTTATTAATATCTATATTTATGTAATTGTATATATTTATGTACATCTACTTCTTACTGGAGATCTATATCTCCACATATATGTATACAGGTAGGTGTGTGTGCATATATTTATATATATGTATATGTGTCTATATATATTTGTGAGTGTATATATGTGTATAAGAGTTGTGTGTATGTGTGTGTATCTCTGCATATGTATCAATGTATGTCTGCATATACATTGTTTATGTATATGTGTGTGTGCGTATGTGTCTGTATATGGATGTGCATAAATGTACATATGTGTATGTATGTATGCGTATTTGCGCGTGCGTTAACGTATGTATTTAAAAAAACAACTCATTCTTAACTGAAATGAATAAGTCGACGCATAGCGACTACGAAAATTTTAAATAAACCCTAAATAATGTACTTGTCAAAAGCATTACATCTACACTAACCCTTTCCCTCTATCTCTCCCTCTCTTTCCCTCTCTCTCTTTCTTTCACCTACTTAATATACCTTGCTGAACAAGCAAAAGGTAGTTAAAATTTAAAACCTAAAATTTCAAACTCCCCTCTCCTCTCCTTACCCCCTCCCTTTTTCTTTTCTTTACCGTCCTCTCTCCACATTCACCTCCATATATCCATATATCTCCACCCATGCCTACCTGAATCTGCTACCCCCCCACACAATAAAATCTAATGTATCTTAACCTTCAAAACTGAAATATTGTCAATACCTGTCTCCCCCTTATTATCTCCTACCCTTTTTTCTCTTTTTTCTTTCGTATTTCTTCTAAAACACTTCTTTCTAATACTAACAACCACTTCTGTAAGGTTTCACGGGGCTGTTGGGTCGTAAACATGGTCCAACATCTGAAACATATGTAACCAAACAGATAAAACGGTAATAAAGAAATAAAACACATATATATATATATATATATATATATATATATATATATATATATATATATATATATATATACCTCGGCAGCTGCATAACTCTCGCTTCGCTTTTTGTCCTTTAGTCCTCACATTTCATGGATGATTGTTATGTAATCGCTGCTGCCGGTTGTTCAAAAAGCGCTTGTCCAGTTTCTATAATTATTAACATCTACTTTTATCGTTGGTCCGAGATATATACACACTGACAGCAAGTGAAACACAACACAGTTGATCCATAAGAAAATGTAGCATTTTTATTTCACACAGACAAATCAGCTTTGGATTATAAGTTATTAATGGTATTTTGACATTTTTGAAAGTACATCAGGTGGGTGCGTACTTGGGTTAAGTTGGAGCGGTGAAGTAATCTCTTCTCTTTGACCGCTTATATCTTGGTGTCGATTAATTTATATAAACATTCTTTTCCCATTTGAATGCTTTATATTTTCAATTGTCTATTGTTTCAATCTTTTCACCGATATCCACTCACATACTTCTGGGTCAAATTATGCATTCCAATAGCCAATGATGGAAAGTCTGGCATTCCTTACATTGAATCCATCTGCGTGTGTGCAACCCATCGGATGTTTCTCTTCCCGAAGTCGGTTGTTAATATCCAACACGATGATTCTGGATCTATTTTATTTAACATATGATTGGCAAGTTTGTGACCTCAAAGTAGTACTTTTAACTTCTTACATTAAGTGGCTTTATGCTTTGCCTGGAGCGATTTCCATAAAAAAGACTTAGTAAACATCACTTTCACTCTGTCATATCCGTTTCTATCAATTCTCACTCTGTCATATCCGTTTCTATCAATTCTCAGTCTTATAATCTTAACCTATGAGGTTAACCAGGAACTTCAGTCAGGGTCACCAAGTTTACCACAACTGAACACGCATCTCCTATTATTTTCAACTAACCAAATTATGTACTAGTAAGAGTCCTCCTCCATTGTTTAACAACATGTTGATGGTCTAATACAGAGTCGTTATTTTATGTAGATATATGATTTCGTTATTCATATCTTTTCCCGCTATTCTTTCCCTCAAAACGGATGACTACAGTTTTTCAGAAATATTTCTTCAGATAGATGGAAAACATTAGGTGTCACTTGCGACTAGGCGAATTTCGGTATAAAAAGCCTAAAACATAAAGATAATTGAGATTGCTGGCAGAATCCACCATCTTTTCCCCATATCCTTTCTCTTATAGCTGATAACTGTGTCAATTTTCTTTGTAATAGAATTGAAAATACGCTGGTAGACAGATATCTATACTTATATATAAAAGGCACTCTGTCCGTGTGTGTGAGTGTTTGTGTGTGAGTGTTTTGTGTATATGTGTTTGTGTGTGAGTGTTTGTTTATGTATGTTTGTGTGTAAGTGTTTATTTGTGTATGTGTGTGAGTGTTTGCTTGTGAGTGTTTGTGTGCGAGTGTTTGTGTGTGTGTTTGCTTGTGAGTGTTTGTGTGTTTGTGTGTTTGTGTGTGTTTTCTTGTGTGCGTTTGTGCTCGTGTTTGTGTATGTTTGTGTGTGTGTTTGTGTGTGTGCCTGTGTGTGTGCTTCTGTGTGTTTGTGTGTGAGGGTTTTGTGTGTGTTTGTGTGTGAGTGTTTTTTTGTGTGTGTTTGTGTGTGTGTTTGTGTATGTTTGTGTGTGAGTGTTTGCCTGTATGTGTTTGTGTGTGTGTGTGTTTGTGTGTGTGTTTGCGTGTGTGTTTGTGTGTGTTTTTGTGTGTTTGTGTTTGTGTTTGTGTTTGTGTGTGTTTGTGTGTGTTTATGTGTGTATGTGCTTATGTGTGCGCTTGTATGTGTGCTTGTGTGTGTGTGTGTTTGTGTTAGTGTGTGTGTGATTACATGTGTGCGTATGTGTGTGCTTGTGTGTGTGTTTGTGTATGTGTTTGTGTGTGCTCTTGTGTGTGTGAATTTGTGTGTGTATGTTTGTGTGCATGCTTGTGTGAGCTCATTCCGTTTGGATTTCAAAACGGCTGGGCTATTGTCTTTTGAACTTTTACACAAAATTACTTTATGTGTCTAGGAGTGTTCTTAGATAGGGTTTGTATCGCAATGCCTCCAATGGGTATCGAAAATCGATGGTGGGAAAATCGTGTTAAAGAAGGAACAGGTATATTTTGATTAAAATTATAAAGCCTAACAACACAAGTGCATTTGAGAAGTTTTACCACCGCACAAGCAGAAGGGCGCAGCGTACAAAATCAACAGAATGTTCTTTGATAAGACGAGCGCGTTCGAAATGAATGTTTCTGTTTAGAGCACAACTGAGCCAGTACACTTGATAATTTTTTAATTTTAAACTTTAATTCAATCCATTATATACAAATCATTATACAAAATCAACAATAAGTTCTCTACAGTGCAATGTTAACTACAATGTATCGTGGAATAAGTTACTGCAAGAGTGCATGCGGTGCACCGCGGTGGATCAACAACTAGAGGAGAAAATCAATCGATTTGATTGAAAAAAAAATGGACGATTCAATGACATTGGAAGTGTAAAACGTTCATTGATCTTGATTCAATCCCGGACAACGTTGAGTTTCCGTACTAGCGTTTGATGAGAAAGATATACAAGGTTGACATATTCTTCCTTTGATCATGAGTTACGAATACATTGATGGAGAAGAATGCTTATCTGTGTGTCTCTTGACTACAGATGTGTGATGCCTTTGATTAAGGAAGATGTGACTGCGTCTGTCGATGGCTATTGACTCAGGAGATTGAGTTTATACTTAAAAGGAACTTCGATTTTTTTTTTTCGCAAAGAACATTTTTTTTTATAAAGACACTAATCTTAAAACAGAAAAAAATCACTCACACGATTCGTTCATTAATGGATAAGATGACCTCAGGTCTCGTCAATGAGTTTAAGAACTAAATGACATTGTTAGTTTGATATTTTTCTGGCTTTTGTATTAGAATATCTATAGACTATTCTGCTTGTTCCTTTCTTATTTAGTCCGTACGTTACGCTTTGAAAATGGCCAAATACAGTTTTTGAAGGCCACACTGCCTCAAAAATAGCCGAAGTCCCGAAACTTGGCTTAAAAAAACTTGGCTTTAAAAATGTCAATCTAGCAACCCTGGACAAGAATATGAGAGTGACCTCCTTTTGATATAACCTCATTTTCGAATGTCGTTATAATAATATATAATCATTGATGTAATATTGTGAGTAAGGAACTCGCAGTAATTTCGACGTGTAATGGTTTTTCACCGAAGATAAAAGTCAATGAAACGTTAAGTTAGAAATGGACAATTCGAAAGAAACAAGGGAAAAGGACAGTGTTTGTCAAAAGGTTCTGGACCGAATGAATAAATTAAATTTGTTGATTAAATATATTTCTTATTCTGTGTAATTTCCATGGGTCCTGCTAGTATATACATAAACCCTAACTGGTATCGCTTACAGCGGCTGCTCTATGATCTGTTGTATAATATTGGGAGTACAATGTCACACATGGAAAGGGGCCCTGAAGTTATTTCCGGTGTGGGCATATTTTGCATCAAACTGACCCACTTCGCCTAACCCACTCTACTCTAAAAAGCAATCAAATTAAATTACACCCAAAGCAAAATACACGTTAAAACCAAACAACAACCCAAACAAAACCAATTTGGCCTCTCTTTTCAAGTTTGCATTTACAAACATCCCTGGGATTATATGTGGGGTCTTAAGTGAAACTAATCCACACTCCGCAATCCCCTCTAGCTACTTTAACATGACAGGATATCTCTATACTGTAAGGACTCGGACAAACATATGCACGGATTTGGAGTCTACAGTCTTTACACGACAGGATACCCTTCTCTTTGCCATATGACAGATATGTCGCGCGTGAAAAGGGACTTTGCATTTATCTCTGGTGAGCTTTTCTGAAGCGACAACAATCTAGATGAAAACTCGGCTAATAGTTTACTTGTTCGTGCATATTTGGTATGAAACTGCCATGCTTTGCCCAACCCACTCTACTCTCAAATTAAAATAATCAAATGAAATGACAACCAAAGCAAAAGCACGTTCAAATCAGACAACAATCCAAACAAAATCAATTCGTCTCCTCCCTTGAGGTTCGCATTCACAAATATTTATTAAAATAAACCTAGATGATATTTGGTTGTAGTAAACTCCTCGAATATTCCGGCATTAAGTGAAACTAAGCTACGCCCTCAATACTCTTAAACTGCTTTAACACGACAGGATACCTTTCTCTTTGCCGTAAAGCAGACATATGCACAGATTTGGAGTCTAAATTCGAGACAACTTCTCATTAACTAGAGAGCACCGTCTAAAGTCATGTGCTTTAGACTAGTCTTGCAACATTATTAAAAGCATCACAGAATTCTTTGTTATTAAAAGACAGAGTCAACATAAAGTTGACTTTCTTATCTGGATGTTGGTCTCAACTTCCTGCAGTTGAATGTTATGTTGGCCCGTTATAGGTCCACAAGAAGTGTAGTGGTCTTGTTGGGAGGTAGGTTGTTCACCTGGATTATGTTTGCCGTGAATGTCTGGATATTGCCCTGCCTGATAAGTGGTCGGATGGTAGCACCCGGGCAACGCCGAGCACCCAGGCTAGTCTAATATATAAAAGGCAAAATGGGCGCGCGCGTTTGTGTATGTCCACAAAAGGCTTTTTGGCTGGGGTTTCTCGCGTCGGGTTAGATTCCGGGAGAAGTTTTCTTATTCTTCTTAGACCGTAATATCTCAGATTTGCAAACAGGCATTATCTTTTTATACTTATATTTACTCTACCGTTCTCCCTCGAATCAGGATTATATAATAATCAACCATTATAAGAAATTTCTTTCTTACACACTCAAATTTCCTCCCTGCAGAAGCAAATGAATTCCACAAACAAAAGCCATACCTTTAAACTCAAAATTTATTCATAAGTAACAGCAATGAAAGTTCTTCGGTTCTGGTATAGCCCTTTTGCAAAACGGTGGCCCGATTTGCTTCTGTACGCATGGAGCCTTTAGTTCGAATTCCTATTGTTGGAATGTTAGTTCGTTGTTCCTTTAGAAGGATCCATGTTGATTATGAAGAAAACAGCCGGAATGATGGCGCCTATAATCAGGCATAATGCGAGCCTCATGGGCCTCAAGAAGAAATAATCGGATAATAACATGCCGAACAGTAATAGAATGTCCTCCTTGATTTGAATAGGTTCAACAAAATAAATTCTCTCTGCTTGTAGTGACGTTCTCTTCGTTCACCGACTGTTTGGTGTCCATGAAGGAATTATCTTGGCTCCCTAGAGAGAGAACCGCTGTGGTTGAGTCTATCCCGTTCCGTGTTTTTTTTTAGACTGAAAAATAAACGCATGTATACAAAAAAAAAAAGGCGCCAAGTCAAATCACGTGACACATTCAAATTTAAACCAATCACAGACCGGCTACTATAACTGTATGGCCGGCCTAAAGAAAGATGGCGGTTGTATCGTGGAATTTCTCACACCATGTCTCTGATAGTATAGATGTAGCAATCTCCTTAGATACTAACACCCAGACACATGTATTTGAGAATTGAAATGTTCACCACAGTAGTTGGTTTGGATTCTCCAGTTACACAAATGCAGCTGGTAGCAGCACACGTAGCTTCTGTATAACTCATTCACTAACACAGATAGTAATTTTCTCGAGCTGCCTCCCATATCATGACGACCAGGAAACTCTAGATCTATTTATAACTACAGTACATGAGGAGTGTGTGACAAATGTCCATAGTCCAGTTAGGAACTGACCACGTTGTGATATTGGTTGCCATCTCCTAAGTTCTCGACCCGAAGATAGCAAGATGATTAAAAAAGTCTAATTAGAGAGCCACCAGAGAACACACCATAGATGACCCATGGACCAATATCTCCTCCATGAGATAACTGAATAGGGAAGAGTTATAACAAGCCTTACTCTCCTCAATGGTTCATGCCAACATGCAGGAGTCATTATATAAAGGCAGCATGCATTCCATGTATTCGTCCACTAAAAGTCCAGTACAGATAAACGTTTACATTATAAGAGTAAAATAGCCGAAGCCAAGAGATAGCGTATTGAAGTGACCTGGAAACATATCGTATTGCAGAAAATATCTTTGGAAAATTAATAATAATATGGTGTATAATGGACAATCAACAATTCACCCACTATCCAACAACCATAGGTCTCTTGCACGTGAACCGAAAAAGCTAAGCTGCTTGCCCCACAGTTTACCACCAACTCCACCCCTCAAACAATTCCCTCCCAAATTTCCCTTTGAATATCAGCCTTTTTTATGTCCGTGATATAAAAAAATTAGAAAAGTTTGTGGGCCTTGGTATACTAATTAAGAAATGCTTTGCTGAGCTAGCTCTGTCCTCTGCAAACTCTTCAACAAGTGCCTAGCCGAGTCTTACTCCCTTAATAGCTGGAAAGTTGCATCCGTTGGATCAGAATTCAAGACTTCTAGTGAAATATCTGCCTAGCAAAATTATCGCCACATTAGTCTCCTTCTTATGCTTATAAATCTTTAAATCTTTAATTAATCAGGCACAAGTTCATCATCTTGTAAATACTAAGTTTCTTTCTGAACAACAGTATAGATCGAGGCAAACCCATTTTACTGCAGATATTCTAACGATCATCTCTGAACGCAAATGCCAAGCACTGGATAAAGTAGCGGAAGCTAGTATTGTAGCTCTTGATGTATCTAAAGCCAAGTTCTGGTATAAAGGGCTTCTTATGCAAATTAAATCCTATAGAATTTCTGAACAAATACTCAACGAATTTAGGAAAACGCGCCCCTGGAAATGTGTTCCTGGAAAACTCGTACCCGGAAAACTCGTCCCTTTTTGCTAGATAGGAAAACTAATTCCTTATTGAATAAATATCAATTATAACACATTTATGGCCCATAATATATTAAAACAAAAATTTCTACTTGTTTACTGTTGTTTTAAAAAATTAAATTGATTTTTCTAAGTGTTCGTTTTCTACCTAGCTTTGTAAATTTTTTGGTGATTCTACTTATTTTAAAGAGTTTATTTAGTTTTAAAAAAGTAATGTCGAGTGTTACTTTTGAACAAAAAATGTTCGATATGAGAGGATTACGTCTTAGAAGTCTCGATAATTGCTCCAAAATAGAAAATTAAAGAAATTACTGAGGTAGATATAGTTTTAAAACGAGTTCCCCCCCCAAAAAAAAGAAAATAAATTTGTATATTTTTAGGTAATGTCCAAGATCACTGATCGGAAAAAATCAAGCTACCGGAAGTTGATACGGTTGATTATGTCACGAAACCGAACGGAAGACACGAAAATTTATTAAAAAAAAAATTACCTTAGTTTTTAACATTTCTTGTGTCAATACAAAAAAAAAAAACAAAAAATAAAACACTTCTTGTATTATCAAATAATAAAATAAATATTTTATTTAGAAAAAATTGGTACTTCATGGGGACGTGGACTCTGCGTAAACGGTGTTTTTATTTAATGATTGCTCCTTCAAAGCGCATGCGCAAAAGGTTTTCTTTGGTTTATTTAATAACGGAAACTTTTTGAAGGTACTGTTTGAGGCTAAAGAAAAAAGGGGGGGGGCAAAAGCATTATTTGAATATGTATGCAAAAATAATTTAACAAGAAATAATAATTAGTGGAGAAAATAATAAAAAAATTAAAATAAAATGAAATAAAAATAAAATAAAAACAAGCACGAAATAAAAGTATGAATCAAATTTACCCAAAAGAAAAAAAATTCAAAACAATTAAATAAATACACGCGCGATTAAAAATAAAGTCCTTGAAATATATACGAAGAAAGTGAAAGATAACGCTTTGAGGGAGCAATCATTAAATAAAACCACCATTTAAGCAAGGTCCACGTTCCCCGTGAAGTACCGAAAAATTAATTTAGTTTTGTGTAGTATGCGGACGGCGGGCATCTTTTCTTGGTGCGTTTCCCTAAACTGTCGCCAGGTGGCGCTTCTGGTCAAATAATATTTAAATTATTAATTTGTTGTTGACCCTTCAAAGTTGCTTTAATTAAAAAAATGTTTCATTTAAATTATTTATTTGTTCAAAAAAACAAAAAAACAAAAACGAAGCCATTTTACTTTACAAAAATCCAATGTTGCTTTACAGAATTGTTTTATTAAAACTTTATTTTCTTACGCAGACTTTTAAATAAATGTTTTTACAATTATATATTGATACATTTTTATACAATAAATGTTTTTACAATTATATATTGATACATTTTTATACAATAAATGTTTTTACAATTATATATTGATACATTTTTATACAATAAATGTTTTTACATTTATATATTGATATATTTTTATACAATAAATATTTTTACAATTATATATTGATACATTTTTATACAATAAATATTTTTACAATTATATATTGATACATTTTTTATACAATAAATGTTTTTACAATTATATATTGATACATCTTTATACAATAAATGTTTTTACAATTATATATCGATACACTTTTATATAATAAATGTTTTTACAATTATATATTGATATATTTTTATACAATAAATGTTTTTACAATTATATATCGATACATTAATATACAATAAATGTTTTTACAATTATATATTGATACATCTTTATATAATAAATGTTTTTACAATTATATATTGATATATTTGTATACAATAAATGTTTTTACAATTATATATTGATACATTTTTATACAATATATGTTTTTACAATTATATATTGATAAATTATTATACAACAAATATTTTTACAATTATCCAATCAGAGCGAAACAGATTATGACGTAATGACCAAAGATTGGTTGGATGAGAAATCCGGGAGCGCCCAAACACCCACCTCTCCATTTATAAGGCATTGCAGCGCAAGGAAAAATAAGTTTATTTCAGTTTTTGTTGAGTTTGAGTAGAGATCGCGCTGTCGTCCACCGCCCCACACCTCGCGTGAAAACACCTGTTCACTGACCGACCCATAAGCAAGGGAAATTTATTGTTAAAAACAAAAAAGGCACCGTTTGAATAACTATCGATTACTGTCAGAAAAAAAATATAATCGATATTTTTTATTTTTATTTTTTCCTGTTAATAACTAAACATAATTATTTTTTCTTCGTGTAATAATTAATCCTTATAACGAAAGCTAAAACAAGCGTCCGCGTCGATTATTTGTCGTTTTTTTAACTTGTGAATTAATCATATTGAAGTGAACTTTTTCAGCGAACAGCGACCGAGAGAGAGGGTCGTCAACCTACCGCATTCAACATCCGGCTCGCAGCGTCATATCAACTCTGTCGTTGTAGAAGCGGCTGAAACTGCACCGTTGAACTTTCGTGGGTGTGTGGACCGAACCATCTAGAACTTCACTTGTAACCGGGTGTAACCGGGTGAAAGGTAACACACCCAGTGTTATAACTCTCACACAGCACCATAGTGTTATATAATACATAACCCCTACAAAACTGACAAACAGCAAAAAATTCAGATGATCACTCATCTCCTATTAAAGACCAATCAGTCTCCTGTGCGTCATGAGTAATTTGCTAGAATCTGTGTTAAATAACCAACACCCTCGACAAAAATAACCTCCTCAGTGACATGCTATATGGTTTCCGTTTTGCTAGATCTACAGCTGATGTGTTAATAATTATATATCATAGGATTAACGAATTTCTCGATGGAGGCTTCCTTTCTAAGGCAATTGCCCTTGACATATCAAAGGCTTTTGATAGGGTGTGGCATAAAGGTCTACTCCACAAAATCTCCAGGTACAGTATAGCTGGAAACGTCTTTTCAATTATTGAATCACTTCTCTCTGATAGGTTCATAAGAGTTGTGGTTGATGGGCAAAAATCTGAAGCTCACAGAATTAATGCTGGAGTCCCTTAGAGATCCATCCTGGGCCCAACTCTCTTTCTGATCTAAATCGATGATCTCCCAAAACACATTCTAAGATCATTTGTAGATATTTATGCCGACAACCACTACAATCTATGGCAACACTTCAAAGGCCGTAAACGACAAAGTTTTCTCAGAGTCTCTCTCCTCTGAACTTGAGCATATGGTGCAATGGGGAAAGAGGTGACTGGTTAATTTTAATGCATCTAAGATCAAATTTCTATCTTTCCATCATCAACACTCTGATCCCAGTCTGGCGTCAACTGAAATGAATGGCTCTCATCTTGAAGAGTGTCCATTTTTTAACAAACTTCTGGGCTTGATCTTTACTCCTAATTTGAGATGGAACACGTACATCAAATCCGTTGCCAGGGCCGATGGGAAAATGGTGGGAGCATTCTACTGTTCCAGTAGATATCCCACTGCTGATGCAATTCTCTACATGTATAAAAGCCAAGTACGTCCAACGATGGAGTACTGTTACCAAATCTGGGCAGACAGAGTTCAAAATAGACTCCGTAGCCTACTGGGAAATGTCCTTTTCTCTTCCTTGAAACCCCTTCCCCACAGAAGAGACGTCGCGATCCCGTCTCTGCTTTATCGTTATTTTAATGGCAAGTGCTCGTCTGAGCTCCAATCTATGACCTCCCTTGGCATGACTTTCACGAAAAACACTAGTCCATCTGAAACCACTATCAATAATTAACCCCACTCTTTATCTGTTCCTAAACCTAAATGTAGATTCCATGAACAAAGTTTCTTGCTTAGAACTGTACGCCTGTGGAACTCTGTTCTGTTTTTCTGCTTTCCAACTGACTACAATATGGTTGTCTTCAAAACCAACGTAAACAAATTCTTGAGGAGCTATCCCCTTAAGTAATCCAATTTACCAAATTTCAACTACTAAAGATGACTACGACATGTTCTCCTTGACCACTGTACACTCATTAACCCTTATCCTTGGGGCCTTGATAAGCGGTGACTCCTTTGTAAAAAGAAAAGTTCCACCCCTGGTTGACGGAGAACCGTCTACTATAATAGTTTCTTCTATCAGACTGATAAATTTGTGAAATTCTTCCCTGTTGCGCTTATTGTACTAAAATGCAAAAGTTTAAATGTAATGTGAACAAACATCTCGTTGCTCTGCTCCTCACAGTTCTCTGCTAGACATGATCCAAAACAGTAACCCCTTACGTTTAAAATGACAATATGCCTTGTTTTGGGTGAAAAGATTAAAAACAAGTACATACATACATACATGGTGATGATTGCAACGTCTTGTCAGACGAGTGTCACTCCCTCAGATATTTAAAATCCATGAGCCCAAATGTCTGAGGGAGTATCTATACAAATATGATGTTACAGAGTCTTAGCTTTGTACGACAGCTAAGTCTCTCTCTCGGTTCAAAATGTTGAGATCCAGCAACAAGCAAAAGCAAGATAGCCAGCAACAAATTAAACTGCTGACCAGCTTAATGCGGGTACTGGTCTTCCACTTTATGATTTTTTAAATCAGAGATTTGCTTCTCCTAGAAAGGTTGCCTTCACCACGGCTTACGGGAGCCCTTTACACCCCAATACACATATACACACACAAATATACACGGTGCTAGTTGGCCGTTGACCCAGAAAAAGAGTTAATTCGCCCTTTATGCATACATACATACATACATACATACATACATACATACATATAAAAAGCGTTTTTATAGAGGCAGCGAACTTTAAATGAAAATAAGTCACAAAAATACTTTTATTATTCAAATATGTGGTTAATTCCAAAGATTAATTTTTGGCATTTATAATTTAAATGCAATTTCGAACATATGGCTTAATGGCTCGCGTATATATTGCTTAATCTAATTTTCAGAACTCCATGCATTAAATTAGACTTTATTTCAGCAATAACGCATCGAATGTTATCTTCTAAGTAGTCAATTGTGTCTGGTTTATCAACGTAGACATAGGAATTTACATAACCCCAAAAATAATCTAATGAAGTTTAATCGCATGAAAAAGGTGGCCAGTTAACAAGTCCATTTCGTAAAATGATTAGTTCATCAAATGTTTCTCTCAGTAAATGGATTGTAACATTTCCAATTTGCACAGGATGCTCTGGTGTCAGTCTCTTCATAATGAATTGCCAAACTAAGTTGAACTCAAAATAACCTATAGTTGCCAAATCTGCAATTAAATAAAATAGAGTTGTCAATTTTATAAACACCTCATATGTAGTAAGTTATGGAATATATATATATATATATATATATATATATATATATATATATATATATATATATATATATATATATATATATATATATATATAGCAATTAAGCTACACGGAATTTTCCGCATTTTATCCCCGTAAGAACTTATCAGGCTAAAATGAAATTTTCCATGACAAGCTTGGCTAAAATACGACTAATTTGCATAATCGGCTGGGTAATCGCTTTGCTGTGTTGAACGTTTGTATACCGTTGCTTGTGTAAAATGAATTATTTGTATAACCCGACACGGTTTTGGTCGGTGTTCCGGATGGCTAGGATAAATAGCCACGGTTGCCCTTTCCATGACACAACTAACAAGTCGTCGACGCTTACACCGGTGAGGACGATAATTATCACTAGCAGGACACCCAGCGTTGCCCGGTCGTGAAATACACATAAATATTATATATATATATTTTATTAATGGAGAATTCTTATTTATTGTAAACAGAAATACCGTAGGTATAAAACGGAACATTAAATTCCTTAAAAAATTGAAGTAAAAAAACGGAAAAAAACTGAGACATGTGCATTTGAGTGTTATGTTTTTTTTTCTGAGCAGTTCACTCCTTATAAGTAAAAACAAAATACTCAAGCTGAAATCGAAACCAAATCCTAAAGACAGTGAGTCAAGTGCGATAACCATTAGGCCAACTTGACACGCTCCTTGTAAAATGTTCTCAAACCTACATATTCTTAAAATAGGAAATCTCTAAGGGAACCATTCACGCATGTGCATTCGTAAAACACTTAGCAAACAGAAGGAAATTCAATACCACTGTTTTCAATTTTCACTCCTTGGCAGCTCGTTTTCCAGATGAAAACTGATTAAATTGTTTTATACATCTCTGAATATTCTATCTATTTCAAGTTTGTAGATAAACATTCGTTGAGTATATAGATTGGGAAGTGTTCTCACGCACATTCTCATTTTTATAGATATATAGACTAGAGGACAGTTCTCTAATCAAAGACTCGAACACCACCACATTCTTGTGTTAGTCCGCGCCGAGGCCATCTCTATCACCGCCATACATCTGTGAATGGTGTCCTATACGGATAGAGTTGCCAAAAATTAACATGAAAAGGGACATTAACGATGCCAAAGTAACTAATAACAGCGATCCTCGGCGCATATGTTTAGGTCTTAAGCGCATTACAAACAGCAAGCCGTGGAACGGTTTATACAAAGGTCAGTGTTCGTCACTGGTAGACGAGCCTAATTGTTTCTTTGTTCGTTTTAGATTGATTCCGCGTTGAGAGTCAGCTGGTGGCTTTCCGCCATCGTAACTATTCTTCTACAGATATCATTTTCAGTGCGATCACAAGAGATCGAACGTTTCCATTCAGAGATTTCCAAAGTTCCTTTGTTAATTCCAGCATAGATGAACTTGTGTCGGTCATAGACATTTTTTTTTTATCCAGAGCTAATGGTTACCGTAATTACCGGAGAACTTGCGATAACGTCTAGCTTTCGAATGAATCAATAAATACGTAAGGAAAACGTAAATAGACGTTTAGAACTTAGCTTAATGAACACATTTGATATGAAAGGGCCATTGTCTGCATATATGCTTGTGTGTTTGTATGTCCAGCTAAAAGTAAAAAAATATCCTTGAAAAACAAAGACCCACAAAGTTGGTATTTTCTTGATCAGCATTGTCCTGGATGAGTAATATTTAGAATTAGAAATAAATATTAATTCTCTGAGGATCAATTGAGCCGGGTTCCGTCGGGGGAAGAGCGGTTTTTCAATGTTATTATGTACTTATTTTGAAAGAATATGCTTACTAATTCCGCGAGGAGCCTATGATATAAAAGAAAGTGTGTGTACATATGCGTGAAAAATGGACTGGGCGAAAGAGAAATAGAGGGTTTAGGAGAGGAGGGAGAAACGGGGTAGGGGAAGGAATGAGATAATATAGAATTATAAAGAGATATCGTTTTTTAATAGAAATATGTTACATTTTTGCTTCCGCGTAGTCCTACGTTGGATGTAACAATGGTGATGATGATGATGGCAGTAGTGATATTGATGATGAATATGATGATGATGATGATGATGATGATGATATCAAGTTATTACATGCACACACTTATTTGTGGATATTGAAATCTATTTTCTTTCATGATAATTTCTGTTGACATAAACGGTCATTAAAAAGGAACAGTGACTGAAAACGTGACATTTCAATATGAAGAAATCTAAAAACAAAAAACAAAATGTCAGAAATGGCGCCGTCGTTTCACAATTTGACAACTTCATTTGGATAGGCTATCTCTGTTAAGAAAAAGCAATTAACCAAATTCTGGTTGGTAAAAATTTAATAGACCATATATTATGAGTTTTTCTGGATAAAGAAAAACAAGATCGTGGACACAAAGTCAAGTGCCTATTAATTATTGTCGGGGGGGGGGGTGAAAGAATTAGGTCACCCTCAAAAAGATAACCAAATTATTTATTTTTTTTACTTATACAAAATGGCACTTGAAAAAATCCCTTGGATATGCAAATGTAGAATGGACGCTCGGACTTGAGTGATAGTGAAAGGTAGAGACCTAATGGAGGGTAAAGGCAATGAATCGTCCTATCGGGAGTGGCAGTCAGAGATGCACATTAAGGAAGAAGAAAAGGAATTTTTTTAAAGCTTGAGGATTTAAAAAATTGCATGACATTAGTTTTCTAAAAATTGTAAAATGGAATTCTGGGAAGTAGAGGCGAGGTTAAGCCCACCTGATTCTCAGTATAATGAAAGACAAAAATAGCTTCGAGGACACACTCAGCCAACTGCTTGAGGCTATCGCACCAGTCAGAGAGAAACCCCTGACTTAGGACACACTCTGCTGATTGCCCGGAGCTTTGGTACCAGTCAGAGAAAAGCCCCTAGCTTAAGTCTCATCCTATTGTAAGCCCCTGAATCTACATTTTGCAGAGACAAGACCCGAACTGAGGGTTACTCGTGATAAATTTATTAATGGAAGCCTCCAGTCCCCAGAAAATTTGTATTTAATTACAACTTATGAACGATTTGAGTTTTGTAACTTTCCGTGAATATTTTTTTTTTGTTTATAAGAAAAATGACCACTGGTTTTGTTTATTTGTTGATTGCCTGTCGAATTGAAGGTGCAATTGATTTCAGATCGACCCTGACGCCCAGATGGTGAAAACACAAACTAAGCCATTGTGAGAAGAGAACTCAGCACGAAGTCGAAGCGACGTACAACCAGCCAAAGTGAACATTGTTGCCACACAGATTTAGGGCCATGCGCATTTTGTGCATCCTAAACACCGAGCAGTATTTTCCATTAGTGCGCATTTTCTTGCCCATATGTACGACGAGGGTAGCTGTATCAGAATTTTTGTAGGAATTTTTGACACCCCTAACACGAAACTGCGAATAAAATATAAAAATCTCGTAATTTCTCTGTTAAAAGTGGGTTATTTATTTTCTTTATGGATTATACTTCCAAAATAAACTATTACAGTTGTTTTAAAAGTAATAGAAATATATTTTTTTTAAAAACAGTAATGAATTTTCCGAACTCAATATTTTTCAATTTTTAAACTTTAAAAATCTATCAAAATTTTTCTATTGATTCTATTTTTACGATATTTTCAGGGTCAATATGAAATTTAATGTTTTTTCCAATAAACCGAATATAATATTTTAGACAAAAGTTTTTTTAAAATTCACGCCCCCCCATTTGTGTAAGTGTCACACATTTTCAAGTTTCTCTTAAAAAGTAAATAATTAATTTATGTTGAATAGTTTTATATATCACAAATTGAAGAGAAAAGGTCAATAAATAATGTATTCAAATTTAAAACAAAAAAAAAATCCGTTTTTTAGAAATTTACCTGTAAAGTCCGAAGTTTAAAACCTTTTAAAAAAAAAAAAAACACATTGTTTTTTTGTTTTTTTTTTAATAAAACCTTGGTCCTTGCTCCTTTAATTGAAAAAAAAAATTAGGGCTTGAATTACATTTTTCGAGGAGTTATAAGCTTGGAAAGATGGGGTGGAATTATTCACTATTTTCACGAAATTTCTGATACAGCTACAGCTAGTGTTACACTACCATAATGTACTTTACATAAATCGTAAATCTCATGTTATGGTGATTTGGTGTCTGTTTGTTTGAAGCGAAACTCTACTATTGCCTGTTAATCTGAAATCGAAACTAAACTATCACTATCTTTTAATGCGCTTACCGTATTTATGTACTAATAGGTCACCACTTATCACTGTCCAAAGAATTTCATGGATAAGGACCGTTGTGTGTTTATAGAGACCATAAATGCATAGTTTGATGCAAATGTGGGAACTGTAAATGCATTTATTTGCGAGAAACTGGACGCAGAAGATTTGCGAGAAGTTTGTCCAAAGGGGACTTCATGTTTGTCACCCAGTATTTAAGAGGGCGGTTTAACAAGAATTTGTTAACATCGGATTTGATAACATTTTTGTAAGCCGGGAAGCAACCTTGTGGTATTGTGTTGCACAGATGAGCAAATCTTGGAAATGGACATTGCTCATAGAGGTTCCATTTTGTTTTCGATGTATCTAGCATAACGTGGGACCGCTATTATTCTTGATATTCATTAATAACTTCCCTGATAACACTGTGTCCAAAATGGTTATTTTGCTGATGATACAGCGCTCTAACACATGCAAGAGGTAAGAACGAATGTACACAAATCCAAGACAATAGCAAAATCCTTAGAAAATGACCTCCAAACCGTAGTGGAGTGGGGGACACAAATGGATGGTAACATTTAATGCTACTAAGACTAAACTCCTCTCCTTTTACAATTACAAGAAGCCTCTCCAACCACCGATATCCATGACAAATAACGCCCTACCTGAGAATTCTTCCTACAAACTCTAACATTCACAGTCAATATGAATTGGAACAAATACATTGAAGACTTTGCGAAGACTACTAAAGAAAAAAGGTGGGTTCCCTTTATCGAGCTAGAAGACTACTCATACCTGAGAGCATCCTGTACCGCTACAAGAAAACCATTCGCCCATGCATCGAGTATTGTTGCCACATCAGGGCTGGTGTATCTACTGCTAGTTTCTCTCTCTCTCTCTCTCTCTCTCTTGGATTTGATCCAAAGAAGAGTCGCCAATCTAATAGGTCCCGCTTTGCCAACCAAGCTCCAACCTCTGTCCCATCACAACAATGTAGCAGCCTTGTGTTTTTTTACAAGTAAATAGATAGAATGTGCTCTGATGAACCCATTGCACTTGTTCCTTCGATGTATATACTCCCGATGAATTAACGTAGCAAACAAAATCACACCCTTCACTGTTGAGGTCCCTAAATGCCAGAAAGTTTCTGCATTAATAGTTTCTTTCCTTGAACAGCTAGACTTTGGAATTTCCTTCCTGCTACCTGCTTTCCTGACTGTTCTGATATGCAGAAGTTTTAATGTAACGTAAACTTCCTAAGCATGGTCCCAAATTGCCTTGTTAGTGGTGAACATGAGTTAAAAAAACAAAAAAAAAAAAAACTCCTAAAAATAAACTAAACTTCTATGTTTATTTGGTTCAGCCGAAGGAAAGAAAATTATTGACAGTGACTGTAATCAGAAAAGTTCTGGTTGTGAATGCTTTTGAAATTCAGTTATGCATCTATTATTTTGGTGCAAAAATAATGTCGTTTTTTGACGTTCAACTTCAAAAGATCATAACTCCTTTCACTATAAACTTTATTAATCGAAATAGGAAATATTAGAATCGACACCTTTTTGTCAGCGAAAAAAAAAAGTTTATTTATCCGATTAGCATAGAAATCCGGAGTTCTGGATACGATGAAGTCATTGAAGACAGATTCGGCATCATCTCGGTTTTTGAAGCATTTTCGCGTATGAAGTTTTTAGGATGCTTGAAAAAGTGATAACTAGTGGGCGAGAGGTCCAGTGAATATGGCGAATGAGGCAGTGTCACGTAGCCCAATTAGTTCAGCTTCTGCAGTCTCAGTTGAGCAACATGCGGGAGAGCGTTGTCATGGAGGAGAATTGGTCCCTTGATATGGATCAATCTCGGGCACATACATTGGGGCTTCTCGTTCTTTTCGTCAATTTGTCGGCAGTACTTCTCCGCCATAATCGTTTCGTCTGGATTCAAGAAGCTGTGATGGATAAGACTAGCCGCAGACCATCAAACAGTCACCATAACCTTCTTCGGTGCGATTTCAGCCTCAGGAAGTGTTGTGGGGTTTCTCTAGCATCCAACCACTGTGCCGAACGTCGCTGATTGCCTTAGAGGATCCACTTCTCATCACACGTCACAATCCGCTCGAGAAATGGGCCGTTTTTTTTGCACAAAAAGAGCGTAGAAGACACCTCAAAACGACGATTTTGTTTTGATTATCGTTTAATTCATGTGGCACCCATTTATCCAACTTTTTTGACTTCCCTATTTGCTTTAAATGTCGAGTGGTCGACTCTGAGTTCAACAGCAACTTGTGTTGTGGTTTTGCGAGGATCGGCTTCAATTAAGGCTTTCAAATGTTTGTTATCGCCCGCAGTCGACCGGCTGCGATTGTCTTCACCTTTGAGGCTCTAGTCACCATTGTGAAATTTCTTAAACCACCGTTATGTCATATGTTCGTTAGTGGTTCCTAGGCCAAACGCATCATTGATACCACGAGTTGTCTCGGTAACTTTTCACCCTAGTTTGAACTGGAACAAGGAAAGCAAGAAAATTGTGTGGATTTGAATTTTGTCCATGCTATCGAAGAGCCTGCAAAAAAAAAAAAAAATGAATGAAGAGATTGAAAATGGTAACGAATAACACGATTCGATAGAGCGAAGAACGCACTTCAAAATGATTTATAACATGGCTATAACGAATTAATTCAGAAATCATATATAAAAGTAACATATGTGAGAAAACGATATTGTTTTTGCACATAATACCATGAAAATAACAATTGAGTAGAAAAAGACTAGCAACTTTCTTCTGTAAGAAAAAGGTTGCTATTTCGAAACAAGAAGTTCCTGAAGCAACATAAACGAATAGAAAATAAATACTATTCTAGCAACTTTTGTACACTAGCAGGTTGACAAGAAAGTTCTTGCGGTTTTTAACTTTTAAATTCAAATTAATATATCTTGGCTCAAACAAAAATATTTTGATCGAAACAAGCACCACCAGAATAAACACTTTTGCCAACACAAAACAAGTGTAGTTATGCCAATAACGTAAAAAATATTGTGTTCTGGTGGCGATGAAGTCGCTGAAGGCGTTTTTGATATCGCTTAAATTTCTGAAGCATTTTTCCAGAAGAAAGTTTTCGAGATGCTTTAAAATGTGGTAGTCGGTAGGTTAAAGGTCTGAAGAGTATGGCAGATGAAACAGTTTCGTAGCCCAATTCGTTCCATTTCTGCAAGGTCGGTTAAGCAACGTGTGGTTGACATTGTCATGCAAGGGAATTGCGCCTTTTCTGTTGACTAATGCTGGGTGTTGTTGTCGAAATTTCTGATGCATTTCATCTGTTGCTGACAGCAGTTTTCTGTTGTAATGGTTTCGCCTGCATTCCAAAAACTGTAATGGATGAGACCGGTTGCAGACCACCAAACAGTCGGCATGATTATTTTTTTTTTTGTGAAACTCTTGCTTTGACAAATGTCACGGAGCTTATTCGGTGTCTAACCACATAGCTGAACGTTGCTGGCTGTTGTAAAGAACCCAAACTTCATCGCAAGTCACAACCCGGTCGAAAAACGGGTCGTTCTTTTTGCACAAAATAAGAGAAGACGACATTTCAGAACCGCGTTTCTCAAATTGTTGGAAATCGTCGTATACGTTACGTCTAATTCAGTAGCTAGTCCTCGAACAGTTGCGCGTGGATTGGCTTCAACTACGGCTCTTAATTGATCGTTATCAACATCCGATTACCGACCACCACGCTCATCACCTTCAAGACTCTCGTCGCTACCACGAAATTTCTTAAACCACCATCGTGCTATGGATTCAGTAATGGTTCCTTGGCTAAACACTTCGTCGATATCGCTAGCTGTTTCAACAGATTTTTAGCCTAGTTTGAATACAAATAAGAAACTTGTGCGAATTTGCTTTTTTTTTCCATTTTATATTGAACGTTCTGAAAGGAATCCATAAATTGTTTTAAAATGGTGGTAAAAATACGCATAAATCTATATATCTATAAAAGTGAACGTGTCTGTGTGTGTGTGTGTGTGTCTGTGTACATTTCGCTACGCAATAACTCTGTCAATTTTAAGTCTACAGACTCGAAATTTGATATACAGGGTACTGAGACTTGGGAAAATCGATGTGATCGAGTTTCGGCCAGAAATTTGACGATTAAGGGGTCAAAATTTAACGATTTGACCTTTGAGAACTCTACCAAACTCCTCCGACAATTTTAGGTCTACGCACTTGAAATTTTATATATAGATTCCTTGGATATGGATCTAACTTAATAACTTTATTTGAGCCCAAAACAATAAATATTAAGAGGTAATAATAGTCGTCAAAGTTAAAAAAAATTGACCTCTGCGGTCTCTTCCAAATTACTCAGAAAATTTCTGGTCTAAATATTTGAAATTTTACATAAAGGGTATTCAGAGATAGGGCAAGCTTTTTCATCAGTTTGGATCGAAAATTTTTAGTTACCAATATATAAATGTATGTATGTCTGTTTGCATGTCTGCCTTAAACTTTCAATAGAGGCGACCGATTTTACCAAGATCAGTATCGTTTTAAAGTTCGATCTTTCATACGACAAATATCGAAAAATTGGCTAACAACATTAATATCTTCCCCTTCAACTAGGCACTTTTCTACAGGGGGCGGGTCATTTTTTTCGCCGATATTTTTGAAAGTTATCCTCTCCTTTAGATTGTCTAGCCTTAATTTTAAAAAATGTTGCTTCCGGTTTGGCGGTGGTCGTAACAGCATAAACGTTAGGTTTTACCCCGTTCTTTTCTCCATTTGCGGTACGGGTTCGAGCCTGCCTTCCTACTACCACTTTTTCTTTTTTTTGCTCAACATACACCTCCAAACACCTGGGTAACACCGGGCTCCCATGCTAGTATATCTATAAAAGTGAACGTGTGTGTGTGTGTGTGTGTATTTGTGTGTGTGTGTCTGTGTACATTTCCCTACGCAATAACTCTGTCAATTTTCAGTCTACAGACTCGAAATTTGATATACAGGGTATTGAGACTGGGAAAAATCGATGTGATCTGTTTTCGGCCAGAAATTTGACGATTAAGGGGTCAAAGTTCAACGATTTGACCTTTGAGAACTCTACCGAATTCCTCCGACAATTTTGGGTCTAAACACTTGAAATTTTAGGTATAGATTCCCTGAACATGGATCTAACTTAATAACTTTATTTGAGCCCAAAACAATAAATGTTAAGGGGTCATAATAGGGGTCAAAGTTAAAAACAATGACTGCTTTTTTTTGCTCAGCATAAACCTCCAAACACCCGGGCAACGCCGGTCACCCATGCTCGTATTATATATAAAACAATTCAGATTTCTTATTTGTTATAAACAGGAATATTGTTGGTTATAAAAGTAACGTTAAATTCCATTTAAGAAACTGAAGTAAAAAAAAAAACGGAAAGAAACTGAGACATGGCCATGCGAGTATTATGTTTTTCTAAACAGTTCACTTTTTGTAAGTAAAAAAAAAAAATTCGAGCTGAGATCGAAACCAAAACAAAAAGACAGTGAGTCATGTATAATAACCATTAGACCAACTTAGTAGATTTTAGAACGCTCTATAAGGATCGTGTCATCCTTAGAAAGTGTTCTCAAATCTACTTATTCTTAACATGGGGAATCTGTCACATGAACGATTCACGCATGCGCATTCATGAAACAATTAGCAAACAGATAAAAATCTGATGACCTCTCACGAACCAATTGACCCCCTAGCAGTCCCTTTTTTCGGATAAAAATCGATTAAAATGTTTTCCATATGTCTGAATATCCTGTATACTAAATTTCAAGTCTGTAGATCAAAAACCGTTGAGTATATCGGTTGAGAAGTGTCCTCACTCACTCATATAGTTATTTAGATTGTATCCAAACTTTATAGGAACGAAGGTCTTCACAATAATATAATATGCTATAATACGGGGGTCGTTCCAAAAGAGAAGATTCCTATCATTCTAACTCAAACATTGGAGATCTACGAATGTAACAGAGCGCATATGAACGCATGGCAAAATATCTGCAGCAGCTGTAGGATAGCTGGCTTGCGAAGATATTAGCCGGAAAAGCACTATGCAAATTAGAAAGTATGCGCGGGCTTACGTGACAAAAAAGTAAAAAAAAAGAAAAAAACACATCACGTAGTCGGATGGGAGAAGCAGCGTCCACACCGGAGAAGATGGATGTGTAATGTTGGAAGCAAGAAATTGCAACGTGAGGCGAGAGGGGGGGGGCGTGTGCAGGGTGAGATGGACGTTTGGTCCTGAAGTGACGATTAGATACTTTTAAGCTGGTGTCGAGACAGCAGGGTTTTGTTAATCTCATATCAGACGAAATGAACAGTTAGGAAAAAAAAAGAAAAAAGACAGAAAAAAAGAAAAAAAAGAAAAAAGAAAGAAAAGAAAAAAGAAGAAAAAAGAAAAAAGAAAGAAAAAAGAAAAAAGAAAGAAAAGAAAAAAAAGAAAAAAAGAAAAAACGAAAAAAAAAGAAAACAAGAAGCATCGTTTGGCAAGTAATGGTAATAAATGCCTTTTGTAAAAAAAAAAAAAAAAAAAAATCCGACCAGGATTTTTATTTTTTTTAATTAAATTTTTTTTTTTTTTTTTTTTATGAATCACGAAATAAAGTGTAACGCCACGTAACATTACACGAATACAGGAGTTATGCCATTAAAACGAGCGTCCCAGAATTTATTTTTCTATATGGTCATCATTATTCTCTGTGAACTTTTCCCAGCCAGCGATGAACGATGGCTGTGCATGGGCAACCGGAGCGCGGTTTGTCATACAAGACTTGTTCTAAAAGTAAAGCCTGCTATTTTCAACTAAAACTGTTGGAGGGAGGGTTACAAAGACGGAAACGATACCATTAGGACGACCGACCTTTTGTACACCAGAATTTATTTTTTCTGCATAGTTAACACCATTATCAATGCACTTTTGCTAGGAATTCAATGACGCACGCCCTTAACAGATGTACTTTCTTAGTAACAATATCTGCAACAGAGAAATGAAACTTTTCAATTATGAATGCATACGTTAAGTCATCATAACAATGTACTTTGCAATCTCCTCTGATCCATTCGGGCGGAATAAAAATAAAAAGCGTTATTTTTGGAACATCCATCTTAGAATTAATAAATCAAACATAATGAGATCACAATTTCTATATTGTTATTTTAAGTATGATACACGGGAAATATATTGAGTTTATATAATCTATCTATCTATCTATCTATCTATCTATCTATCTATCTATCTATCCTGTTTTTGAGAAGCGTGTATTTCGTTGAAATGTATGCAGCCCTTAAACAGTTAGCATAAACTCTTGTCAACAATCAAAACTCTGAGACATGGTATATTTCACAGGTTTATTGTCCGTCAACAAAGATGCCCGAAAATGTCAAGATATCAGAAGGATAGAAAAACTGCGAATGAATTAGAATGAGCGCCGGAAACGTTTTGCCGGTGTTTAGTCGGAAATAAACCCCTTAATTAGAAGGGCCGGTAAAGGAAGATAACTCCTAATAAATCTATGCTACGCTAAACAGATCACTATCTATCTATCTATCTATCTATCTATCTATCTATCTATCTATCTATCAATCTATCTATCTATCTATCTATCTATCTATCAATCTATCTATCTATCTATCTATCTATCTATATATATATATCTATCATTCTATCTATCATTCTATCTATCTATCTATCTATCTATCTATCTATCTATCTATCTATCTATCTATCTATCAGTCACATTGTGTGTGTGTGTGTGTGTGTGTGAGTTTCTTCCCCATAGGATCTTTTGAAAATTTTACACAAAGATAATTTATATGTCTGGCAGTGTTCTTAAATATGTTTTGTACAGAAACTCACCTGATGAGTATCGAAAATCGAAAAAAAAAAAAAAAAAAAAAATCCCCCAAAAGACGATCTTTAAAATAGTCTTTCTTCCCTTATAGATAAAAAAGAATAATTTTTACAGGAGAATATTTTATGTTACACCGGCTAAGGAAAATAATATAATCTCAGCATATATTTTATTCTTAAAAAAACAACAAAAAAAAACAACAAAAAAAACAACAAAAAAAAAAGAAAAAAAAACAGAACTATTGTCATCTGCAGATATAGCTCAGTAATAGAGTATTCGACTACAGATCGAATAATCCCTGGTTCAAGCCTAGGTGTACCTCACCACCTAAGTTTTGTTGTTAATAATGAGTTCAGTTTACGATTAAAGAAAAGGTGCCATTTAAAATCGCCGCAAATCATTCATAAGGAGGAGGTGCAAATAAAAAAGAAGAAACAAAAAATTGTCATAGAAGAAAAGTAGTTGAAGAGTCAAAAGAAGAAGAAGAAGAAGAAGAAGAAGAAAAGGTAGACCAGGAAAAATAAGTAGTATTTAAAGAAGAAAAAGAAGAAAAATGCTGAAAGAAAATTATTATTATTATTATTATTATTATTATTATTATTATCGTTATTGTTATTATTACTATTATATTATTGTTATTATTATTATTATTATTATTATTATTATTATTATCGTTATTGTTATTATCATTATTATTATTACTATTATTATGATTGTTATTATTATTATCGTTATTATTATTATTATTATTATTACTATTACTATTATTATTATTATTATTATTATTATTATTATTATTATTATTAGTAGTAGTAGTAGTTCTCTCTCACCGCAAGAACTATGACACTGGGATCGGAAAGCTGGATCGAAAAAGTCAGTGTGTCAGAGGAGGAACCCTCTGACCTAGCAAAAAAATTCCTGTACAGCCTCGTCAGCATTCCCGCCAGGGCGCACCAGACGATTAACAATAAATTAACTTCTTCTAAAACATTATAAGCCTTGGGGCGGTGTAACCCCTAGAACTACATCGAAGCAGCATCACACCGCAATCAACAGGGATCAGGTCATTACAAGAATGGTGTAATCTCTTTTTTTTTTTTTTTACACAGTGATCACCACTTATCAAGGCCCGGAAGCCACTCAGGGATAAGGGTTATTGCAAGTACATTACGTTAGTGTGGAGATTTGACGAAGTGTTTACTTAAGGGGGCGGTTCATTAGGAATTTGTTAACGTTGGGCTTGAACACATCCAAGTTATAGTCCGGAGGGAAGCAGGCAGACGGGACAGAGTTCCACAGGCGTGCACTTCTAAGAAAGAAGCTTTGTTCATGGAATCCGCGTTTTGATTTAGGCACAGATATAGAGTGGGGGAAAATTTTCACAGTGGATTCAGCTAGACGGGTGTTTTTCGTGAAAGATTGGCGAGGGGGGGGGACCAGAGATTGGAGTTCAGACGAGCACCTGCCATGGAAATAACGATAAAACAAGGATGGGCTCGCAACGTCTCTTCTGTGGGAGAGAGGTTGCAGGGTAGAGAAAAGGGCATCCCCCACTAAGCCACGAAGTCTATTTTGTACTCTGTCAAGGCAGGATAGGCTCTTTTTGGGGATCCAAGTAAAAACACGACAAAGAAGAGAGGACATTGCGAGGCACTAGTCTTGTAAATTTTAAGCTAGAGAAGAAGAGCAGCACGAATAACTAAGCCGTAGAGGAAGAAATATAAAGGAGAAAAAGAAAAAAAATGACTAAAAGAAGAATATTCATCTCTTTGGGAGGAACCAACAATTCAACTCTTCTGATATCGAACGGCATTAATTCTATTAAACAGTCAATGGACAGTGACAAAAAACAAGTCGCTTTCTGAGATTAGCAAGATCCGCAAAAAAATTGACCATAACAACCGAGTGTAACGATAATTACTGTCCTCCCTTCAAAGTTGATTTCCGCAACGACATCTCCAGTAATAGTGGCTCTCTGGTTACTAGAAATGATTTGTAAGCCATGAGTAGAGAGTTCAAGCGTTGGTCGCGGCCAAAAGCCCACCTGTTTATCTCGAACGCAACGTCACAGCTAGCTGGTTAACAATTTCCTTTTAATACAGATATCGATACGCCACTAACTTTACTTACCCGACGTTGCCCGGGAGCCCTGTTACTTTCTGATAATCCCTCTTCACAAGTTCCGAATTTTATCAGCGTGTCTGTTATGTTGTTTATAGTTGTTGAGGTTACATCCACGATAGTCAATCCGACTCATTCTTTATCATTGTTACTGATTGTTGTTATTGAGCTTCATTCATTTCCAATGGATCAGATGATTGTTGGCATTCGTTTCGCTGATATCTTTCTAGTTAGAATTTATCTTTAAAGACACCGGTTACTTATGCGAGAGACCAAGTCAATGTTGCCTTCATTCCTATGTGGAAGTGTTTCTGTGGAACGAACTGGATTCGAACTTGCAACAGCCAGGGTGTCAGTCCGTGTCGTTAACCACTTAGCCACCATCCCTTCTCTGTTGCTGATGCTTTGCTTTGTCGAGCTGTGATGTGCTTTTGTTCTGTCATAGGAAGTCTACCCTCACAAGTTGTACCTTCTGTTTTGTAGAAAGTGGTTAGTTTATTTCTAATCATCTGAGACGCTCCTACTGGGGAATGTCAACAGTGCTGCTCAGCCATTTTTAGCAGGTCTGAATGCGCTTCTCCTAGTGCTCTGGCTTTTCAGTGCCCGTCTGACACGGTAAACTAAATGAACATAAACGCTGGCGACTGAACTCTTATTCACCCCAACAAAACAGTGCTACTTGGACGTAAGAGGCTATTATTTGAGACCATATCTATTGGGACCCTATGTAGGGAATTGAGAAGCGAGATGTCCGTTTGCACGTCTTCATAGTATAGTCAGGGAAGCATGAAACAAAGGTTTTCGAGCATTTAAGAATTTTTACAGGGGTCGGATTTTGCTGCTTATTGGGTTAGTCGGGGGGGGGCATTTAAGTACGACCTACGACCATTATTGACCGGTCGATTATTATTATGATTATTCAGGGGTATTTAAGTATTTAATAATATTAACAAATGTACCTGTTCTTATTCTGGCGCAAGCAAACTAAATTTTGGCCGTTGCGATATTACTTTTCCCATAGTCGTGTTGTTTCTATGCCTAAAATGTCCCAAGACCTACGACCATTATTGACCGGTCGATTATTATTATGATTATTCAAGTCTAAAAGTTTTGCCATCTAAAATGTTTTAGAAAATATAAAATATTTCGAATAAATATTTACTTATATTAATTTAGGAATGATAACTTGAATATGTTATAACAATTTAGATGACAATTTAGAAATAATGACATGCAAAACATCAGGTGATTATCATAGTGACGTATACTAATGACGTCATTTAGAGAAGGAGAGGGTCTTTTTGAGATACAAGGAAATTAGAGAAAACAGTTAGTGGAAGTAGAGAGAGAGAGAGAGAGAGAGAGAGAGAGATAGAGAGAGAGAGAGAGAGAGAGAGAGAGAGAGAGAGAGAGAGAGAGAGAGAGAGAGAGAGAGAGAGAAACTGTCAGCAGATCGTTATGGCTTCAAGCAGAGGGGTCACAAATGGTGATAGTTAGAATCAGTGTGCAACTTTCCAAGATGAAAAAACACCCTGGAATAAAAAGTTGCTGAAAATAAAACACGAGGCTCTGTCGTTCTAGGGGAGAATTTTCGTGGCAGCTTTTTCGTCAAGACAAGACCCAAGATGAACCAGATATGTTTCCCGATTGGCCAGATATTGACACTCCAAATAAGTGTTATTCGTCCTTTGTGTTGTAAAAGTATTTATGTATATTATTGCCATGTATGGACTATATTTATACGCATAACGAACTTTAGATAAACGATCACACGTGTATACACACGTGTATACACACGTATATACACTCGCATATATTCTCACCACTAGACGATAATAGAAACTCATACAAATACACACGTTTTACCCCTCCCCTCCCCGTGTTATACAGACCCCACATCATATTACACCTCCAGCCCCTGTGGGATCGCCACAAAGTCAATTTTGCAAGTATTTCCATAGAATGTGCTTAAATGGAATCACTACACTTGTATACGCCCCCCCCCCCACTACCGGAGTAGTAAGGGAGGGTCATTTTAATTGAAATGTGTCTTCGGCAAGATTAGCCTAGCGGCACGCATCCCTTTCATTACTAGGTCTATGAAAACAGCATATTATTTTCATTGTTTTGACTCTCAAGTATATATCCAGCACAGTACCACGAGGTAAAATACCAGGTGGCGCGGTCTATCCTTCTCTCGAGGGTAGATGGGACTCTCTTAAGCCGTGGTATGCACCCCGTCTAGTGATGGCGTCACGATAAAAAATACCCTTGATAGCCCTGGCGAAGCATCAAGTATTCAGCTACCGACAAGATTTGAATTACACTAGAAACTCGTGTAGTGAGTTCAATCTCGACTACGGCCGCGCTGGACTGGATATACACAGTTTTTCAACCGAGAACCACATCACTCTATATAAAAGCATATATGATATCAACAGATACACACTTGAGAGTCAAAACAACGAAAAGAATATGCTGTTGTCCTAGCCCTACTCATTACCAAATGATCACGCATTTTAGTACCGACCAGTCTCAATGTCGCTTAACTTTGATGGCGTAAAAGGAATTAGTATGTCAATGTGATTATGCCGTAAATATTCTCAACTCACTAAGTTAGCAGCAAATTCCCACCACTTCACTGTAAGAATTTCTACTCTGATAAATTATTTTCTCAGATCTATTAACATTGAAATTCTCTCCCTGCTACATGTTTTCTCAACCACAGGATTATGTATTGGTGAACACAGTTTTTTTTTTTTTTTTTTTTAATTTTTTTTTACACGGTGGAAGCCACTCAGAGATAAGAGTTATTGCAAGTACAGTACGTTAGTGTGGAGATTTGATGAAGTTTTTACTTAAGGGGGCAGTTCATTAGGAATTTGTTAACGTTTGACTTGAAGACATCCAAGTTGTAGTCAGGTGGGAAGCAGGCAGACGGAACAGAGTTCCACAGGCGTGCAGTTCTAAGAAAGAAGCTTTGTTCATGGAATCCACGTTTTGATTTAGGCACAGATAATTTTAGTAGCTCCTGCCCAGATATGGCAGCAGTATTCCATCCTAGGTTTGTTTAAAATATAGATTCAGCAGAATCTGTATTTTGAAGAGTCTGGAGATGTAATATGTTATCATACAGTATAACACTTAATCAACTTTTAACGGAAACTATCGTCCCTGTTCCTACCCTTTTCAGAACAATTTCTCCTCCACCTCAGTCGTCAAACTGTCTTTCAACCGCAGTGCAACGCAATAATTCTTAATCCAGTCAATCAAGTTATCATGTATGAATAGACATATTTTGGTCTCGACTCGTAACATATCATTTCCATTGTGGTGACCGCAGCTTCATTCTAAAAGAAACAACGTAATCTACTGTTTATTAGCAGGCCGCCCGGCATTACCCGGTCGTAAAATACGCTTAAATATGATATTTTGATCCATGCCATCGTTCGACTTTCACCTGACAAATTTCATTAAAAAAAAAAATTCACACTTTTGTGCTAATTTTCCTTGTATAAAACCCACATATAAAGTTCTGCATGGGTTCGAATACTCTATATATCAAGTTTCATATCTGTAGACCAAAAACTGACAGAGGAGTTAGGTAGGCAAATTATTTAAACAAATATATATACGTATACATGAATTTATATAGAAAGCGGATAGTGTTTACTATAACCTTTTTACGCAAATATATTACGCAAGTCTGAATCATGTAGAATATCTGCATGAATATTATTACACGTAATAGTTAAGTAAAGATGATCATCCCATAAGAAAAACGAAAAACTAATAGGGAATTAATTAAAATGAATGTTTAAAAGAATATGCAAATTAGATCTTTTGCAGATAAATGCAATTTTACGACCCATATATAACAAATTTGTATTTATTTTTAAATAAATAGAAAAAAAGTGTTTTTAATGGGAATATCAATACCTACATAGAAAAATTAAAACAGTATATATATATATATATATATATATATAAAGAGAGAGAGAGAGAGAGAGAGAGAGAGAGAGAGAGAGAGAGAGAGAGGGTAGATGAGCAACAACTTTGAACGAAACGCATATTTGGAATAAAAGGAATATTTTTCTATTTGCTGTCAATTTCGATCGATCTTGATGAATTTAGTGAGAGCCAAGATAATTTAAAAATAAAGCGCATATTTTACAGAAAAATGAAGACTTTTGTTCTTTATTAATTTCTGTCACGTTACATAAGCCTAATCCATCTACTTTACAAATTAAGCACGTTCGCTATTATTGGTTGTTACTGTCTTCAGTTAAGTAATTAACTCGTGTAAAGCTGTACCGAGGGCGGAGAGCGGTAGTAGTAGTAGTAGTAAGACGAGGAGGAGGAGGAGGAGGAGGAGGAGGAGGAGAAACAGCGACGTTTTTCTGTTACCCATGGTTTTCTAAAATATAATCTATCAAGAACGTGCGAATTTCATTACTCCAAAGCTAAAATCGATTAATTTGGTTATAAAATTGCTGGCTTCTAAGCAATTCGATATAATTTACTTTCACGGGAACGAATTCATATTAACACGCACGCGCGCGCGCACACAGACACACACACACACACACACAAACTCGTATATGTATATTTGTGTATGTAAAAATGGAAAATATATTAATGATAGAAAACTATGCACTGTTGTACATGGATTTAGTCATCAATTTGAAATAAGAGAATAAAATACAGGGCTTATCAAAGGTCTTTATATCCAGACAAAACCTTCCCACTCTCTCTAATATATACCCCTATACAAGATCTCCTAATATACCATATTGCTAGACGTCGCATCCATAGTTTGTTACCTAGCACGTACCTCTTTACTGATGAAAAGAATAATTCTTCGAAATGCTTGGCATAAAGAGCTTTGATACCTCCTACGCCCTGTATTGTCAACGTAAGATAGGTATATTTTGAGGAATACACATTTTTCCATGATGAGTTGTTTGGTGGGTTTCTACTATTAAACGAAACACGTGTAAGACATACTTTATAAAAATATCAATAAAATATTATAAATAAGAAGTAAATATACATATTGTTTTGGAATAATTGGAAAGTTTTTTTTTTTTCCGCTTTGGATTTGGTAAGAAAAAACGTTGATAAATATAAATTGAGATATTTAAAGTTCACAAAATCATAAACATACCGGCATTTATAATTTAAGTACGGGCATATGGACCCCGCGGTTCGCATGTATATGGCATAATCTAGAGGTCCAGTTTCACAAATTCTACACATTAAATTCAGCTGTATTTCGGCAATAATGCGTTCAGTGTTGTCTTCTAAGTGGTCTATTGTGTCTAGTTTATCAGCGTAGACATGGAATTTTACATATCTCCAAAGAAAATAATTAAATAATTAATTAGATTAAATCGCACGAACGAGGTGACCAGCTGACAGGTCTATTTCGTGAAATTATACATTCATCAAATGTTTCTCTCGGTAAATTGATCGTATCATTTGGCAGTTGCAAACTAAACTCGAGTGTCAGTCTCTTTATGATGAATTGCTAAACTGAACTGAACTAAAAATAACCGATAGTTGCCAATTCTGCAATTAAAGAAATTACAGTTGTCAAGTTCACTACTTCTAAAACAACATCCTTTATAACAATTTGTGACCACCTGAAACGCCCTCTTGGGACGACATTTTTATGGCGGCCGTACGTCAAAGGCGTTTATTCGGCCATTGCCGTTTCACTGAATTGACCTGCCTTTGATTACACCTGTGTAACCTTTTGCCGAAAATAACATTTCTAACATCATACTTTTAGCTTATTTTTCATTGGCAATTATCAAATTTGTTGTTTCTTCAGAGCAGGTGTTGTGTTAGGTTCAAATTTTTTTTTATTAAAATCATCTTTTAGTACATTTGATAATTATTTTATTTTATTTTTTGCATTTATTAGCAGTTGAAGGCTTTTGTTAAAAAGGTCTCTCGGCACGCATGCCCAAGGGATTAAACGAGATGTGAATGTCATAATTTTTATTCAAATAACTTTTTGATATATTTGATCATTATTTTTGTTGTTTCCTGCATTTGCCCAGGCGCATGCATTCGTCCAAATGATTTCTCAATACAAACTATCTTACACAATCATTCAGCGATTACTTGAAGCAAATTAAATATCGATCCAAGAAAAAGATGACACAACAGATATGTTTAAGTAACAAAACAAAAAGTAATTGATATTAGAATTCTGTGTAAAGAACTGACAATATAACCAACAATATTATAATTAAGTAATTTATATATCTATAAAAGTGAAACTGTATGTGTGTTCATGTGTGTGTGTGTGTGTATCTGTGTACATTTCCCTACCAAATTACTCTGTCAGTTTCCAGTCTACATACTCGATAGTTGACATAAGTGGTCTTGAGTTTTGGGAAAATCTTTTTAATCGATTTTCGAACAGAAATTTGGCTATCAAAGGGTCAAAGTTAAAAAAGATTTGACCTTTGCAGTTCCTAGCACACTATTCAGCACATGTTGGGTTTAAACATTTGAAATTTTACATAAAGGGTATTCAGACATCCAGCAAGCTTTTTAATCAGTTTTTGGGCGAAAATTTGGCGGGCAAGAGGCCAAAGTTGAAAGAGTTGACCATTGCAGACTCTACCAACCTCCTCCACCAGTTTTGGTCAAAACACTTAGAAGTTTAGATGTAGGTTACCTGGACATGAGTTAAACTTTTTAATATATATATATATATATATATATATATATATATATGCATATATATATGCATATATATATGCATATATATATATATATGTGCCTATTAAGTTATGAAAAGTGCATAGGGCCCGAGCAAAGCCGGGCTGAACAGCTAGATATATATATATATATATATATATATATATATATATATATATATATATATAGAGAGAGAGAGAGAGAGAGAGAACGAAAAGGAAAATTAACAAAGAAGTATTTAGAGGATAATCAGTATGTATACCAGGGAGACATCAAATGCAGGTGTGCACACGCATTTTCAGCACGAGAGCTACTTATGACATGGCTAAATCTAAAGGGTCCACTATCTACTCAAAATACAAAATACAATCTTTTTATAAATCTATTGTAAATAATTTTTTATATGACAGTATATGTAGGTGTACATTTCTTTACTGCATCAACCCATATTGCACTGCAACGCTGTACATTTTTTGTTATTATCGATGACTTGCATTAGATGGAAGCAGTCAAGGATGCATAATGCGGAGAGTAGCTGCTAATAGCCAGCATCAAGCTTACCTCCAAATGCCGATCAGTCATGGTGGGACTGTATTTGAATTTAATTATCTTCATATGGGAAAATGTTGACTCGGATAAATAATGCGGTCAAGAGGATGTTGCGTTACTTGTCCTCTGTGAGTAAGTTCCAGAATCGTCCATGTGTTCTGGCCTTCATCTGAATGTGCTATGATGTTAGAATCTCATCCTCCACCCCAGAAGAGTTCAAATGAAACAGTGTTGAAATTTTTCGATGCGAGTGAAACAAGTTAAGCATCTTCCTGGAAAGGGTAGCACATGAATATAGCGATTGGCGCGAGTAACGCAAGTATTGAAAGCAGTATCTTGCAAGCTTCGAACTCTAACAGACAATTGCCAACTTTCTTTATGTGGCGTGCACTGTCAATACCACATCGAGGCAGTGACATGACTGCTCTTGTGTCTCCAGCTCTCCTGTGAGGTTCTGGAAGTCTGCCAGCACCAACGTTTTTTTTTCAATCCCGTGCGATCTACTCACAATGTCTCTGCGATCAACCAGTAATAGACACACCTGATCTAATGCATAATAGAGAGAAACTGAATGCAAGTAAGAAATACAATGCATGCTGGGTAGAAACTGATTGCATCCCACGTCGGAGGCGTAGTAAATAGATAGAGACTGTGGCAGTTGTACTTTCTATAGTGGTAGTCAAAGTAAGTGCGCAGTGACATAGCGCACAAAAGCAAGGAAGCTATGAGAAAAACTTATGAATGAATATAACTCTATTTGTCTACACGTATAAAACACATATTGAGGTAAAGCAACACAGAGAAGTATTTAGAAATTATGTATTGTAATACTAAAAATACATAATTAAATGTCGTATTTTCTTTATTTGAAAATATATGAATGGTATTTTAAATTTTTTGTAAACCATGTTGTTTATATAGTTCCAGAAAGTATTAATTGTTTCCATAAGTTAGGAAAAAGGAAAATAACGATTTCAGTGAAAGTACATTTGAAATTAAATAGCAAGGATAAATAATTCCAATGAATTTTGCGAAAACGGAGCCATTATTCATTATCTGTTATTTCATGAGTAAGATGTGACTATCCGCCGCACTTTATACAAAGAAAAGCACAAGGAGTTGCTAGCAAAAAGAGATTCAGCATTTGAAAATTTACATAAAGGGTATTCAGACATTTTACATAAAGGTTATCCAGACATCCAGCAAGCTTTTTAATCAGTTTTTGGGCGAAAATTTGGCTGCCAAGTGGTCAAAGTTGAAAGAGTTGACCTTTGCAGACTCTACCAAACTCCTCCGCCAATTCCGTTTCTGATGTCAAAGTATTGTTAAGAAATAAATAAGCTAATATCGATTTAAGAATAGCATTTTTAACTAAAGTTAAACACTAATCGAAAAATATTGACTTTTTCGATCTAAGTCTTGGGGAAAGCATCATGTCTTGACAAGCTTCCGGGGACTGACCTACACTCCTGACCTAAAATAGACCGCGGCTTCAAAACCTAGTAAATAATGCATTTTCTCTTCCCTGCAGCCTCTTTGCCACAGAAGAGACGTTGCTAGTCTGTCTCTGTTCTATCGTTATTTTCATGGCAAGCGCTCGTCTGAACTTCAATATATGTCCCTCTTGTCAAACTTTCACAAAAACACTCGACTAGCTACAACCACTATTAACAATATACCACACTCTTTATCTGTGCCTAAATCTAAACGCAAATTCCACGAACACAGCTTCTTTTCTAGAACTACTTGCATATGAAACACAGTTCCATCGACCTGCTTCCCGGCCGACTAGAGTATGGTAGCTTCAAGTCTAATGTAAACAAGTTCTTGCTGAACCGTCCCCTTGAATAATCAAATTGTACCCAAATTACACCATTAGCGATTACTATACTACCACAATTACATTCATTAAACCTTATCCTCGAGTGGCTTTCGGGCATTGATAAGTGGTGACTACCTTGTAAAAAATACTATATGTCACAAACGGTAAAAGTACCTTGATTTGTCGTGCCTTAATTTGTCGTGCCTTAATTTGTCGTGGTTAAATATGATAAAAATAGAGAATAAGCAGGAGCAGTTATCGTGCCTTGTTGTGAATTTGCCGTACCTTAATTTGTTGTACATAAATTGGAAAAATCGTAAAAAAAATAAAAATAAAGTAAAATAAACACGAGAAGGTGTCATTAAAGTAGAAAGAAAATTATGTTTTAGAGTTAAAATGACTCACCTTGTCCAAACCAAATTTTTAAAAAATCTATAAAAAAATGAAAAAAAAAAAAAAAAATGATTTCTTTGAGGAATACGCAAAACTTAAATCTTAGAATGATTTCTCAGTAGAACTAAAATCGAAGTTAATTTCTACAAGAATTGTCAATTTATTCAAAATGTCTGCCAGATGTCGTAGCAATTAAGGGACACACTATTGAATATCGAGCACCGTTTATCGATTCCTGTACTATTTGTAAGTTTAATTTGCCATTAAATGTGCGGTTAACACCAAGGCGATGCCTGTATCAGGCCTGGCATTAGAATGCATGACTGGAAGTGAGCTTATGGAAAGTTGAATTAAATCAAGTTTTATGAATTATATAAATTTGATGGCCTACAATATTGTCCGTGTTTTAATACGATAGTGAAGATGTCCACATCATGTCATCAGTATAATAAGTCATCCTTGAAATAAATTATATATATATATATGCATATATATATTATGCATAAGCCTGAGGAGTCCTAAAGTGGATGAAACGCCGAATATTCAGTGTAGCTTAATCGCCATATATATTTTATAAATTACTAACTAGCTCTACCTAAGTATTGAGCACTTTTGAAGTAAATACTTAAAGTTTACGCATAAATCTATACTTTCGTATATTAATTTTATGTGAGTAAATTAAGTAGTTATATATATATATATATATATATATATATATATATATATATATATATATATGTGTGTGTGTGTGTGTGTGTGTGTGTGTGTGTGTGTAGCAAATCTGAAATCCGAAAACTTGCCGTTTCGCCCAACTCTTATGTTGACTTTTTAAGAGTAAAAGCTAAAAATAACCGTTTTTAGCTTTCAGGTATATATGAGGGGCGTGCAATCAGTAATGCCCCTGACCCACTTCCAGTAGTCTGATCTAGCTAAAATTTTGCATGTGCAATGATTTATATTTCTACGGGTTATGTGGCAAATTACAGCTCTGAACAAATTTTGGTTTCTGTTTTGCAGGTGTTTGAACTGAGTCAGGTGTGAAATGGAGCCTGTTGAATGTCGAGCAGTGATCCGGCTTTTGTAGTTAAAAAGACGCACGCCACAGGAGACTTTTGATGAAATGAAAGAAACTTATGGTGATAATGCCCCATCATATGACCTTGTAAAACGCTGGTATCGTGAATTCAAACATGGCCGGAAATCTGTGGAAACAGCTCCCAGACCTGGTCGCCCCCCTTCTTCCATTGATGAGGCATCTGTCCGTCAAGTTAGGCTGCCATTTTGGAAGATCGGCGCATTACTATTCGCCAAATAGCACAAGATGTCAAGATTAGTACAGGGTCTGTGGAAACTATCATTCATGACCATTTGCATATGCATATGGTGTCTGCCAAATGGATTCCCAGGTTGCTCACACTATTTCAGAAGCGAGAACGCGTCGAGTGCTCGAGGATGAATTTGGAGATGTGCCAAGAAGATGAGTCAAAGTTTGTCAAAAGACTGATTACACAGGATGAAAAGTGGGTCCATCACTATGATCCAGGGACCAAAGCCCAGTCAATGCAGTGGAAGCACTGTGACTCACCACCTCCAAAGAAGGCAAGGGTGCAGCGCTCCGCTGGCAAAGTCATGCTCACAGTCTTCTGGGATCAGGACGGAGTAGTGATGACAGATATCCTGGCAAAGGGTACCACAATAACAGGAGCCTATTATGCTTCACTTTTGAGGAAATTAAGGGAAGCTATCAAAACCAAGAGGCGGGGCAGGATCAGCAAAGGTACCCTCCTCCTGCAGGACAACGCTCCGGTCCACAACTCGCATGTCGCCAGATCAGAAGCACGGGCGTGTGGTTATGAAATCCTCCCCAATCCTCCCTACTCCCCTGACCTTGCACCCTCTGACTTTCCCAGCCATGAAGTTGTTTTTGAAAGGAAAGCGTTCTCCAGATGATGCAGCCTTGATTTCTGAAGTCACGTCGTGGTTGGAGGATCAACCTGGGGTGTTCTACAAAAACGGTCTCCAGAGCTGCATCAAACAACGGGAGAAATGCATAACTGGGTGGTTCCTATATAGAGAAAGACTAATAACTGTGCCAAGTTTCGTTGCTCTACTGCTATGAGAAGTGGGCCAGGGGCATTACTTATTGCACGCCCCTCGTATATATATATGTATATATATATATATATATATATATATATATATATAGAGAGAGAGAGAGAGAATAAGTTTGGAAAAATATATGGAAAGTATGCTAAACAGTGTTCCATTCTCGTGAGGATTCGTCAGGCTGTTGCATGGAATTGAGTTTGCTTCGTGTTTTTATGCTTTCTTGTGGTACTGGGTTTACTAGTCAGCCAGATTGTCATTCGTTTATATATGCTCTGTTTGATTTAACAAACATAGACTTTCTAAAGAAAAAAAAGTGATTCGTATATATAAAGGTAATCGCATAAGCGTATTTTCCTGAAACAAGTTTTTAGGAATTTTCTTTCTACCTACTTAGGCGGTTTCCACATGTTACTATTACGTTAAATAATATCAGTTTAAACTGTGCACCGCGCAGTACAGGAAACTTCTATTTACTCTAAGCTTTGGTACAGGACTCGACGTGTTTTCCAATAAAATGTTCCACGTGACAGAGCTACTAGTCTGAAAATATCTGGATGCATGCATCCTTAAATTAAAATTATTGCTAAGAACATCTTGAGAAATTCTCGCCTCTAACTGGCATAATTCCGGTCCAGTCAAAGTATTTTATAGACGGAAAAGAACCGAATTACATTTTATTCTTACCAACAACATGCTGCAGCAACATGCTGCAACGATCCAAAATTAAATATTGATTGGGTAGGAGGAAAGCTATCGGTGACAAAAATTAGTGACTGTCTTTTCTTTACATACTAGATATTATTATTTTTCGTTCATTATTGGAGATCCTCTTTTTAATCTAACCAATAAAAAAGATTTACGTTATTATTGCACTAAAATGGCACAGAAAAATGTCTGTTAAATTTTTAATCGGCTACTTTACAAAAAATGCAAATTAAAACGACAATAATAAATCTCATTGTGCATGTAATTAAAAAAAGAATTCTTGTCAACGTTCGAACGACATAGTAAATTCCGCAAGAAGTATGAACTTCAAACACCGCAAGACACTGCTAGCCTTCCAAACATCGTTAGACTTTACTAGCTTCTCAAACACCGCTAAAATTAACTCACTACTCAAACACTGCTAGAATTAACTCGCTTCTCAAGCAGAAAAACGTCGGTCGAATCGTAACTCTTCATGATACAACGACCATAAGAAAAAGTCTGACTCTAATCATATTTCAATCTTTCATTTCTTAACGCTTTCAATTTAAAAAATCCCACTTTCGTCTCGGTCGCAGCGACTATATTTCAAGCCGAAATAGCTTGTAATTAAATATATATATATAAAAAAAAGAATTCTCGCCAGCGTTTGAACGACATTGGTAATTCCGACCTGTTCGGTTCAGTTGCTAGAACTCGACTACCCTGCCCGCTCGACATTAGTCTTTTTATATCGTCTTTTTTTTGGGGGGGGGACCTCATTGATATACAAATCAATGCATATCAAACTACAACGACTTGAGACGAAAATTAAATAGTAAATCCATCATTAATTTAAAAGTAGCAATAAAAATGTATGCGAAATTAAACAGAATTAATGAAACACAACTGTTTGATATTATTTGGATTGTTCATCTTGAGTATTAGTTTTACAACGTTTTGGCCGATGTAATTTCCGACTCTATTCGCGTGTATCTTGTCGAACTCAAGCATCTTTCTGTCGAACTCGGGAATCTGCACGGAATTTCGAAAGGAACCCTTTATTTAAACCATGGAGTAGTATACGCTCGTTCCGTCATATATGACTGGGTAGAAGTCATATATAATTCGTAATTGTACTTTGACTATCGCCAGCACTTTGAATTGAACCTTCAACCCCCATAAGAGTGTTACTTACGACTGATTTTTTTCTAGTAATTCATCCTTGCGCAAGAATGATAGCGTGCTCTCTCCCTTTCTCTCTTTCTCTCTCTTTCTCTCTCTCTTTCTCTCTCTCTCTTTCTCTCTCTCTCTCTCTCTCTATATATATATATATATGTGTGTGTGTGTGTGTGTGTGTGTATGTGTGTGTGTGCTCGCGCGTGCGCGTGCGTGCGTGCGCGTGCGTGCGTGTGTGCGTGTGTGTGTAAGATTAGTGGGAGAGAATCCGAGCAAAGTGCTCAATTATTGATAAATATCAAAACTATATGCGTAATATTTGCTTATATATGTATTACAGGAGATCAGAACAACATCGGTACCAGCGGTTTCAAATCCAAACAAAGGAGACTTGTCATCGGTCTCTATCACTAGATTCTACGAACGCAAACTGTTATAAACAGGTGGCGCGAAGAACAGAAAACTATAAAAAGCAAAAATGTTTTGAAATTAAATTTCAACAGGTGTAAATACACTAATTCACACATTTCTTATTTTGTAAACCGGTTCCATCGATTAAATATTTGTCGCATTCGAGACATTTTAAACGTCATAATCGCGCTATGCTGTCGTCAATTACGGCGCGTGAAATCACGCCAGTTTTAACAAGTCCTCAGTAGTGTGATAAGCTCTTGAGTTTTATCAGATGAAATTCATGTTTTACCTTTATATTTTTCTCTACTATTTGCGGCTTTGTACGACAGATTATAACGGTAAGATACACGGATTAAGGGATAAACTTATTTTGTTAGATATTGGCAGGCAGCCCAAAGAAGAAAAACATTCAACAGGTTGCATACACACAAATGGATACCATGTGACTTTCCACCATTGTCTACTGAAATCTATAATTTGACTCCGAAATATATGCGAAGATATCGGTCAAAGGGATTGAGACAATAGACATTGGGAAATATTAAACGAAAAAAAAAAGAGAAAAATACTGTTTATATGAATAATGAATAAATTGATACAAAAAGAAAGCGGCCAGTCGCTCAGAGAGAAGCGAGGCTGTTGCATTTCTTCACCCCCAACATCCAACCCAATCATGCAACTATTTCGTTCGACTTCAGAAGTGTCAAAACACCAGTAATAACTTATACTCAAAAGCTGATTTGTCGGTGTCAAATAAAGACAATATATTTTTCATAGATCAATTGTGCTGTATTTTACTTGCTGTAAGTGTGTATACATCCTGGATCAGCGAAAAAAGTATATGTTGACAATTATATAGACTTGAAAACGCATTTTGAAGAACCGGCCACAGCGAATGCATAACCTTTTTGTCGAATTATTGGTTCTGATTTTAGTTAAATTGATGGTGATTCTTCCTTGGGTGGTCTGTCTAGTCGCATTGTTAATTATATATGATTAAGGGAAACCCAACAAGCAGCTAAATCCCACCCCTTCACAGTAGAGATCCTTAGATGTAAGAGAGCCTTCTACTCCAGTAGTCTCTTCCCCAGAACCGCTAGACTTTGAAATTCCCTTCCGGGTACCTGCTTCCCCAACTGTACTGACATGCAGAAGTTAAAGTGTAACGTGAATCGACATCTTGCTGCCCAACTCCCTACATAGTATCCCTGTAGCTTATGTCCCTGATAGTAGCCCCCTACATCAAAATGGCAATGTGCCTTGTTTGGGGCGAAAGTGTATTTAACAAAAAAAAAATTAAAAAAAAAAGTTTATACCTTAAAATATAGTACGTTTCATATACATTGACCGGACAGTATGAGTGTATGTATGTGCGTGTGTGTATGCGCGTGTGTGTATGTGTTCGAGAGAGAGAGAGAGAGAGAGAGAGAGAGAGAAAGAGAGAGAGAAGGACACAGACAGACAGATACAGAGAATCAGAGAGAAAGACAGAGAGTCAGAGAGAGAGAGAGAGAGAGAGAGTCAGAGAGAGAGACAGAGAGAGTCAGAGAGAGAGAGAGAGAGAGAGAAAGAGAGAGAGAGAGAGAAGGACACAGACAGACAGAGACAGAGAATCAGAGAGAAAGACAGAGAATCAGAGAGAAAGACAGAGTCACAGAGAGAGAGAGAGAGAAAGAGAGAGAGAGTCAGAGAGACAGAGGGAGAGAAAGAGAGAGAGAGTAAGAGAGAGAGACAGGGAGAAAGAGAAAGAAAGAGAGAGAGAGAGAGTCAGAGATAGAGAGAGAGAAAGACAGAGAGTCAGAGAGAGAGAGTCAGAGAGAGAGAGAGTAAGAGAGTCAGAGAGAGAGAGAGAGAGAGAGAGAGAGAGAGAGAGAGAGAGAGAGAGAGAGAATTTTTTTAGCTCTAAACATGCTACCTGATATTTCCGTATATATTTTCAATTTACAATTTTTCCATGCCTGTCAATTTGGAACTTTGGAACACTTGACAACTTACTTCCTATCGCGGTGCAACTTCAAAACCACCTGAAAACACAACAAGGTAAAGACAGAACTAATTCCTGCAAACTATCACTCTAGCGCACGTTGTTAAAGTTTTGTTAGCTTTTAATATATTTACGTTTGAACCCGGTCATCACTTACACGAGTGACCGCTTGGGAACATCAGATACGTTGGAAAGTGCTAGTGGCTGCATAGGTAACTTTCTGTAATATACTCGAGAGGTATGAACCTGTACCATAGCGCGGATGCGCGTATGTAAATGCATGCCAAATGATGTCACCGGAAAAGAAAAAAAGACTATAAAGAAGAAAACGATCACGTGAAAGATGTGGAACACAGAACGAGATCTCATGAGAGGCGTGGAGAACGTTCTAAATCACGTCGGTGACGTCATGGCTGTACCAATGAGGAAATAAATGTTGTTGCTACAAAGAAAAAGCGAGTTGGAGTTTGTCTTGGTCTCCTTTGCGACTGAAACTGCACACAGCCTATGTTGGTTTCCGGACAACGTTACATGGAACTAACTCCCTACATTCTAGCTATGCATGAAACGATAGGATAAAACAAGCTTGCTGAGGACACTTTTCTAAGAGGAAGAAACTTCCAAATTATGTCAGAGCTGCTTCGCAATGCTGGTAACAGGATATAGGGTTGGATATTGCTCAACCATTTTTCGTTATAAACTCTTCGTCACTCGGGCCCCTTTCATTCATTATCGATAGTTTGATTGCTCAACAGTTTTTGCTTGCTTTGCCTACTATGTGTGACGTCATTTTTCAGTTAACAGGCTTTGTCACATGATAGTGGTGCGTAGGCTTCTTTTCAGATTGTATACAATTCTATGTCCACAAATACTTGTCATAAACCGTCCTCATACGTAATAAAAGTGGTTCATTGCTGTCATTGTTTCTAATTCTTCCATGATATTATTCATGATTCAAATGACAATATATCTATTTTATTCATTTACACTCGTGAGCAAAAAAAAAAAAAAAAAAAAAAAAAAGTTGGGCCAAAAAAATGTTATACATTTTATTGCACTAAAAGCTATATCAAACAAAGAACAATTGAACAAGGAAAGTTAAACGAGACTAATAACACAAAACAAGACATTTACTTTAATAAATGCTTAGGATGGAATCGCATTTCCTTTTGATTTCTTTAAAAGATCAATCCTTTTAAACATGCTCTCAGCCAAAGTGGAACACTGTGAAGAGGAGATGCTATTCCATTCGCTTGGCACGGCTTCCCACAGTTTGTCATTGTTCTCAAAAGTTCTTCCGGCTAATGCACGAGATATTATAGACCAAATATTCTCGTTTGCATTTAAATCAGGGCTTTGACCTGGCCAACATATCACATCAATTGAATTATCAGAAAACCATTTTTTGTGACTTTAGCAGTGTGTGCAGGGACATTATCATATTGAAAAATAATGTTCTGGGATATTCCCAGCTACTGGATAATTAGTAACAGTCCTGTTTCTAACATTCGAATGTATTCCTTTGCATTGATTGACTTTTCACATCTAATAAGTTCCTCAACTCCTTCTGCAGTAAAAGTTCCCCATACCATTATGCCTCCATTCCCGTGTTTAACTGTCGATTTTATGCAACTTGGCGAACATCTTTCTCCAGTTCTTCGTTTGCACCGTTCGGGAGCATCGGGAGCATCGGGAGCATCACTAACAAGACTAAATCTTGATCCATCTAACCAGAAAACGTTCCTGAACCAGTCTGTATCTTTCTTGCCATAACCTGAGAAAAATCTCTTTTATCATTGATGTTCTTCTTAGATAAAAGTGGCTTCTTTGCACACCTTTTACCAAGCGTTCGACTTCGAACCTTTGACAAATTCGCTTCACTATAGAAAGAGATATTTTCACATTTTCTTTTCTTAAAATATAAAAAAAAATCTGCTTGTAAGTCATTTTGGACTGCTTTAATCCTGCAATTGTGTTTTTTTTATATCCCCGCCAAGATGCTGTCTTACTATTTTTAGGATTAATTTTTCCACTTATTATTATATGCTATAATAATAATGATCTGCAAATTAGAAACTTTCAGTTAAAATTAACAAAAATTCATGGAAAAATATCCAAAATTGATTTCTTCCTTCTTTCACTCTTAGCCCATTATTTTTGCTCATGAATGTATATCCTTAAGTGACTTTTAGCCTTCGTAAGTGGTGACCCATTTGTAAAACCAACAAAAACACAAAGCCCCCGCCAAAAAGACTTTATTGAAATGATCAGAACATCAAATAACCAGATTTGACACATATGTAAACTGTGTAGGTCACAGGGAAAAGTATTCCTCCCAGACCTTACCTCCTCTCAGATCGTACCTCCTCCGAAAAGTAGAAAGATATTTATTGCATGTCATCTGGGGAGCTCATCACTTTTGAGAGTATACCTAGTTGATTCCCAAACTATTTTTGAAAACTGCTTGTTTAACGCCGGAGTTTCTCCTAGTCCGAACACTTTAAATTATCTCTGCATCAGATCTTCCCTCGTGGGGAGGCACATAAATGTTCCACAATCAATATTGTCTCTGCAATAAAATAACTTACCCGCTAAGAAAAAAAAAGTTCACTCAGTTAAAATTGACTTTTATATGTGTCACTTGTTAAAAATGGCGTCATTTCACGCGCTATAATTGATGACATCAGCGTCGCGCAATTTTGAGGTTAAAAAATGTCTCCAATACGACAAAAATTTAATCGATCGAACTGGTTTATAAAAGAACACGTGAATTAGTGTCTTTACTAATTTACACCTGTTGAAATTCAATTTGAAAATGCTCTTTTTTAAATTTTATTTATTTTTATTTATTTATTTGTTTTTATTTTCGCGTCGGCAGTTTATGGGATAACATCTTTGCATTTATGGAGTTTAGTAGAGAAAATCTATTATAGTTTTTTTTTTTAGTTTTAAACTGAAGGCGACAAAAGTATTTAAATGGTCTTCCACTACGCAGAAATTGTAACTGAGAATTGTTCCCGGAACATCATTTGCGTTTGTACGTCTAATTAATGCCTAAAAAAGGATAAAATACTCATGTACAGAACCACTACAATATGCACTACCCTTGAACTTAAACAAGTGAAAAGCAACACGTATATTTTTTTCCGAGTATCCCTTCCTCCACTCCAAAATGTCCCGTGAAGTCAACTCCGGTATTTCTATAAGGCACCTCAAATTTAACTCGAGAAATCGGTAGGTTGGCCATTATTACCTGGCAACACAGGATTAGAATTGAATCTCTTGTACTCAGTACAAGAACTAAGGACACTTTTTACCGTCTGCCTCTCTTGGATGACCCAATAGCAATGCCATCGTAACTCATTTAAGGTTGAGCCTACACCAGGACAGCTTTCAGAGAAGTTGCGCATTGCCTCTGTTGAATGTGATGCGAGCGAATCTACTAAGGAAGAGTTCCCCAAACTTCAGGACACCATGGAGCCCCTAAGCAGGGCAAAGGTTTTTCACAGAGAACTAACAAGATAATTTCTAAAATAAATATGAAAAACATTAATTTCAAATTTTAACACTAACTCATGATAATGTTTACAACCATTTTTTGGTTTTAATTAATCAAATATTGTTTCATTTTTTGTTAATTTATTTTTTAATTTTCTTTTTCCATTAACAATTCTTCCTATCAGCCAATGAACATGCATTTATCGGACATTCAACAATAAAAAACACCATATGAAAACAACACTAGCGAATAAATACTGGGAACTCAAGGAAAGCGGACATTCGCCGGTGGTCGAATGGAAAATAATAAGACAATCTACCACGTGTAGGGACCTAGACGACCCATGTAGATTATGCCTTCATGAAAAATTTGCTATCCTATACTTTAAAGAAACCCCAACATCAATTAAAATATAGAAGAGAAATAGCAAACAACTGTGTTCACAAGATAAAATTTACACTAGGATAGCGATACAAAATAGTTTTAAAACTAGCAAAAACAATAGAAAATAAACAAATAAATTAATTAAATAAACATTAATATACATAAACGATCACACATATATGTATGTATATATATATATATATATATATATATATATATGTATATATATGTGCATATATGTGTGTACACATATACTTATATATAAACTAACATTATAAAAAAACACTAAACTAGATTTAAAACAGATCAAGAAAATAAATATCCAGGCTAAATAGAGCACACACACAAAAGAACAGGTCAACCAGAGGTCAAATAGGCCTTTGTCCGATAAATGCATGCTCATTGGCTGATAGGAAGGGCGCGGTGGATACTAGAAAGCTGATTGGCTAACTAAAATCTCAATAGAAGATGCGCATATAAAAACGACAAACAACCACAGAATTCGCGCATAAGCCTGAAGAATCCTAGAGTGGATGAAACGCGGAATATTCAGTGTAGCTTAATCGTCATATATATTTCATAACTTACTATATATATATATATATATATATATATATATATATATATATATATATATATATATATATATATGTGTCTATTTTCTCTTTATCTATCTACCTCAGTGTATATTTATGTTTGTATCCCTCTCTACATATATATACAAATATATGTGTGTGTGTGAGTGTGTTTGTATAAAGTAAGATGTAACTTAAGAAATAACATTTGTGTTTATGTCATTATTTTAACTAGTTTGTTTCAACACTTATTCACATATTCCATATAATATCTGTCTATTAATCTATGTATTCATGTAGATATTTTAATATCTTTGTTTGTCTCATCCTTTCTCTCGAGTTATATATATATATATATATATATATATATATATATATATATACATATGTGTGTGTGTGTGTGTGTTTGTGTATGTATGCATGTATGTATGTATGTGTGTGTGTATGTGTGCGCGTGTATTCCCTATACATTAATTCTCCGAAATTGGTTAATTTTGTTCTCTGCACCAAGAAATAGTGCATCATTTCGATCGTGTTAACCCCGCCCATCACGCTTGAATAAATGGTAATCGAAAAAAAAAAAGTCTCTCCAAATGGGAATTATTTCCCGTATTCCCTTTCTAATAAAAAGCTGAGTAGTCGTTTTCCGGATATCTTCGATTTTTTTTTCTTCTTTTCGTGGAGCTCACGCATTTATAAGTGGACACGATTATTATAGACCGGCCATACACAGAGTGAACTCGCCGATTAAAATTTACTCGAAATACGTTTTTTTTTTATTTTTCTAAACCTCTTCTTTATCTAGAGACAATGGATACTCTGTGGTTGCACCGAAAATGGCTGAACGTTAGCAGATTCGAAAATTATACAAAATTTTGTCGATTTTTGTGAAACATGCGTTCGACAACCATACTTAAAGATGCTTAAAAAAAAGACGTTCCGCTTCATCTCTAGACTTTGTAATGACCTTGTGCCGAAATAATTATTCTTTGGTACGTGTTAGAAATAGTTTTTCTTTTTTTACATAGGCATCACCACTTATCAAGGCACAGAGGCTACTCGGGGATAAGGGTGTTACGTTATCTAACATGAACGGCGCCCATGTAAAAAGAACTGTGCCAAGCACATAAAGTACCTTCGTGTGAAATTTCATGAAAATCGGCCCAGGCGTTGTCGAGTTCATTGGGACCCCGCATACAAAATTCCTTTCATATAATAGTATATTTTATATATATATATATATATATATATATATATATATATATATATATATATATATATATATATATATATATATATTAAGTAATAAGAAATAAACCTAAGAATTTCTCTCAACTGAAAAAGCAGCGCAATCCACGGCTAACTGGATTTGAAAACATAATGATGTTTTTTGTTTATATATATATTTTTTTACAAGGTGATCACCACTTATCAAGGCCCGGGAGCCACTCAGGGATAAGGGTTATTGCATGTACAGTACGTTAGTGTGGAGATGTAATAAAAGTGTCTACTTAAAGGGGCAGTTCATCAGGAATTTGTTTACGTTGGACTTGAAGACATCCAGGTTGTAGTCAGGTGGGAAGCAGGAAGACGGAACAGAGTTCCACAGGCGTGCAGTTCTAAGAAAGAAGCTTTGTTCATGGAATCTATGTTTTGATTTAGGCACAGATAAAGAGTAGGGAAAATTTTTGACAGTGGTTTCAGCTAGACGGGTGTTTTTCGTAAAAGATTGGCCAGGGGGAACTAGAGATTGGAGCTCAGACGAGTAAAAACCGAACGCAGTAATCAGAAATTGAAAAGAATACGTATTGCAATCCTAAGAAAGTACCTTAATATATTAATTATGTCAGAGTAAGGAGAATGAACAAGTGTGCGGAGGCATATGTAATATGTAAATCCATGTGAGAAGAATCACATGCCTGAACACGTTTTTTTACAATATATTTAGAAGTCGAGTCAGATTTAGTAAGAGTAGCGAGAGAGTAAGTCGGAGAGAGAAGTTCGAGTTGAGTTGACAGTTAGCCGAACACTTTTGGAAGCAAACCAAAACGGGAAGAAAGACAATGTAATTCTGCAAGGCATTCCAATCCCTGATCATCTCATCCAGCTGGAATGAATGAAGATCATCATGTTATTTGTAAGTCTTCCTAGGAATGTGGAGTATTATCCATTGTATTACAATAACGATACAGCTAGAGGTCAGAGTTAGGACAATGGAAATCAAATGAAGGAGTTTTCTTTGTGTTGCTGAAGGTGTGCTCAAATTCACATGTCTGAGCACGTTTTGACGTCATAAAGAAAGATAGATGCAGTATGTTCAGTAAGGGGGGTTCGAAATCAGTGAGAGTTCAGAGACATAGCTGGGAGTCACAACCAGTAGACTCGGGAGAGAGGAGGGTTGAGTTTGTTGAACCCCTTTTGGAAGCGAACCAGAAAGGATGACAAGACAATGTAATTCTGCAAAGCAATCAAATCACTGATCATCATGGAAAGAATTAAGATCATCATGTTATTTGTAAGCCTTCGTTTGTCACTATTCAAACTGAAAGGCAATGTGTTTTTGTGATTCGTCTTTATGAAAAAAAAACATTTATATGTAACACCCTTCCAAAGTGTTATTTTAATTTCGGTACAGTTTTATACCGGTATAGTGTTGGTTCCAAAGTGTTAACGGGTTGTCCTCATTAAAAATAATGTATCTCCCCTCGCTGTGTAAAAAGAATTGCCCATTTCACATATCTCTCTTACATTTTTTTATTTTTTTATTTTTCTTTCTTTGAAGATTGTAATGCCGGGTATGGGGCAGCCAAACCAGCTGCCAACATTGCCCCGCTTTTTTATTGAAACCAACCGAGAGCTCTTTTTAGTATCCTCGCTGTTCCCTTAAGTGCAATTGTCTGAATCTCTTTTGCACTTGGTTCACCAGGAATATTAGTTAGGTAGGACTTCAGGTTCTTCTTCATAAGTCCTGTGGCACCTATGATAACTGGTATGATCGATATCCCCTTTAGGTTCCAGTTTCTTTTCATATCATACGTGAGACCTTGGTATTTGGTCTGTTTCTCTCTTTCAGCTCTGTTAAGACCGCCATCATTAGGAACACTCACTTCTCGTATTACAAATATGAAATGTGTACATCTATTATAAATGTCGTTATCCGTCCCCGTTCTGTGTATACCGATATACACACTCCACTACACAAGTTTTGTGACGACGTAACAAGTTGGAGGTTTGCAGTCTCAAATCCGCATATGGGCGGTTTAAAGCTTATCTTAACATCATTGGACGGGAACAAGCTTGGGTGAATATTTTTTGCGATTAATAGCCCTTTTTAGGGATAATGCTGCTCATACTGCATGGGAAGGATCCAGAAAAAGACACCTAAACATAGTCTGTTCAATCTGAAGTTGATCAGCTACCTGAAGCTGATGACTCTTCACACTCGCAGAGGGAATCATAGAAAATATAGTTTATACAAAACAAATCGCTAAGAGGAACATTGCGCATAGAATGTGAGGACACTTCTTTACCGGGAGGATTCTGTCCTCCCAGAACGAAGAACCATCATTGTGGCTAAGAAACTGGCAAGGTACAATGTGGACATTGCTGCTCTTTCTGAAACTCATCTCAGTGAAGATCAAATAATTAAAACAGGTGATGGATAAGCATTCTCTTGGAAGGGCAAATCTGAACGCACCAAAAGAGAAGAAGGTGTAGGTTTTGCAATTCGCACAAATACCGTAAGTCTCTAGAACCACCTTACAAAGTTTGTGACCGCATCATATATCCCTTACAGACTCTCCGCCTTTCTTGAATATCTTATGTCACTCAAAAACTGACGTTCCATTCATCCAGATGGTCCAAAAGCAGTCTGAAGTATTCCATACGTTTCTGTAGCATTATTCCAAGTTTAAGGTTTGTGAGCGCATCATGTATTTGAGGCTGCTTTTATCGTGCGGCCGTTGTGCATCAGTCGGGTTAGTGTATGCCCCTGTTTTATGAAGTAGCCAGGATATTATGGCATTTTATTAAGAATTTAGAGACAAAACAACATAAATAATCTCCTCCGGCTGCAATGCACTTATACTATTCCAACAACTTCTGGAAAGACCTTTGTGTGAGCATGTCAATGATCCTCGTCACAGCCTCTTTCATCTTCTCAATTATTTCATAACGGCAGCCTCTAAGTTTTTCCCTGAGCTTAGGGAATAACCAAAAGTCACACGGAGCAACGTCTAGACCACAGGGAGAGTGAGAAACTATCGTGATTCCCGTCTTGGTCAAATAGTCTGTAACAAGGATGGAGCTGTGGGCTGATGCATTCGCTCAAATCTTCTGCATCTTCAGTTTCTCGCGAATAATTGTGCGTACAGTTCCCACACTGATATCAAACTGTGCACTTATTGTCTTTATAGACACACGGCGGTCCTTATCCATGAAATTCTTTATTTGGCCAATCAACTCTGACACACGATGGTCCTTATTCATAAAACTCCTTATTCAGCCAATCGACTCCTGTGTTCTGACTTTTTTTAGTTCTCTCACACCTTTCATTATCCCTTACAAACTCTCTGCCTTCCTTTAATCTCTTATGCCACTCAAAAACTGATACTCATTTCATATAAGATGGTCCAAAAGCAGTCTGAAGTATTCCATAGTTTCTGTGGCATTTTTCTTTTTCAAGTTTAAAGCAGAATGGAACCAGTTCAAAGCAAAAGTGTGCAGTACTGGAGTAAAATGTTTGGGTCTTAAGGAAAACCAACACAGAGATTGGTTTGATGAAAATGATATTGTTATATCCAATCTTAGTGAAGACAAGAAGTGAGCTCACGAAAAACTTCAAAGTTCCTACGACTTACCCACAGGAAGAGTAGAGGACGCTTTCAAGGAAGCAGAAGGAAAACTGCGGTGCAAGCTTCGTCAGATGAAGAACAAATGGTGAACTGAGTTGTCCGCTGAAATACAAAAGAATTTTGATTTTAAAGATTCAAAATCAAACAAGTATATCGATCACAATCTTCGTCTATCTTTTTAAATCTAAAAATTACTGTTTTGATGAAGGTTACAGGCGGTATAATGACGCGATGAAGGAGCACTTTACAAATCTGTTTGCTAATTCGCGTGAATTGTGTCAATAAGGATTTTAGACATAATGTTTAGTAGAATCATATCTTGATCATAATCTTTGTAGCGGACATAAACGTGGGGCAAAACTGTTCTGTTAGATTGGATGCAACATCTGGCAACGTTTTAATATTATAAATACAACATGCATCAAAATTGAAAAATCGACTTAGTCCTCAACTCAGGTGCGTGGCTAATGGGAATTAGATGCCGCTTTTCATATAGCATAACAATTACGAAAAATAAATAAATAAAATAAAATAGAAATTAGAAATAAAAAATGAAAAAATAAACCGCAAGTCTGTTAGAAGACAATTAAGAATTAAGGAAAACGAAGCTTCCCAATAAAAAAGATTCCAACAATCCATCGCCATCATCATCAATTGCCGACACATAGAGAAGCGCTTAGAAACGTTAAGTACGTTTCAGTCTACGGTTGCGTTCTTGCTCGACTCACACAATCTACGTTAATCAATGTAAGTTCCCCGATTTCGTGACTCGGTCTTGGCCAATACACTTGTAGAACGAGGAATATTCTAAGAACGCATTAAAAGAACGTTGCCCTCAAGTTTGAAATGACAGTGTTTTAAATGCTAACGTCTACGAATACCGCATGCACACATAATTAACTATTGCATGAGGAGAAACATCTTTATTTTTTTGTGCAGTTAACATATTGATTATTTCGTTTTGCTATCTTCCTTCCTTCCTACCTTCCCACCTTCCTATCTATCTATCTATCTATCTATCTATCTATCTATCTGTCTATGTCTGTCTCTCCTCTCTCTTTCCTTACACACACACACACACGCACACATATATTTATACATATATACACATATATATACATATATATATGCATACATATATGTACATATATGTGTACATATATATATATATATATATATATATATATATATATATATGTGTGTGTGTGTGTGTGTGCGCGTGCGCGTGTGTATCGTTAAAATAATCAACACCAAATCTACGTAAATAGATAAACGATAAAAAATAAGCAGTAAATTATCTATGGCATCATAGCGTGATGGATTAAACGCTGGACTGAAATACATAAGGTCAGGGGTTCGAGTCCTAACAACAGTTACGCTACGCTGAAGAGGGGTAGGACCCCGAAACATGCGTGTGTATATATATATATATATATATATATATATATATATATATATATACCAACACACCCTCCCAGATATAATTCCAGGTTAAAAATATTCAGAGGTACAGCATCAAATGGATTTAACGAGGTTTATAAAAGAGTGCTCAATACAAAGTAGAGCAAGATATACTTTTTGTTTTTACATAAACATTTAGGTATCGCTACACATTCATGAGTATGCTGCAGTCAACTAGTCATGAATAACTAAAGACATCGTCAGCCGATTTTTGTAAAAACAACATCCCATGATGATGTCAAGTTCTACCCAAGTTCCATCATTACCGACCATGTTGTCTCATCATATATATATATAAGCAGAAAGAGAGAGTGAGAGAGAGAGAAACACAACACAGGAGTGACCACAGCCGAGGCCGCCGAGATATAATATATCGCCACAGCCCAATAAAAGAGTAATAAAAATTGAACATTCCAATGAATAGTAGACACTTACACGTTTCCACCCCTTGGAAACACTTCAAATGAACTACGAAAATGCTATTTTTACATCTCCAACACATTTTACAAATAATTTCTATAGAGGACGCTTCACAGAACGTCTGAAACGCGTTAAAAAATTTTTCAATGATTTAAAAACAGTATTACAATGATCTAAACATAATTCTCAATGAAAAACCAAGACGCGGAATAATAAAATAATGTTAAAAAATACACATTGTTGGTTACTACCCTCTTATTTAAATATATATATATATACATATATATATATATATATATACATATATATATATATATATATGTATATATATATATATATATATATATATATATATATATATATATATATATAACAGCTTCCAAATTCCAAGATGTTATTCATCTTACCGTTTATTTTTTCCAACATATCAAAACGCGATATAGTTCAATTGAACATACATACAGCATTATGAATAAAACCATTAGTATTAATAAAGAGTGAAATATAATCGAATAAGCATATTTTTCATATATATACATACACATATATACATGTGTGTGTGTGTGGGTGAGAAAGAGAGAGAGAGAGAGAGAGAGAGAGAGAGAGAGAGAGAGAGAGAGAGAGAGTGTGTCGAGGAAAAGATCCTAAATTATAGTCTCTTACGTTCACAGTGACAATATGGCTTTTTTGGGGTAAATAAAAATGTAAAAATAAATAAATAAATAAAATAATATCACATGACAGAGTGCAGAGAAGGAAGGAGGGAGAGAGGGAGAGGGAGAGAGAGAAACAGAGCAAGAGACAGAGAGGAAAAGATAAATAGCTAGAAAGAGAGATAGAGAGAGAGATAAAGAGAGAGAGAGAGAGGGGAGAGAGAGAGGGGGGAGAGAGAGAGAGGGGAGAGAGAGAGGGAGAGAGCTATATGCAACGATTATTTTTACTATTATGAAAATAAATATTGAATAAAATCAATTTAAATTCAATTTTTCATACAAATCCAAAGATTGTTTTTCACGCCATCTGGGCGCCATTGTTTCGTATTTTGAATACGGACACTGCAAATACAAACTAACTAAAATGAACGTAAAAAACTCTGACAACAACATGCGCTAAATATTAAATTAAATTCTGTTTATTAATATCCGAAGTCATTTTTTCTCTTTTATAAACTATAAGAATGCTCGGCATAGAACTTTGTATTTAAAAATAATCTTTCCTTTTTTCTATCTTAATCGGTCTGACGCCATTCTTATAATTTTTATGTCGTATTTTTTTCTGTTATTATTTTATAAAAATAATAATAATAATAAATAATAATAATCCCTATATATATATATATATAAAATGAACTAATTTTTCCCTTCTGATTTTGACCTTAATAGGATTAAAAATCAAGACATTTTATGCAAATGTAATACGCCCTAACTGCAGCACAATATCTGAGGTGTGTTACAAGCCTATTACTTATCCACTTGCTCGATAATCATAGATTCCTATATTATATCTGCTGAGAGTTCACTGCCAACGTCGGTTAAGATCAATGAAGTGGTAAAATCTTTTCTCTCTTATAAATTCCTCCTTCGCCCGCCACCACTTAACACCGTTTCGGGATCGTCCACAAGAGAAAGTTACGAAGGAACACCGGTTTGGGTTTTCTTTACTTCGTAGTTGATTAAAAAAACTGGAATGGAATTTTTATTCTAATAGATGAAACGCACCATGGAGTTAACCGAATCGGAGGGTTATTTATGCCATTTTTTTTCGCCTTATTTCGTTTTGTAGCTGATTAAAAAACTGGAATGGACTGGGCAAAACGCACCATGGAGTTATCTGAATCGAAGTGTTATTTATGCCATTTTTTCTTCGCTTTTCGCTGTTTTTTTTTTGTTTTTCCGATTTATTTTTTTAAAGAAGTTTTACGTTTGTTCGCTGTTTTTTTTATCTGTTTTAGTTTTGCCGATTGTTAAAGAAGTTTAACATAGTTTTTATTTTTGCAATTAAACAGGGTTATTACTTCGCTTATTCTTTACTACCCCCCCCTTACACACACACACCTCCAAACAACCGGGTCACGCCGGGTTCCCCCGCTAGTAATTTTATAAAAAAAACATCAATATCACAATCTTCATTAGAATAAGAAGAAATAATCTAAATTATAATTTTTCCTTTTATAATGTTTTTTTTTTTAATGTGTTTCCTAATTGACACATAATTCGGCGGCTTTTTGGCTCGGAGCAAAATGTAGTATCGGTTCAAATACAACACGCCCTTATTTCTATCATCGAGCTGTGAAGTAAAAATGCTTCTAGACTGATTCATTTTAAATAATTTTTGCCCTGTCTGTCGAGCTGCACACCCGGACGTAATAATTCGATCTTGTGTCTGACTCTGCCTTGATGGAGAGGGAATCAAATAAGGACTCATTTTTGTGGCATAATAAAAAAGAGTCCTTTTGGGAAAGCCGTAGCTCTCTACATTTGGAGACCTTATACCCAACGTTCCTTGCACTCGAATGAAGATGAATATGATTTTGACATATGCTATTACAAATATGACAGACGCAACAATCTCATCCTCGATTTCAATCAGAGTGATTTAGCTAGCTTTGTCAAGTTGTTTATAAAATCGGGTGTCTGAAGTCATTGCTGAAAGGTCAAAGTCAGAGAACCACAGTGTCAGCAGGATTGCAAAACGAAATAACAATATCACTGTCTCTTTCTCCATCTCTCAATTTATCTTTCCGTCTCTTTCTCACTCTCTTTTCTTCTCTTATCGATGACGGAAGTATGGTAATTTGGTTTGGATTCAATCACGGGCGCATGCGATCAGCTCACGAGCTTTTGAAATGGCCCTTCAAATGTGTAACGTTGCTATTAGTTTTAAAATGTAACGTTGTTAAAAGGTTTAAAATGTAACTTTATTATTACTTTTAAAATATAACGTGCTTACTTTTAAAATGAAACGTTGTTATCACTTTTAAAATGTAACGTTTTGATTACTTTTAAAATATAACGTTCTTGTTACTTTAAAAATTTTAAAAATGTTATTACTTTTAAAATATAACGTTGTTATTACTTTTAAAATATAACGCTGTTATTACTTTTAAAATATAACGTTATTACTTTTAAAATGCAACGTTTTAATTACTTTTGAATGTAACGTTGTTATTAATTTAAAATTTAACGTTGTTATTACTTTTAAAATATAATGTTATTACTTATAAAATATAATGTAACGTTGTTATTACTTTAAAAATATAACGTTGCATACTTATAAAATGTAACATTTTTATTACTTTTAAAATATAATGTTATTATTACTTTTAAAATATAACGTTATTACTTTCAAAATATAATGTTATTACTTTTAAAATGTAACGTTGTTATTATTTTTAAAATATAATGTTATTACTTTCAAAATGTAACGTTGTTATTAGTTTTGAAATATAACGTTTAAAATGTAACGTTTTTATTACTTTTAAAATGTTAAATTGTTATATTTGTTTTGAAAGTAATAAAAACGTTCCAATATATATTATATAATATATAATAAAATAACGTTACATTTTGATAATAACGTTGCATTTTAATAATAACGTTATATTTAAATAATAACGTTACATTTTAGTAATGTTACATTTTAATAATAATAACGTTACATTTCAATGAAATAAAAACGGTACATTAATAAAATAATAACAGTAATAAAAACTTTACATTTTAAAATGTTATTTTACAATGTTATTACTTTTAAAATGTAACGTTTTTATTACTTTTAAAATGTAACGTTGTTATTACTTTAAAAATATAACGTTGTTATTATTTTTAACATATAACGTTGTTATTACTTTTAAAATATAACGTTTTTATTACTCTCAAATTTAATTTTTTAAATTTAACGTTGTTAGCATTTTTAAAATGTAACGTTTTATTACTTTTAAAATATTACGTTGTTATTACTTTTAAAATGTAACGTTTTAATTACTTTTAAATGTAACGTTTTTATTACTTTTAAAATGTAACGCTTTTATTTCTTTTTAAATGTAACGTCGTTATCACTTTTAGATGCAACGTTTTTATTACTTTGAAATATAACGTTGTTATAACTTTGAAATATAACGTTATTAAAATGTTACGTTTTTATTACTTTTAAAATGTAATGTTATTACTTTTACAATATAACGTTGTTATTACTTTTACAATATAACGTTGTTATTACTTTTAAATGTAACGTTTTTATTACTTTAAAATATAACGTTGTTATTACTTTTAAATGTAACGTTTTTATTACTTTTAAAATGTAACGTTGTTAATACTTTTAAAATATTATTTTAAAATGTAACGTTTAATTACTTTTAAATGTCACGTTTTCATTACTTTTAAATGTAACGCTTTTATTTCTTTTTAAATGTAACGTCGTTATCCCTTTTTAAATGTAACGTTGTTATTACGTTGAAATATAACGTTATTATTACTTTCAAAATGTAACGTTTTTATTACTTTTAAAATGTAACGTTGTTATTACTTTTAAAATATAACGTTGCTATTACTTTTTACGTTTTTATTACTTTTGAAATATAACATTGTTATTACTTTTAAAATGTCACGTTGTTATTACTTTTAAAATGTAACGTTGTTAATAATATAACTTTTTAAAAAATGTTACGTTTAATTTCTTTTAAAATGTAACGTTTTAATTACTTTTAAATGTACCGTTTTTATTACTTTTAAAAAGTACCGTTTTTATTACTTTTAAAATGTACGGTTTTTATTACTTTTAAAATGTACCGTTTTTATTACTTTTAAAATGTACGGTTTTTATTACTTTTAAAACGTAACGTTTTTATTACTTTTAAAATGTACGGTTTTTATTACTTGTAAAATGTAACGCTTTTATTACTTCTAAAATGGATAACACGTTGTATGTAGAGATTTGCAATGAAAATACGTATTTAAATGCCTTCGTTATAAATGTAAAATAAAAGAATTTGTGTCTGTCGCTCATCTATTACAACGTTCAATTCCAGCAAAGCGAGCTGTCCAGTAATGACACCTACAACTCAAAGAGAAAGTTCACCATCAGACGTAGCGGACAACATTGTTTGATCTGGGCTGGGCCAAACGCTTCCGTGATATCACAAACTGTTTCAGCAGGTTTTTGGCCTAACTTGAATTGAAATAAAAAAATTGTGCGAATTTGCTTTTTTCCATCTTGTATTCAACGTTCTTAAAAGAAAACATAATTGTTTTAAGACGATTGTAATTTAAACGATTCGATAGAGCGAAAAAAGCCCTTTAAATTATATATATAAAGTAAATGTATTATAACAATAACTTATTTGAAAATAAATAATTTGAAATAAAAAAAAATCAGCAACATCTTTCTTTTGAACTTAATAGAAGAACAGAGAGAATGTCGAAAAGGGAAAACAGAAACGCATGATCTACTATACATTGAGCAAAAAGATGCTGAAAAGACGCAGAAATAAGAACATAACCATGGCATGGATCGACTACAAGAAAGTAGACAAGATCTCCTAAGCATGGATAATAGAGTGAGGATGTACAAAATACCACTTAAGATTATTAATTTGATTGAAAAAGCAAAAGAGGACTGGTTAGTATAGAATGAAAAATATAAAATAGTATTTAAAAAAAATCAGAAAGGTTAAAAAACGGTGTAAACTGAGTAAAAACAGAGAACGGATAGGCAAGGGATAACAGAGATTCATAAGACAAAAGATGAGATTCACAGAAACACTGAGGCATGGCTACGAAAAGGAAACATATACAGAAAAACTGAATCCCTAGTAACAGCTGCACAAGATAACACGATTAGAGCCAACAATATCAAAGCAAAGGTCGACAAGGTAAACAGTAAATGCAAACTCTGAAGACAAAGAGACGCAAGGATGGACTACAAAATGAGTAAATGCAGCAAAATAGCTAAAAAAGAAAATAAGAATAGTATTTTGGGGATTCTCCCATGCACAAGATATGAACTCTTATGTCTGCTTGAACTCTCGGTGTAGTTAGTGTACTTTCACATCAGTCTGACAAGAACTGGACCATTCCGATTGTCTTTTTGCTGTCGGACTAGTAGAAAATGTTTTGTGTAGCCCTAGGAGGTCCACCCTGCTTTCGGCGGAGAAAATGTATCTGTTGTTCTTTGAGGCGTCCTAATCGGGGAATGCCTACGGAGCTACTCAGATATATTTTTACAGAGCCAGAATGTTCCTCCTCTTGGGGCATTTTTAACCTTCCGATCTTGTATTATATCCTCTCGCGGAGGAAGAGTGATAAATACTAGTTAGTGCACTTTTGTATAGTCCGCCATCTTGGCGGTATTTACTACGAAAGTTGCTCTGTATATGATGTCTTTCGTTTCAATATACGAGATGCCTTCAATAAGTTTCCAGACTTTTTTGTACAGGCATTTAAAATTGTCGTAGACTCTTGAAAAATCACTGTTAATGCTATACATCTTATGAGTTGACCGACTAATATCTATGATTTCAGGTTGAAATGAACAACTACAGTAGCAATTGGAATACAGCCTACTAAAGCCTAGCGAATTTCAAAGACAATTCGAACGTGAGGACATTTTATAAGAACGATATGCAATAAAAATATTTTTAACTGTGAAAAAGCCACAGAAACATATGGAATGCTTCAGACTGCTTTTGCACGAAGGGAACATCAGCTTTTGAGTGGCATCGGAAATTCAATGAAGGCAGAGACTCTGTGAGGAATGATGAGAGGTGTGGGAGGAGTAAGGAAGTCAGAACACCAAGGTTGATTGGCCAAATAAAGATTTTCATGGATAAGGACTGTTGTGTGTCTATAGAAACAATAAGTGCACAGTTTGATATCAGTGTGGAAACTGTATACACAATTATTCGCGAGGAACTGAAGATGCGGAAGATTTGCGCAAAGTCTGTGCTCAGAGAAGATTAGAAAGAAAGACGTTGTCATGACAACAAGATGGGCATCAAGACAGTTCCTCGCCTTATCTATATCTAACCCTAAACCTTTCTTCCTGTGACTTTTGGTTATTTTCTAAGCTGTAGGAAAACCTTATTGGCTGTCGTTATGAGACAATTGAGGAGATGAAAGGGTATGTGGTGAGGGCCATTGACGTGCTCACACAAGAGGACTTCAATGCGGGGTTCCAGAAGTTGTTGGAACGGCACAAGTGCATTACAGCCGGAGGAGATTACTTCGAAGGGGGTTAGAGTTTCATGTGTGTAATACCAATAAAAGTTCCCATATGAAAAAAGTCTGCAAATTTATTTAAAGCGCTTCGTATTTTACCTTTTGTAACTCATCTCTGTGTGCGTGTTTTCATTAGTGAACCTTCCACAGCAACTTCATGACGTGGGATTCAAAGGGAATATCCACAACAAATGTGCGACACGACAACTTAACGAACGAGGATTTGTAATTTACGAGAAAGCTGAATTTAAAATACTCTAGTGTTTATCACATTTGTGGCGTCAAACATTCGAATTCACAAAAGGAAAAAAAAAAAAAATTCCCAATAACTTCCATGTAAGAAAGGACGATCAATGAAAGTTTCAACTAACGGAAAAAAAAGAAAAAAAATGCATTAATAATTGCACACCAAATCTATCGGTTTACAGAAAGACAAAGTTTATATTTTTGCAACTAATGCGAAAAAAAAAAAAAGTCTTTTGTTGGACACCGGGGAAAAAGGTGGCTAAAACCTGTACGCAAAAAAATTTCACTAAAAATTAAAGTGAATAAAAGACGGTCAGCTCGTTTTGCTCAAAGTAATTGTTTTTCTTTTAAAGAAAAAAACAACAAACTTTTTTCAAAGTACAGCTAAATACTAGCAGTATTACCCGGCCTTGCTTGGGGTTGCTTTGGTGTCCTTTTTATGCTTATTTTGATAATTCCAATATTATTCTTTTTTGTAATCCTAAAGTTATTTTAGTAAATTTTGGTTATATTAACACCTTACTGATCAACGTAGACCCAACACAGTGGATGCAACGTGCCAGCAGTAATCACATTTCTCTAATTTGTCCAGCAGCTATTCTTCCAGCTCAAAAGTTTTCAAAAATTTTGACGAGGTTTTGGAGGCCATGATTTCTTGAACCGTACGGGGGAAAAACACAGGATCAACAACGACTATCCATTCGTTGTAAGAATTTATATGTTTGTTGCTGTATAGTTCTACAATTAGTCAACTGTGTCGAACAATTCCTTCACTTATGTTGCTGGGCATACTACTTGTGCTTGGGTGTTGGGGGCCTATGTTTTATTAAACCGACATATAAGAAACCTCTGAATCACATTTTCAGTAAGTATGTGTGTAGACTGTTTTGCAATTTTTTCAGGACCAATTGCTTGTTCAATGGACGTTTAAAACAGAAACATAATTTACTTTTGCACTGCTAAAAACGCGTAAATTTTTAAGTCTTATAAAATTCTTTCCAGTAAAATTAAGAAATTTACGTGCGAAGTGTGAACCTACACACCACGTCATGCCAAAAAAACAAAAAAAAAAAACAAAAAATAAAAGAAAACACGCTATCAATTTGTCCACGGTAGAATTTTCACGACCCGTTTTTCTATCATTGTTGCTAAGCGACGACATGGAAAAACGGCTTTACCGGTAATAGATAAGTAAAAAATAACGGTTTCGATTATCGATTATCGGTAAATATCGGTAAATTCTGAGATAAAACTTAACTAAGATCGCTCCCAGATTTATACACTAAAGTTCTGTAAATTAAAAAAAAAATCTGTTCAGCCGTTTCGGAGTCTTTAAGGAGCAAACTCATACACAGACAAAGTTGCATTAATACAATAAGATTGCCGACTTTAAAGAGATAATAATCGTTCAGATGTTACAACAGAACGAACATCAACAGCAAGCTGAAGAAAGACAGCGTAAAATGGAAGAAAGGATCTTTTAACAGAAACAAGAACTCCAAAAACAGCAGATGCTACATTAACAAGAACTTAAGAAACAACAGGTGCTCCAGCAGCAGTAAAGTGAAGAAAGACTGATTCAGCAACAACTTTTCAAAATCTTAACTAATAAACATAACACGGACAGCGTTTTGTAAAAGACGATTTGAAACACTATTAAGACGTTTAACTACGTCCCTGACCCAGACAAAGGATTGTTTCCATAAACATGATAAAGGGAAATCGTTAATCACAGGTTGAAAACAAACGAACTTTCAACAAAAAAGAAAGAAAGAAAAAATACCCCTCAAGACCATATAACAGATGTGGCGAACTGCATTGAAAAAATTTCTTCCCAATTCGAAAGAAAAAAATGCTAAAATTGTGGTAAACTTTATCACAAAATATCGCATTGTTGAAATAGGAAAAAAATCAAAAAATATTGTCAGACAAAATCTAGCGGAAAGAACTGATGAGAATCTTCGCGAATACATAATTGTCAAGATATTTAACAAAACTGTGAAATTACAGTGAGATACTGGATCCGATTTGCCAATTATAAATTTGCATAAGTGGTGAAAACTTAACAAACCGCATTTGAACCCCCCCCCCCAAAAAAAAACAACAAAAAAAAGGCAAAACAAAAAAAAAGGCAAAACAAAAAAAAGGCAAAACAAAAAAAAAGGCAAAACAAAACAAACAAACAAACAAACAAACAAAATCCGATAAAGTCAGCACGTACAGATTTGGAAATAGAACTGGGGGAGATATATTCGCCATTAAATTTAAACAGGATTATCAAAAAGTTAAGGGCGTACGTTCTAGAAATCTTCAAAATTTAATTTGGTTGGAATTGGATAAATAGTTTTAAACTTCGGAATTTATCAGCCAACATTTTTAACCAGAAAAACTGTGAGCTGACAAATGTTAAAGAAACGAAAACAAAAACTGATTAAAAAGCTTGCTGCATGTCTGAATACCCTTTATGTATAATTTCAAATGTTTAGACCCAAAATTTGCTGAATAGTTTGCTAGAGACCGCAAAGGTCAAATCTTTTGAACTTTGACCCCTTGGGAGCCAACTTTTCGGCCCCAAACCGATTAAAACGCTTGCCCTATGTCTGAATACATTTTATATAAAATTGCAAATGTTTAGATCAAAAATTGGCTGAGTAATTTAGTAGAGACCGCAGAGAAAAAAAGCAAAACTTTAGTAGAGACCGCAGAGAAAAAAAGCAAAACTTTGATCCTAATTTTGACCCCTTAAGATTTATGGTTTTTGGCTCAAATCAAGGGAGAAACAGAATTAAAGGGACGATGTCGTCAGCAAAAATATTAGCCCTAGCACGCCAAATAGCATCAGTTTTGTTAATTCTCTATATATAAGATGACATACGAGTGACATTTCCGCTATGATTTATGAAGATGTCGACGATGAAAAAGTTGCTATGGTAACCAACAGCCAATCAGAAGAAACTGTCTTTAACGTTCCTTACTAATTCTGAGGACTTTTGAACACTAGTAATATTATGACAACTTTTGCTTTAATGCGAGAAAACATGAAAATTTTCATTTCAAAATATAGCTAAGAAGTTCATCTATGAACTGTAAAAACTGTCTGAAATTTAATCGCAAAATGAGTGAGCAGCGAAGCTTTAGGTGTGTCAGAAATTTCGTGAAAATAGTGAATAATTCCACCCCATCTTTTCAAGCTTATAACTCATCGAAAAATGTAATTCAATCCCTAATTTTTTTTTCAATTAAAGGAGCAAGGACCAAGGTTTCATTAAAAAGAAACAACAAAAAAAAAAACAACGTGTTTTTTTAAAAAAAAAGATTTTAAACTTCGGACTTTACAGGTAAATTTCTAAAAACCAGTTCTTTTTTTTTGTTTTAAATTTGAATATATTATTTATTAACCTTTTCTCTTCAATTTGTGATATATAAGACTTTGGTACATAAATTAATTATCTACTTTTTAATAGACATTTCAAAATGGGAGGCGTGAATTATTCGACCCCCTGTCTTTCCAAGCTTATAACTCCTCGAAAAATGTAATTCAAGCCCTAATTTTTTTTCAATTAAAGAAGCAAGGACCAAGGTTCCATTTTTTAAGAAAAAGAAAAAAAAACAAATAACGTGGTTTAAAAAAAAGGTTTTAAACTTCAAACTTTACAGGTAAATTTCTAAAAAACACTACGTTTTTTTTTGTTTTAAATTTGAATATAATATTTATTGATCTTTTCTCTTCAATTTGTGAGTAAATTAATTATTTACTTTTCGGTGAGTAAATTAATTATTTACTTTTTAATAGAAACTTGAAAATGGCGGGGGCGTGAATTAAAATAAAAACGTTTGTCTAAAATATATTCGGTTTATTGGAAAGAGCATAGAATTTCACATTGACCCTGAAAATATCGTAAAAATAGAATCAATAGAAAAATTTGGATAGATTTTTAAAGTTTAAAAATTGGAAAATATTGAGTTCGGAAAATTCATTACTGTTTAAAAAAATATATATTTCTATTACTTTTAAAACAACTTTAATTGTTTATTTTGGAAGTATAATCCATAAAGAAAATAAATAACCCACTTTTAACGGAGAAATTACGAGATTTTTATATTTTATTTGCAGTTTCGTGTTAGGGGTATCAAAAATTCCTACAAAAATTCTGATACACATAGCGAAGCTTTAAAGGCGTTCTAAATAAGTAAAACTAACACTTAACCATATATTCAAACACAGTAGTGTTTGAATGACACACGCACATATATATGTGTGTATATGTGTTTATTGTATATATATGTATTATATATGTGTGTGCTTATTGCATACATATATATATATATATATATATATATATATATATATATATATATATATATATATATATATGTAACCGGAAATATGACAGAAAAAACAAAAAGCATAACTAGATCTACTGTGGTGCGAGATCATATTAACTTTTTGCAATTACCTAAGCTGTTTCGTCTACGGAGTTTTATGATAATAACATATTGCGCATTTGTGATGGTATAGGCATTTGACAGCGGCCGCACAAATTAATAGCAGGCCATAAACAGTCAAATATACACAGCGTTCAAAAGGAACGTGGTTTCGTAGGATGCGTATGGCTGTGCTGGATACATTAACGCCCACATTGACATAGATTAATAGCGATTCAAACAAAATGTATCTATGTATACCTTTTTTAATTACACTTTTTCTTTCTCGTTCTCTCTCTCTCTCTCTCTATCTATCTATCTATCTCTCTCTCTCTCTCTCTATATATATATATATATATTTATATATATGAAGTAGTATCGTTCGTATGAATGTCTGTGTGTACACCTCTCCTATAGCCACATCATGACCAAACCTGCCATGATGATGCCCCTAACCTAGGGATGGTCACACCATTTTTCAAGGTAAAGCTCAAGGTCATAGCTTATGCATATATACACTCCTACACCACTGGAGTGATCATGGCCAAATCTGACATGATGATGATCTTCGACCTAGAAATTGTGCATACCATTTTTCAAAGTCAAGTTCAAAGGTTAAGGTCGGTATTTTGCTAGTATTTATATAACCATATTTGTTCCTATACATACACACACACACGCACACATATTTATACACACATATATATAGCTATGAAAATACATATACACGCAAATAT
>NC_136519.1:14489553-14507053 GCF_053919585.1 Euprymna scolopes | reverse complement strand
TCACAATGCCTGTTTGGATATTCTATACAATAACCACTCTATCTATCTATCTATCTATCTATCTATCTATCTATCTATCTATCTATCTATCTATCTATCTATCTATCTTGTCTCATTCCCTCTCTATATATTTATTTTTAATAAATATTATATGTTCCTTATTTATTATTATTTTTTTTTTACTCAAGGCCATCTTAGAAAAATAATTCCTTCATTTTAATCTAACGTTTTCCAAGCAATCAAAATTTGATTTTATTACGTCAGTAGTTAGTCTAAGTAGGCGTCATTTTAAACATTGTACGCGTTTTTAGATTTGGTTCATACATGGATTAAGTGTCGACCAAAAATGACGAAAATGTATATACATGCTGTTGTACGCAATTTTTTTTCTATATTAATTGTAATTACCTCCCTTTCGCTTATAAAGTTGTGCTGTATAAACGTTAGCTGTCCCCACTTTAGTCTTATATTGGATGTCTAATCCCTACGCTGGTGAAAAGGTGTTATTTCAATAACAAATTTTATCGTCTCAGAAACAGTCGTTGAGAGATTCGTTGTTATTGTTGAATTCTTGGAGCCTAAATCACTTCTCTATAAATCATATTGTCTCATATAACGAAATACAGTCATCATTCATTTAAACCACACACACACACACACACACACACACACACACACACACACACACACACACACACACACACACACACACACATATATATGTAAATATTATATATATATATATACGTAGTTATATTTTTTGGAAAAAAGGATTCCAACAGAGTGCTCTATTATAAGGAAAAAATTTCAAAAGTAAGAGCGTGTTATTTATATTTTTATTTACAGAAAGTTTAGATGAGATAAGTCATCGGTACCGTCGGTTTCAAACCTGATAATAGGAGACCGTTTTAAGTACTCATATCAAGCTATCTTCAGCCGATACTAATCTGATTGATAACGGGAATTAGAAACATACACATAGTTACAAGCTCTTGTGCAAATCTCATTCTTTTTGAATCACCTATAATTAAAATAATGAAATTAAAAATTTTGTCCGTTTCTTTTTTAACTTCTATTACTTGAATTTAAGGATGTTACCCCCCCCCCTTCCCCCCCAAAAAACGAGATTTGAACGAGATCTTATAATGTAGTATTCCATCTCTACAGCCCTCTAGTTAGAATACTTAGTTATCGTTTGGTTGGTTTCCTTCCGCAACGTTGCTTTACGATAATACTTCCCGTATATATCAATAATGTTTGTATAATAAAAAAAAATACTATATATACTACTAACAGAGACATAAGTTGCAGGGATATTAGGTAGGGAGTTGAGCAGCAAGGTGTTTGTCCACATTACACTGGAACTTCTGCATGCCAGTACAGTTGTGGAAGCAGGAACATGGAAGGGAATTCCAGAGTCTAGCGGTTCTGGGGGAAGAAACTATTGGAGTAAAAGGGTTTGTAGTTCGTCGGAGTATTCACCATTAAAATACTTATAGAACAGGTAGAGAGATGCAACATTTCGTCGGTGGGACAGAGGCTGAAACTTAGATGACAGTTCAGAACCTATCAGGTTGGCGACTCTCTTTTGAACCATGTCCAGTAGTGAAAGACTAATAACAGAGGCACCAGCCCAAATGTGACTGGACGAATGGTGGCCTTGTAGAGGTACGGATACTTTCAAGCATAAGTAAGTTTCTGACACGGTAGAGAGAGCCCACCTTCCTCGCACGAGGATTTGGCCTTCGGGCTTGTGCCTAAGTTTTTTTGTTCAAGTTTATTTTTGCCTGAATAAAAGATTTAATATCTCAAAGTGTAGTATCTGTTCCGGCAGATGCTGAAATCAAAGAACATTGTAGGAGAAAACCTATATACTACGAGACTCTCACTATCCTGCTCCCATTTCCCACCTCTCGGGAGCCGGTCCCCATTCCCCTCCCCCCTCTCCACATTAAAAAAACGGCCTCATGCCTAGTTTGCTCCCGTGGGGAAGCAAATAAACACAACCCACCTTCCTCGCAGCAACCCTGGCAATGCTCTCAGTGTATCTGTTCCAACTCACGTTCCCCGAGGTAAACTTAACATTTCTTTTTAGTATCCTATCGAACAATAAATTCTTATAAATTTTAATTTATTGTTTTTGATTTGTCTCCATTCAATCTATAATATAAATCTTACTTCTCTGTTTTAATATATGTATGCATGTATGTATGTATGTCTGCCTAAAATTTTCCACGACGAATTTTCACGAGATCGGTATCGTTTTGAGGCTCGACCCTTCGGACGAAAAGTATCAATAAATTGGCTAAAAACATTAATTCCTCACCCTCAACTGGCCTCTTTTTTACAAGAAGGGGTCGCTTTTTCCGTCGATATTTTCGAAAGTCATCCCCTCTTTTCGATTGACTAGCCTTAATTTAAACTTACGTCACATGTTGTTTAGCGTGAGCGCAACAGCAAAAACGTTACCTTTTTTTTTCACGTTCTTTTCTTCCGTCGCGGTACGGGTCAAACCTACCTGCCTACTACCATTTTTTTGCTCAACACACACCTCCAAACGCCCGGAGAACGCGGGGAACCCAGGCTAGTGTAATATATATATATATATATATATATATATATATATATATATATATATATATATATATATATATATATATTTATTATTTTTTTTACTATAATAATTAAATACCTACAGACACTAGTGTTTCATCGTGCAGGGTGTCACGATTACTAGCAGTCAAACGATTCGAACCCCGCGACACGAGACATCTCTGGCTCGATTAGCAGAGGCCGAATCCATTCGGCTACTATTAACCGTGTGAAATAGCGTTGAATTTTAAACATTTTAATTTAAATGTTCATTACGTCAGGCAGACAGTGATCAAATCGTTATACGATGATCTACGCATAAGAGCTAAATTGACCGACTTTTAATTCAACAGAAAGTGCTCAACGATAAGAAACGAATTTCTTAAAGGGGCTGTCATAATTATTTTTTTTTTTACTATAATAATTAAATACCTACAGACACTAGTGTTTCATCCTTTCGGGATTCTTCAGTGCAGGGTGTCACGATTACTACCAGTCAAACGATTCGAACCCCGCGACACGAGACATCTCTGGCTCGATTAGCGGAGGCCGTATCCATTCGGCTACTATTAACCGTGTGAAATAGCGTTGAATTTTAAACATTTTAATTTAAATGTTCATTACGTCAGGCAGACAGTGATCAAATCGTTATACGATGATCTACGCATAAGAGCTAAATTGACCGACTTTTAATTCAACAGAAAGTGCTCAACGATAAGAAACGAATTTCTTAAAGGGGCTGTCATATATATATATATATATATATATATATATATATATATATGATTAGTTTTTTGGAAAAAGAAATCCAGCAGAGTGTCCAATTAAAAGAAAAAATAATAAAAATTTAAAAAAAAAGAAAAGAAAAGAACAATCCGAAATATAAGAGCGCAGTATACACAAAATACAATATATATATATATATATATATATATATATATATATATATATATATTCACACACAGACACACACGCACACATATATACATATATATATACGCGCGTGCGCACACACAGACACACACACATATATAAGATTCATGGATGTATAGTATATGTACATATATTATTTTATTTTAGCTATTATAAGGATATATCATATACTAGCAGGAAGACCCGACGTTGCCCTGAATTAAATGAAGATAAATTAAATGTTCCAAACTTCCAATGCTTAAATTGCCATCAAAATCGGTGAAATCGCCCCATTTTCAATCAAATCAGTTGTTGCTCTAGCAGGGTACTCACCGCGGTGCGCCATGATGAAGCTTAACATGCCCCCCCCCCGTAGTGACTTCATATACAATATATTGTAGATTACATTGCAATGTAGAGAACATACTGTTAATTTTCTGAAAATATTTATATATATAATTGTTTGAATTACAGGTTAAAACGCAAAATTCAAGTATCCTGGTTCAGTGGTGATCTAAACAGTTGCATACATTTCGAACGCGCCCCTGCCATATTAAAGAACTAAAGATTGTAACAATTCCACGAGTACAGAAAATAGTTTGTTAGTGATGCAGATCAGCGTGATGGCGACGCTGCGTGACTTGTGTGGGATGTAAATAAATGGTTTGTGGAATCAGTCTCTCTTTCCTTTCAGACCATAACTAATAACGACGACCGAGGGTTTATTCCCAATGTAAGCAGGTTCTAACAAAGCCTGTATATTAAAACTTAAAAGAAGAAAAAAAACCAAACTAATTTCTTTTTGTTCGTTTCACAAGATCAAAACAATAAATTTGTCTTCTAAAGATGAGCGAAGCCCAAAAAAGGAATATCAATTTGCAAAGTTTTAGAGGATAAATGGAAACGCGTCTTGAAAATGTTTTATCTGTGGCCACCCAGAACGAACACGCGCACACGCGCGCACACACACACACACACACACACACACACACACACACACACACACACACACACACACACACACACACACTAGTCGGATTTCCTTTCTAGCAACGTTAAACTAGAATAAAGGTTCTAGTATTTCTGCGCAAACAAAAACATATGTGTATATACATACAGGGTGTCCCAATAAAATGTATACACCGTTCAAATTATCTCAACTTGCTACATTAATACGCTATGCCACGTCCCCAAGAGATGTTTAGGAATAAAGAATGGCATTTCCACCAGGTTGGAGTACTTCCCCGCTATCATCATGGCGTAAGAGCATATCTTGATAATCACCTGCGAAACAGATAGTTTAGACGAAAAGGAAGTATCGAGTACTGTCGACGCTCACCGGATTTGTCCCCCCCCCCGTGGATGTTTCTCTTTTTTGGGGGTGGGTGGGGACATGTTAAACACAGGGTTCACATCACAAAAGGAATCTAAAATGAATGAGTTGAAAGCAACCATTGAAAGAAGATGTGTCAACATACCAATTGAACTGATTAGGAACGTTTTCGATTCTATCAGTGAACGTTGTCAGCTGTTAATTGACCACAATGGCCAATAATTTGGACATTTTCGATAATTAAGTGGTTTCTATATTTGTTCACAGTATTTTAATGTATGAAACTTTTCTTTCTTATAATAAATGTTGGTTTCATTGCCATTCAAATTTATTTATTCGGACCCCTCCATATCTTTCTTAATCAGTAGGGCTATGACAAGAGAATATTCTTTTCATTATTTTGACTCTCGAGTAGATATCAGTTAATATCTTCATGATTATCGACATATATCTGATTCAATTTATCCTATATTCATTAATCGATCTGTATATTTTGTTGGATTTTATTGCATTTTATTTTAGTTTAATTAAATTTATATACTTTTATGAAAATATTTTAATTTTATGTATTATATATTTACAACCTTATCAGCTTAATATTTAATTTTGATATATTATCCACGTTTAATGTTTCAATATGCCTTGTTTTATCTTAAAATTAGGACGAAAAACATATCGATCACACGGTAACTCCTAATCTACGTAAAACCTTTTTTTTTAAAAAAAACTTACGATAAAAATGCTCTCCAGAAAACGATATCATGAATACTCATACGGGTTAAGTGTAACTAACATGGAAAATTTTCGAAAAACATCTAGTAAAGTTAGAATTTTTTCCTTTCTATACATGTAGTATAAAGAGAAGGAAACCAATAGATTACGCTGAAACATTCGATTCTATCTGTTACAACCATATATAATGTGGTTCTCAATTGATTAATTGTGTCGGATATATACTCGAGAGTCAAAACAATAAGATATTCTCTCGTCATAGCCTTATTAATCAGTTACGTATAGTGTACATGAAAACAAAAGAATACGCCCCCCCCCTCAAAAAAAAAAACTTAAACTTTCATTTCTGTTGCTCGCAACGGCCAGATTATAGGCACGGGGGTAAAATGTCCGATTACGATGATGACGTTTCGGTTTCGAATCTCGGCATGAATACGCTTCCTCCCTCCATGTGCTGAAATGTTTAGCATAACCAGTATACGACCGGTTTTACTAACATTGCCTTTTATCATCCTAATTTTTAATCGAGTTTTTTTATCACTCGTTAATGTATATTTTAATCGACTTTTCATTGACTCTTTTTATCATTCGTAACTATATATTTCACTTCTACTTTTAATATCTTATCTCCACCTGATGATGATTCAAGAAAGAATCGAAAGCGCTCGTGTGAACCATGGAACATGTGTAAATACCTTCCATCTTGAAATTAAAAAGATCTTACGAAAGATCGAAAAAATGAAAAAAAGAATCATTAAGCAAGCTATCTCTGTTGTTTTTAATAATGTTTGCCTGAATGAAGGAATGCTGCCTGAATACACTAATATATATATATATATATATATATATACATATATATATATATATATAGATTGTTGGAGAGCTATTGGCTACACATTAGCAAACGTGTTTCAATGACCCCCTAGCAGGGAAAATCACCTCATCAGGCCAAAAACCATCCACAACCATCCACGTAATATGCTTTATTATTTATTTCAGGATTTTAAACGCTAAATCTTATTTACTTACTTATTTATTTTAAACGCCAAATCTATTTTAAACGCTAAATTTTTAACGAAGAATCTATTAAATTTCATAAAAATAATTTTTAGTGAAATTTTTACCGTGAATAATATAATTAGACTTAGTTACTAATATACTTAACCATATTATAAGAGTAATTTGTATATATATAAATTTTCACGTTTGTATATATGTCGGTACTTTTGTATTATATAGAGAAATAGCGCTAAATTTATAGTTTAGTAATATATGTATATATCTTTATCTCGATTTTAAGAGGAAAAAAAAAACCTTAGTTAAATTTATGAATTGCTCTGATATTGGAGCAATAGTTCTAAAAATCCGTATTAACAACAAAAAAAAAAAAAACGAAAAACAATTATAATTATAATGGTTGTAGCTAGAAAATTTAATGCAATCTTATAATAAATCTGCTTTAGAATTATACCTTGAAAAACCTAACATTATTTTGTGAATAGGTTATATTTGTTTTGATATAGGTTGTTAGTACCCCTCTTTCTTTTTAGAATGGTTCAACCCTGTAAAGTTGACTTTAATATAAAGAGATGGTCTTTATTGAAAGTTTCGTGGATAGTTTTTGGCCTGATGAGGTGATTTTCCCTGCTAGGGGGTCATTGAAACACGTTTGCTAATGTGTAGCCAATAGCTCTCCAACAATCAATATATTGCTCTGTTTCATGCATTGAGCACTCTTTGGAATGACATATTGTGTTGTTGTTATGAGTTACTGAAAAATTCTACCAACTGTATTATATATATATATATATATATATATATATAATTATTTTTTTTACTATAATAATTAAATATATATATATACTAGCTGTACCCTGCCACGCGTTGCAGTGGCTCAATTTGGTGTAATGGAAAAATTTAATAAAAGAGAAAATGCATGTTTCTTATATTAGTACAGCAATCCACTGCAAAAAGTGAAAAAGAAGGCGAAACTGAAAAAAAATGGTGCTCTTGCAGAATTTGATCTGGATCCTCGAGAGTTTCTGTCAATCATTCATGTTTTGGACTTGACCAACAATCAGTGGATGAAGCCGAATGTAGCAAACGTGTTGAAACGCTAAATGCTTGTTTTTTGTTGTTGTTTTAAAAAATGTGATTTAGTAATTAATATTTGGTTGATGGTGGGGGGGGGAGGGGGTTACTATACACAGATTCGAAAAAGTCGTCCAAAAACAAATAAATGAAAGCAAAGGTAAGGTAATTTACGTTTCTACCTAATTGGATAATTGTTTAGTGTTTTTATGTAATGTAAAATGTTTAATTGGCTCAAAAACAGAAATGGTCGCGAATTCTGTTGAATACGTTAAGTTTGGGAAAGTAAGTTGAAAACTAAAAACTATACAAAACAGTGTCTGAAACTCACCGAACATATGTTATCATGACATGGGCTGGCATAATGGATAGGTTTCTGACAGTATTTTGTATAGTTTTTTTAGTTTTAACTCACTTTCTCTAACTTAAAATAATCAACAGTGTCCACCACCATTTGTAGCTTTCAAATACACCAATAAACACTGTTTTTCGAGCCGACTAAACGTTACATTAAATGAAAAGGGTTTATATTACTAAACACAGATACAAAGAAGTTGTCAAAAAATAAATATATAACAAATAAATGTTATCAAAGGCAAGAAAAGTAAGTGTCTTACCTAACTGGATAAGATTTTAGTGTTTTTATGTAATGTATAATCGGTTCAAAAACATTTAATGTTTATCGGTATATCTGAAAAATACAAATGGCGGCAGACTGTATCGAACACGTTAAGTTTGGGGAAATTTTGGGAAAATGAGTTTAAACTAAAAATACTGTTAGGAACTCACTCAATATATGTTACCATGATGTAGGCTGGCATATAATCGGTGGTTTTAAACTTTTGCTCGATACAGGTGACGACTTTTAAAAATCCCTTTTAGTGATTACCTGGTTTGAGGATATTTGTACAACTAAACGGCAAATCTGCTCAAAAAAATCCGGTATTATTTTACTTTAAGGCCCGTTTCACGTTCATATATAACGAAATATTTTATTGTAGATTTCGGTGTGCTAAACACGAATCTGCAAACCGTTTACGTAGCAAAAAAAAAGTTTTCATGACATTCATGAAATTACTTTTTAAAAAAGTGGGTGATACCTTTTCAATGTAAATTTATCTTAGAATGAGCACCCACTTTCTGGTCACCTGAGAGAGGGGCATTTTTCTGTTTCTTGGCTAAAAAGTTTTTTGTTTGATTTCTTTTGCATGGTAATAACCCCTGAACTCTGGGACTATTTTCCATTTAACAGCCGTAGCCTTCGTTTACGCTATGCGTAAGCATAAACGAAAGCTGTTTAGCCAATAAACATGGGAAAAAATCCCCCCTCTCTCAGGTGGCTAGAAAGTGGGTGCTCATTTTAAGTTAAATTTACATGGAAAAGTGATCGACACTTTTTCGAAAAAGTAATTTCTTCATATCATAAAAACTATTTTTTTGTGACGGAAACGATTTGCAGATTCGTTTTTAGCACACCAAAATCTACAAAAGAAATTTTGTTATTTACGAACGTGAGACGCACAGCCTTTAATGGAAAATTATATCAAAAATCCGGGGGAAAATAGTTTTCAATAAAAACAGCAAATGAATTCGATAGAAAAAAAATGGATGCTATTTTTTTTTCTTTCTGTGTGTTTCTTGGCTAAAAAGTCTTTTTGTTTGATTTCTTTTGCATGGTATTAACCCCTGAACTCTGGGACTATTTTCCATTTCACAGACGTAGCTTTTGTTTATGCTATGTGTGAGCATAAACGAAAACTGTTAAATATGCATTCGCGTACCAAACTGCCTTGTCAAAAAAACCTTTTAATAAACACGAAAATAAATGCCCATTCTTCAGGTGGCCAGAAAGTGGGTGCTCATTTTAAGTTAAATTTAGATGGAAAAGTGATTACCCACTTTTCGGAAAAAAAAATTTCTTCAGATCATGCAAACTATTTTGATACTCCTTGGGCGTTGAGTTCCATGGCGACCCGCAGAATTATTTAATGGTCGTTCCCTTAGTACCCCCCTAGTCAAGGCTAACGCATGCGCACGTAACATTTTTTATTTATTTACTTACGTGGTGGAGTTTCTATACTGATAGGTTTTTTTAACATTTTTTCACTGGATTATTATTGATTGAACACTAACCAGATTATGAAAAAAAAAATTGAAAAAAAAAAAAAAAGATCATTTCAACATTTGAAAGGGGTACTCACTTTTTAGTTACCACGTTCTGGTAAATCGGTCACTTTTTATTTATTTATTTTTATTTTTTTTTCTAAATACGGAAGTGTCTTCGGGAGATATAAAATGGTCGCATGTTGACGAAGCAATGTATCGGGAGGCGTACGGGATTAAAAATTATTGGTAAATTTTTAGATTAGGTCTACCTCCTCAATTTTCTTTTAAATGACGACTTGAAATGGTTTTCGACTATGCTGAATACGAAAATCGCATCGAAATTTTGCAGAAATAAGTAGTTATCAAGATATAAAAAGTTGCATTATGCATTGTAATCTTTGGCGGCCATCTTTTTTACGTGTGTGTATTTGTTTATGGCACGCGTGCACGTAAAAAGATGGCTGCCGAAGAATACAATGCATAATACAACTATTTATTTCCGCAAAATTTCAATGCAATTTGCGTGTTCAGCATACTCGGAAACCTATAAATGTCGTCATTGAAAGGAAAATTGTGGAGGTGGACCTAATCTAAAAAAATACCAAATTATTAAACATTTCTCCAGCATGTTAGTGAAATTTATAATACTTTAAAAAAATTAAAAAGAAACAAAACAAAGGTTTTGAAAAAAAACTCACCTTTCACAAAAACAATTTAAAAAAAAAACACAAACTGACTAAATAAGTAAAAAAAAAATAATTAAAAATCTCGAAACTTTATTTTCATGAAAACAATAAAAAAGTCCTGTTCTCTCTATTTTTTTTTCTTTGAGAAACAAATATATTTCTGACTTACAAATGCGGTAGAGACTCATTATTTTTGCTTTCTATGGGTTTGATATACCGCGTTTTTATTGCTTACAAAATGGGTGACTGATTTATCAGAACGTTGTAACTAAAAAGTGAGCACCACTTTCAAATGTCGAAATAATGATTTCTTTTTTACATTTTTTTTTTAGTAATCTGTTTAATTAGTGTCCAATCAATAATAATCCAGTGAAAAAAAATTCCAACAACCTATAAGTATAGACATTAAGCATGGGAGTAATGGTTGTACAACGACGTCGCCTTTCGCACTTTTACAAACATTTTTTTAAAAAAGTAACTAAACCATTTATTGATAATTTGTCACGTGTACAAACATTTATTTATTTACGTATGCTTAACTCCTTTCATGAATAAGAAAAGTTTTACTCTTTAAGAATAATAAAAGGAAAAAGTTACTGAACATTTATAAAAGGACTTCTTTTAATGAAGGCCAGAGGAATAGTTGGCCGAAAATTCGTGAAACAACAACAATAAATAAAAATGGTGCTAATGCAGAGAGCCGCGCTATTTTTTAAATCATTTCCACGTTAAAATAACGTTTACGATATGTTTTTTTTTATTTATTCAATTGTAAGGTTAAAGTACAGAATAGGTACAAAACATCCTTACCTCCCCATGTTAAGAATGACTTTTTAAATAATAACATTATTTCAGCACGGATCACTCTCTGCATGAGTAATCTTATATATATATATAAAAAAAAACTAAAAAGCAAGCAACAAACTTTTTTTTTGGCCTTATATAATAAAGAAAAGATGTGTAAATTAAAAAATTTGGAAGATAAACAAATGAAATATGTTTTTTTTTTGTTTTTGTTTTTTTACTTATCGAGTTAACAGAAAATTAAACCTTTCGTCAATTCGTGGCTGTGAAATGAATCGAACCGGAAGTTCAGTTTTATCAACAGAACAGATACGCAGAAACGATTAAATAAATATATTTATTTTATGTAATATTTTAATTTTAATTAGGTGAATTTATTTTAATAACATAAAAACATACCTCGACTCTAAAAATGGGTTGTCTGAAAATTTCAAATAAATTGGTAACGTATAAACATGGTTTTATTTGTTTAGAACGAACCAACTTTACATTTATATATATATATATATATATATATATATATATATATATATATTCCCCCAATATCTCTGGCCTTGATGGAGGGGAGACTCAATACTTGCTACTATGGTTTCAAATGATGTGAAAAAACAGCAAGGGGAGATTTGATTCCAAATATATATATATATATATATATATATATATATATATATATATATATATATATATATATATACAGACTGTCCAAAATTGGACCTCTTGATATATCTATACTTGTAGTCAAATTGAATACTAAAATGCTTACATCTTTAGTTCTATGGGACGAAGCATGGAAATTTGCAGGCTTTTGGAAAATTATATTCCATGCTTAAAATTTTATGACGATTAGTAAAAAAATTAACCTATATTTTCATACCAACGAAATATGCCTAGATTTTCCTACATTTGTATATATTGTGTCCTGGCAGAAAGCTTCAGTTTTGCTGCTTCGGTTGTCTCTCCTGTGGCCATCCCAGGCCACTAATATATATATATATATATATATATATATATATATAGTCTAAAGAAGCTTTGAGTAAAAAATGTAAAAAAAAAAAAGAATGCATTTTAAATTCCTGAGAAAAATAGAACAAAATAATTTTAACCTATCGCAGACTTAGCACATATATAATCCGACTTCTAAGAAGTTTATAATTACAAAAGAGAATTCAATTATATAAGGATGCAAAAAAAAAAAAAAAGTTTTAACTAAAATTATTAAAAAGACTTAGCACTTGCATAAGCCGATTTCTCCAAACGTTTTCAATTCTAAAAGAGAATTTAACTATATAAGGATGAAAAAAGTAAACCATAACTAAATTGTCTTAATAGATAACGAGAATCCTATATAATTATTTCCAAAATCAAACAACGTTGCAGCTCACAAGAGCCATGAGAGCCGACAAACCGGAAGTCGAAGACGAGTTCACTCTCATTTGGGCTCATCAGTTAAGCGCATCCGAAAATTCCTATTTGTGAGAAATCGGCTTGTGTTTTTATTGGTTGAATGGCAGCACCCCTTGTTCGAGACGAAGTTGGTTCATTCCATAATCGGATTTTGGTTTGTTTGATCTGTGTTAGTTAATAGCCTTTCTTGTATGTGGCGTGGTTACTCAGGACAGAGAGTACTCGCATCGCATGCAAAAGATTCGGGTTTCAAATCCCGAGTTTGGATGTGTTCAACTGATGTACCCAAATGGGAGCGAAACTCGATCTTGGACTTCCGGTTTGTTAAGTGTGATTGCTCTTGTGAGCTACGACATTGTTCGATTTTGGAAGGAAACAATGATCTCATCTATTACATTTTGAATATATATATATATATATATATATATATATATATATATATATATATATATATATATATACTAGCTGGCAACCATACGTTGCCCAGTTGTACAGGACGCTTAAACATATTTTAATTTAGGCAGATTGCGTAAGTATTATTATAGAATCAAGCCTTTATTGGTTATTATATATTACGAGGATTAATTTGCCCCGTAGAATAATTCACAAAACAATAAAAAAAATAAAAGAATATAAAAAAATAATGATAATGTCGTTCATCAAATTCTGTTTTTGCATGTTTACAATATGACGTCAACTGATATTTTGGATTGACGATGATTTTCTTTGAAAAGTCATTTCTGAATAATGTTTAGTTTTTAAATATGCAAACGAAGAAATAATTTGCAGCGATTTTAAATGGTACCTCTTCTTTTTAAGTACATTTCACTCATTAATAAAAAAAAAAAAATAATTAAATGGTGAGGTACACACGGCTTTGAACAAGGGATCATTCGCTCCCTAGTGGAATGCTCTCCCACTAAATCCACTCCAGATTATAATAAATTTGTTTTTGTAACAAGTAATGATTTGCTGAAATTTTAGTATTTCCCTTGGCCGGTGTAACATGAAATATTCCCCTGTAAACATTATTTTTATCTTAAAGAGAGCGGATTTTTTTTCGGTTTTCGATAGTTATCGGATGAATTTCTGTACAAAACATATCTAAGAACACTGCCAGAAATATATATTAGCATTATTAGCATTGTGTGAAATTTGCAAAAGATAGATTAAGACATTTATGAATCAACGGGTAAGGAACTCACCTAAACATAAAGGGACTTTATATATATATATATATATATATATATATATATATATATATATATATATATATACTTTTTAGGGTATTTAGGATAATAATAAAAATAAAAAAGAGCAAGCTTCTGTTTTATTTATATTTGGTAAAGAAAATTACCGTTAGTCGCGACAATACATTTACTGTTTCAATCTAAAAAGATTTCATCAAACGATCCCGGTCTTCATTTATGTTAATCTGTTAATGAAAAGAAAAAAACACAATGAAAAGTTTAGAAAGGCTTTTGTTATTAATAATTTCTACAGTCTTCGAAGGAAGAGAAAGATGGCTTAATCACTAGACTCAATGAATTAATCAAGTCAGATGCTTGCATTCCATTTAGTGACAGAAAAAAAGGAACTAACTAAGGCGGAAATTAAAACACAATAAATTGTATCGAAAATTTTAACCTTTCATGACTCGATACAATTTTTTGTGTATTTTATTTTTCACCTTTCTACTTTCTAGTTTCGAGCCTATTCACTTTCATCCCACCAACTCAACATGAATTCCACTTGGAGATGATTCGCAGTCGAATCGAGAGTGCTCGTGACAACTGAATATTTTCGATTTTTATATATAAAAAGATCATACGGAAAATCGAAAAAAAAAGAATTATAAAGCCAAGTATCTCCGTTGTATTTTATGTCTGCTTGAATATATATATATATATATATATATATATATATATATATATATGTATATATATGCATATATATATATATATATATATATATATATATATATATATATATATATATATACAGTGCGTGTAATAAAAGTTGATTAATTTTTATTACACAAAAACAATAACAAAGTGGTATTCTGATATATTTTTGTACGATAAATACAAATCTCCTATCAAAAGATCATATATAATTACGTATTTACTAGATAATTACACAAATATCATATCTAGAGTTCAAAAAGTATCCAACACGAACAAAAAGTAATATTAGTTTTTTAATATAGATTTACTCGCCATAAAAGCTTTTAAACGTTTGGGATGCTTCCTTATAAGATTGCTACAAATGGTAATTGGAATTTTATCTCACTCTTCCTGGCAAATTTCTTTAAGTTCTGTCAGATTCCTCGAGTCTCTTTTCTGTACCATCAACTTCAACTCCCACCAGATTTTTAATTGGGTTGAGGTCAGATGATTGACTTGGTCATTCTAATACCTTTATTTCCTTCTCCCGAAACCATGCGGACCTGCCTTAACCGTGTGCTTGAGATCGTTGTCCTGCTGGAATATCCAACCATTAGGCAAGTTCAAATCCTCTGCAGACTTCGAGAGATTATAGTCAAGTATAGCCCGATACATTTGAGGATTCATTTTCTCTTTATGATGTGAAGTTTTCCAGAGCTGGCTGAAAAGAAATAACCCCAAACCATTATACTTCCACCTTCAAATTTCACTGTAGTATTATTTGGGTCAAACGCTGAGTTCTTTTCTCTTCAGACATAACTTACATTATTTCGACCAAATAACTCAATTTTCGTTTCGTCTGACCCTAATATTTTATCTCAAAACTTAGAGGTTTCTCCAAATGTTCTTTGGCAAATTTCAATATGAATCGGCTTTAACAAAGGAGTTTGTCTTGGTTTCCGCGATTGAAATCCTTTCTTTCGAAGCACTGTCCTAATTGTATTTTTGCATACACGTGTCCCAGATGCTTCTAATGTTTTCTGGAGTTCAGAACGAGTTATTCGTGGATCCTTCTTCACTTCACCGACCAAAAGTCGAGCCATACGGTTAGAAATTTTGGAAGGACGTCCTGAACGTGGCAGATTTGATGGTAGGACTTCCTTCTACGAATCGCGCCACCGTAGGTCGAAATTGAGATATTCAACATTGTTGAAATTTTCTATACCCTGAACCATCCATGTGTAGCTAAACAATTGATTTTCTTGTCTTTTCCGACAATTCTCTAGTTTTAGACATTATATAAATAGTGCGATTAGATTGACCAAAATAAATAATACGCTGTAAAAGGTTATCTGGATTTATGTAACTCTCTGAACCATCACGTGACAAATAATTGGCTAATTAAAACTATTTTTCTTTGTGTTGGATACTTTTGCTCAACACACATCTCCAAACACCCGGGCAATCATCGTATAACGATTAGATCACTGTCTGACTGACGTAAATGAACACTTAAAATTAAGATGTTTAAAATTCAACGTTATTTCAAGCGGTTAATGGTAGCCGAATGGATTAGGTATCCGCTAATCGAGCCAGAGACGTCTCGTGATGCGGGGTTCGAAACGTTCGACTGGTAGTAATCGTGACACCCTGCACTGAAGATTCCCGAAAGGATGAAACACTAGTGTCTGTAGGCATTTAATTATTATAGTAGAAAATAATTATATATATATATATATATATATATATATATATATATATATATATATATATATAACTACTTAATTTACTCACATAAAATTAATATACGAAGGTATAGATTTATGCGTAAACTTTAAGTATTTACTTCAAAAGTGCTCAATACCTAGGTAGAGCTAGTAAGTAAGTAAGTTATAAAATGTATATGGCGATTAAGCTGCATAAGCCTGAAGAATCTTAGAGTGGATGAAACGCGGAATATTCAGTGTAGCTTAATCGCCATATACATTTTATAACTTACTACATATATATATACACACACACACACATATATATATATATGTATATATAAGATTCATGGATATATAGTATATGTACATATATTACTTTTATTTTAGCTATTATAAAGATATATCATATACTAGCAGGAAGACCCGACGTTGCCCTGGATTAAATGAAGATGAATTAAATGTTCCAAACTTCCAATGCTGAAATTGTCATCAAAATCGTCATTTATGTATTTATATAGTGAATGCGTAATTATATATGATTTTTGATACGAGATTTGTATTTATCAAACAAAAATACATTAGAATAGCACTTTGCTATTGTTTTTGATTTCGAGTGATAAAAATAAATCAACTTTTTGCTTTGTGTCGGATACTTATTGCATCCACTGTATATATATATATATATATATATATATATATATATATATATATATATATATATATATATATATTTATCTACATATATAAATTCGTATTCCTGTCTGTTTGTTTGCTTGTTCACAATTTTATTAATGTATATAAGAAATCCATTACTTTATCATTTCATTTATTTCTATAGAAAATATGATTCTCGCAAAATATAAAATGAAGGGACCACCTTTAAACAGTCTCGACTCTTTATTTTTAATTCTTATATTTAGGAATAAGCGGAATCGGGTTTTTAAAATGTCTGACTCCGATGCCTAGAATTCATACGAGTTTGACTCCAACTCCGATTCTTTTCCAAACCTTCGACTTTCTCCGACTCCTCAAGCATTTTAAGAACAGGTACTGATGGAATGTTTCAAATCTTCTTTCCGGAAAAATCAATCACGTACCAGAACTGCGGAGTCAGAAGGTATAATGTCCGACACTGATGCACAAAATTCCACCTCCCCACCTTATTTAAAAAAATCTTCCAATATCCAGTAATAATTATAATTGTATTAAAAAATCTGACAAAATTTTCGATTACTGACATTTTAC
>NC_136519.1:14474553-14484553 GCF_053919585.1 Euprymna scolopes | reverse complement strand
GGGAAGAGAAACGGCTACATGGACAATGCAAAAGGATAACAAAAGATGGGGCTAACGAAAACACTTATACATGGCTATAAAAAGGAGACCTTAACAGAGAAACTGAATTCTTAATATCATCCGCACAAGATAATGCGATTAGAACCAACCACATAAAAGCAAGGATAGACAAGACACAATAAAACAGCAAATGCTGACTCTGCGGACAAAGAGACGAAACGACAAACCACATAATAATTGAATGCAGCAAACTAGCCCCAAAAGAAAATAAGACTAGACATGAGTAAGTCGGGAAGGCAGTACACTGGAAATTATGCAAACAACTGAACATCCAGACAAATGATACAGACACAAATCGGCAATGAAAGCCACAAAATCCTATGGAACTTGGATATACAAACGGATAAACCCATCCAAGCAAGGCGACCGGATCTAATACTAGTTAACAAGAAGAAAAAGACCTGCCAGATTGTAGATTTTGCTGTCTCAACAGACCATAGAATGAAGATCAATAAGACAGAAACGATAAACCATATAGTAAGTGAATGTAACAAACTAACCGAAAAGGAATGCAAGAACAGGCACGATCAAGTAGAAAGGACAGTATACTGGGAATCTGCATCTCGAACGCACAGACAAATGGTACAAGCATAAGCCAGCAACAATACTTGAAAACGAGAATGACAAAATCCTATGGGACATGGACATACAAACTGATAAACTCATCCAAGCAAGAAGACCGGATGTCGTAATAATTAACAAGAAAGAAAAGTCCTGTCAAATCGTAGACTTTGTTGTTCCAGTTGACCACAGGATGAATATCAAAGAAAAGGAGAAACGGAGCAAATACACAGAGCTAGCCAGAGAGCTGAAATGGATATGGAAGATGAAGAAAATAAAATAATACCTATAATAGTCGGAGCAATAGGAACAATTCCGAAAAACTTTGAAAAAAAGAATGGGAGAAAGTGGAATCAAAGGAATGGTTGGACAACGAACAACAATAATGAAAATAAATATTAAAGAAAATCCTTGAATGCAGAAACTAATACATGAGCCACATGCACGGGCCAGATGAGCTTCTGCAGAGAAAAACATGAAGTGTTACATGGAACCAAGAACACTGAAGCCGCATATCTATAATTCTCTAACCCAGCCACACCCCATCCTCCTATTGCCACATCTACCCCCCCAAAGAGTGAGACCAAATAACCAAGTAGAGTCAAGAAGGAAGGAAAAACCGAGGAACTGACCAGGCCTCCGCTGGATAAGTACGAAGTGAACTGGGATCTTGGGGAGGCTTATTGCCATTCAAATTCTAGTGAAGACCAATGGCCGCTGCCAACGAGAAATCAATGGCAAGCAGCTGTTGTGATAATGCAAGTTTATTTGCAAATGTTATTGAAAGAGGTGGAGAGTACTGGAAACCTGGGGAGACTTGTTGTCACTCAGCTTCCAGGGTACAGCTAATATATATATATATATGCTTCCCAACACCCCGGAAAACCTCATGCGTTTTCCATATATTTAAAAATAATAAAGATCGTTCTTTTGCATCTTCGTACAGACCATTTAGTTTTCTGTGTTTCATGAGTATGTTGCTTGAATCTGTGTTAAATAGGGAAATTGCCATCCCATAAAAAATCAACTTAGTAACAAGCAATATAATTTTCGTCCGGCAACATCTACAGTTGATGTACTGACCATAATATCACATAGGATCAGTGAATGTATCGATGGAGGTTTCCTCTCAAGAGCCTCTTTCTCACCGAAAATACGTTGTGAGCCTGTCTGAATTAAACTAAATATTGCCGACATTCTCATTATTAAACTAAACGTATCTTTGTTTCAAAATTAATAATGATCGGTTAATTAGTTTAGGACTGAATTATGTACTTCTAATATATAAAAGGCCATATGGCTGTCTGTCTGTCTCCACAATTTCAAATTCTATCTTCTCCGAAACTAAAAGTCGCAGAGTGGCGCTAGGGGTTTCAAATTATTGGATTTTTTTACGGACTGTTCTTTTATGGGTCTTAAGCCGGTCAAAATAATTTTTAAGGAGTCACAAATGGGTCAAAATTGAAAAAAAAAATTGTTATACACTTTTTATATTCATGTTAGTTTATTTTTTATCAGTTTATATGCGTGTCACGTTCGTATAGCGGTAACATTACCTGCTTCGACTACTACAGTTTTGCGTTCGGTTTCGATTCTAGTTGATAGCATTCAAGTACTTTTTTTTTACTTTTGAAATCACGGCTCGATACGAAATTTTGACTTATAAAAATATCATATTTAAGCGTATTTTACACCCAAGCAAAGCCGAATGCCCCCCCCCCGCTAGTACAAATATACAATCATATACGCACACCTTATTTCATATGGATAGATATCGTAATATATAGATAGATAGGTAGTCGAAATAATACATTGTTTTCAACATATCGCTAGGAATAAATCCATTTTTCGTGTGCATTGTGTTACGGCATTTAATAACACAAAGGGTTGATATGCCGTAAAATATAGAACCCAGTTAACCATTTAGCACTAACTAATTTGGATTTGTTGCTCCTCCAATTCACAGTGGCTATTTCTCCTGAGACGATGGCGATATAACACTTTCGTTCGCACTTCATCAACAAATGAGATATGATCCGGCTTTCAAAGCCCCCGAAAAAGATGGAGCCGTAGGAGAGAATGGCAGCGGAGAATGAAGGCGGGAACGCGCACTGATTTAATCTATGGATCGACACCCAGTGCCGTGATTGTGATACATGTCTTAATGCAACTAAGAATAATCTTATTACATTTGGCTGGATCGTATGTGAACCGTAAATCACACGAAGATAAATACGTGGATTGTAAGGAAGAAATTTCAAGGCAAATTCAACAGGCAAAAAGAATCGAGTTAATACGAGAGAAGTGACAAAGTGAAAAGTGGATGCGATTCCGCTAAATAACAGTAAACGCACGCGTATGTACACCATGTTGGTATTTATTACTCTAATAACATTTGTGAAATCACATCAAAATTAATACTAATAACTACATAATCCCTACTGCTACATATCTTGAAAATGCAGCTGTTAAACCAGATATAGTGATTTGGGACAGAGCAAACAAAAAAGCGACCGTAATAGAGGTCAGTGTACCCAATGATACAGGGCTTAACAGAGTTGAGAGGGAAAAGATTACAAAGTATCAAGGACTTATGTATGATATGAAACGAAATTGGAAATTAAAAGACGTTTCAATTATACTAGTCATCATAGGAGCAACTGGGCTTATGAAAAAGAACTTTAAAAAGTACATAGCAAGCATACCCGGTGAACCAAGTGCAAGTGAAATACAAACGATTGCACTGAAAGGGACGGCTAGAATCCTGAAAAGATCTCTTGGTTGGACTCACTAAAATAGGGGTAAATGTCAGACATCTGGTTGGATGTCCCATCCCCTAGAAGAAAAAGTTTAAGAAAAATGAAAAATAACAACTGCATTCAGAGAATTCAAAATTGGCTTCAAAATCTAATGGATGATGTAATCTTCTATTTATGTTGGCATTTTCTCACACAAAAGACCCCGTTAGTCTCTCTCTACTCGAGTGTTACTTCTATGAAAAGTGCTCATCTAGCCTCAAATCTCTGGTTCCTCCTTGTAAGTCATTCACAGCTAAAACTCGTTTTCTTACACGGATAAGCAAATTGGCTGATTATCGATTACCGATTATTGATAAAGCGAAAAATTAACAGATTTTCTAATGCTTTTTCATAAAATTTTATATTTATTACATATAATCTCTCACATTCTGTAAATCTTATCATTAATTGCTCGCTAGGTTAGCATTGTTGGATGGCATCGTCCTTTCGAGTTGAAACTCCAACTTGTGAGACATCGGCTTGGGGTTATTAGCTGATTGGATGACCGCATCCCTTGTCGACATTAAGTAGGTACATTTCGCAGTCGGATTTCGTTAGTTAATAGAATTTCTTGTGTGCGGGGCTTTTGCTCAGTTGGCAGAGTGCTTGCTTCACATGTTAGAGGCTCGAGTCCCGAATCATGAGTTCGGATGTGTCTAACTGATGAGTCCAAATGAGGGCGAAAATCTAGTCTTTGACTTCCGGTTCGTTGATTGTCATGGCTTTTGTGAGCTGCGACGTTTTTTGGTTGTGGAATTTATTACACACACACACACACACACACACACACACACACACACACACACACACACACACACACACACACACACACACACACATATATATATACATACAAAAACAAGTAGTTAACAAAACATGTTAAAAAACCCTTTGAAAAAGAGTTAAAAACATTTAATTTTAAAAAGGAAGCACAAAAATAAATGGATAGTCCTTAATCCGTGAAGTTTCGAAGAGATACTTTCCTTCTCATCAGAGGGTAGGATTTAGCAAAATGCGGGATCGGATTTTGCTTGCAAAATTATTTAATAAAACTACAAGTAAGTCATATATCTTACTTGTTAACAAAAAGTGAAGCAGAGGGAATAGGGTAAAGAAAAAAGTGATTTCACGTGAAAGGATAGTCTGGTGAATGGTAAAATATCCAATAACGGTAAAATCCAAAAATCCAGAATCCATTTGCACTAGTAAAATCCAAGGGAATCGTGTAATTGTAATATGGCCCAAAGTAATCCAAAAGGCATATATATATATATATATATATATATATATATATATATATATATATATATATATATATATATATATATAAAACAAAAATTACAAATAAATTTACCAAAATGATCCAAGATGGTAAAATTAAAGTATATTATAAATATTAAAGAATTAATATTTATAAAATTATCTCAGCCAGATGTAAAAGCTCGATAAAACCAAATATGAAATAGGAAATAGAGCTCATAATATGAGCAAACAGTTAATAAAATATGTTAAAAAACACTTTGAAATGAGTTAAAAACATATTTAATCTGAAAAGGAAACACTAGATAAATGGATTAAATATGTTTTTAACTCATTTCAAAGTGTTTTTTAACATATTTTTTTTAACTGTTTGCTCATATATATATAGATAATATATATATATATATGTATATATACACGTATATATATATACATATATATATATATATATATATATATATATATATATATATAAAAAATTACAGGGTGTTCAATAATTAACGTTACAAAATATTTTGTCCATATTTATTAAATAAATTAAACAATACAGGTCACCCAAGCGAAAGTGTATACTATAGTGTTGCCGGATTCTAAATATCCAAACTTTATTCAATGTAACCGCACTGTGCATCAAATACAAACGCTTGGTGAATGCTCTACACGAGTCATGATTAATATCTCGTGGGATTTTGAACCATTCCTCACTTAATTTCTTCTTCAGAGCCTCCACATTGGTATGGTGGGAAGCTAAGACTTTACTTTCCACGACGGACGAAACGTTAAAGTGCTCGCCACACCAACATTCGGTTCACATTTAAGGTTGTTGCAATGTTTCCTGCAGACTTTTCGAATTTGAATAGTTTTAAAATGGCAATTCGTTTCGCGAAAGCATGGGGCATTTTCTCAAAAGTAATCTTCAAGTTTAACTTTATATACACCCGAAAAACAAAAATTCATGAAAAAATCACTAAATATAGATAATGATAGAAAGTTGTAACTTTAAATACTAAACACCTCTGTATATATATATATATATATATATATATATATATATATATATATATATATATATATATACATATATATATTTATATATAATGATATATATATATATATATGTATATATATAAATATATATATATATATATATATATATATATATATATATATAAGAGGTGGGTGTAGTTTGCTTGAAGCATTGTATAGTATGTAGTTAAATGGAATTGTAGAAGGCAGTACAATGCAGAAGTAACGGAAAGACACAAGCTGAAGCAGGTGAGAAATTTATTAATACAACTTATAAATACATGTGTACATATTCATATTTCATATACGCAGTATATTTATGTTTGCACAGTGGTTACCTGGGAAAGTCGGTCTGGTGTTGTGTCCGTGTAATATAATATTTCGAGAAAGATCTCTTCGTCAGATATTTACTTGACTTTGACAAACGTGTTGTTGTAAGCAGTAACTATCCCGCAGCAAATCATTGCTCGGGACTTGTGGGTAGTATATGGTTAGGTATTTTTCTTCTCAATTCTTATTTTATATTTCTAAATTATTTATTTTATATTATATTTTATTTTATGCCCCAATATAACCCAATTGATGTATGCCCCAATATAACCCAATTGATTTCTCCGAATAAACCTAACAATATTAATCTCAAATAACAATAAGATATAATACATCAAAAACAGAAATCCAAAGAAACTTAAATAAATAAATACATTACTAAAACACCCGAAATAACTTTAACCACTTCGTCATAACACATTGCATATATAAATAAATAAATAATTATAGTTACTTGGTAATTGAATTAAAGATACAAGAATCCATAAATGAGTATATATACACTACATAACGAATTAAATAAAATACCCCCAGAATGAGAACAACATCACTAAAATAAAATAAAATAAATAAGCAAACAATAAACACACAAAGAGTAATGCAACGTTACACACACGAGAAGAAATATTGGTAACGATTATCCCCCTTAGAACAACCCATCGAGTAGTCTCCCTTGACCAACTGACTTATTCTAAGCCTACGTCCACCACCACCACCACCAAACAGAATGCAGAAACACAAACAACAAATAAATTAGTTAATTAAATCTCCTCAATATAAACATAAACTACTATAAAAAACAAATAAATAAATAAAATAAATAAATTAATTAAAATAAAAATAAGTAAAAGAAAAACAAACTCAATCACATTAAATTAAAAAGGAGTATTTAGGAGTGCTGGAGGGTGTAGGCATCATGAACAGAGAAATGAAAGAAAATGCCAGGAAGGAGTATCTTAGAAGAGTGAAAGTAATTGCAAAGTCGAAACTGTATGGAGGAAATCTAATGAAAGCAGTAAATGCATGGGCAGTCAGTGTTTTGAGATACAGTGCGGGAATTTTAGAATTGTCTGACAAGGATTTGTATGCCATGGATATCAAAACAAGAAAAGTTTTAGCAATGTTTGGTATATTTCACATTCGAAGTAGCGTAGCAATGCTGTATCAAAAGAGGAAAGATGGTGAGAGAGGATTGAAAAGTGTAAAATATTGTGTTAGAACCGAGGAGATGTCGTTGAAGGAGCATGTGGTTAGAAGTGAGGAGTGGATGCTTAAGGTTGTGGCCAATGAAGTGGAGATATGTGAGATCAAGGCTGATTATGGGAAATATATGGATAGAGAAAGGGCAGAGGAACTGGTTAGGAAGAAAATGCATGGAAGGTTCTTCCAGGATATAGCAGAAGTGGCTGATGAAAGATCATGGCAATGGCTTAGAGCTGGGTATCTATCTGGCTAAGAGTACTGAAGCTTTTGTTTGTACAGCATAAGAGCAGGCATTAGGAACACGATTCTTCAAAAAAGTGGTTCTAGGAGAGGAAATTGCTGCAGAATGCCGGATTTGTGGTAAAACCTCAGAGTCAATTGCGCACCTTGCAGCAGGGTGTAGTAGACTGGCCCAGAGAGAGTACCGCAAAAAACACGATCGCATGGGACGATATATTAGGACGTGTGTAAGAGGGTTGGTGTGAAGTGTGCTGGAGAATGGTTTGAGGAGGTGCCTGATGAAGTGAGAACAAGTGAGGATGGCAAGGTAGAGGTATGGTGGGACAAAAGTGTCATAACGACCAAGCAATTGGAACATAATCGTCTGGATTTGGTCGTCATTGACAAAGTCTAAAAAAACTGGCAGATTGTAGACTTCTCAGTACCCTGGGACAGGAATGTGAGAGAGAAAGAGAATGAGAAGTGGAGCAATTATGCTCCATTGGCCTTGAAGATAAGGCGTATACACGGGGTTAAAACACAAATAATCCCGGTCGTAGTTGGTACACTAGGAGTAGTATCAAGTCGGCTGGAAGGACAATTGAAAAAACTATAAATCCCCGATGTTTTAGGTAGCCTTCAAACCTCTGCAATTATAGGTACCACCAACATCCTTAGGAAAATCCTTGATCTTATAAGCTCCTGGTTTGAAGCCGGGATTAAGGGAAATCCTCTGGAAATTAATTCCATCCCTTTCCAGAGAGACGTTCATAAACGAAATCAGAATTATTATTATTATTATTATTATTATTATTATTATTATTATTATTATTATTATTATTATTATTATCGTTGTTGTCGTCATCCTTGTAAATGACGAGCGATAGCCTTGGAAACCTATCCAGTGTCTTGGGGGGTGACTATGATTCTGATTATGCAGGTTTAGAGTATTGATAATTCATTATTTGTTGAATATTTTCGTGTGAAATATTTTACGAATGTTCTCTGAATGTCATGTACTTCACGCACGATATAAAGAAAATCATTCTTGAGAAATATTAATAAAAAAGTCAACAACAGGAAGAGCCTGGTTGTGCCAAATTCGAGTCTAATTCGTTCGATAGAAACCACTTCTCTTAGGGATGTTGGCAACCTTCATGTGGTTCCTCCTATAAGTACCCGATGTCTTTCTAGAAAGAACTCTAATTAGAAAGATATCGGGAGAACGAATGCCAACAATAATCAAAGTGATGATGATGATGATGATGATGATGATGATGAACATCTCAATAACAACAACAACAACAACAACAAATAATAATAATAATAATAATAATAATAATAATGATAGTAACAATTCGATCAGAAAACCAGGAAAATCATGACCATGCACAACGCACTACATCTGAAGGACGATGTTGACCGATTCTACGTAAAATGGAAAGACAGCGGGGAGGGCTGGTCAATATAGAAGCCTGTGTGAATGAGAGCAAAAAAAAAAAAGAACCAGAAAAATATTTAATACAAAACACTGAAAAAAATAATCATAGAAGCGAGAAACACGAAAAAAAAAACAAAACAAAACAATATAAAAGAAAACAGAGAGACAAAGGATAAGATAAGAAAAGAAAAGTGGGAAGAGAAACAACTACACGGAAGATTCATAAGGATGACAAAAAATGAAAATAACGAAAACACCTAGACATGGATGGGAAAAGGACACATAAGCCGAGAAACTGAATCCTTAATAAAGGGAAGCACAAGACAACTAATAATAATAATAATAATAATAATAATAATAATAATAATAATAATAATAATAATAATAATAATAATAATAATAATATAACTCGATAAGAACCAACCACATCAAAGCATACATCGACAAAACACAAGAAAACAGCAAATGCAGACTTTGTGGACAAAGAAACGAGACGATAAACCGTATAATAAGTGAATACAGCAAATTGACCCAAAAGGAATACAAGGACACACACGACTAAGAGGGAATGGTAGTACACTGGGGATTATGCAAGCAACTGCATCTCGAACGCACAGACAAGTCGTACAAACATAAGCCGGCAACAATACTTGAAAATCAGAATCACAAAGTTCTATGGGATATGGACATACAAACTGATAAACCCATCCAAGCAAGAAGACCGGATGTCGTAATAATTAACAAGAAAGAAAAAATCCTGTCAAATCGTAGACTTTGCTGTTCCAGTTGACCACAGGATGAATATCAAAGAAAGGGAGAAAGGGAGCAAATACACAGAGCTAGCTAGAGAGCTGAGAGGAATATAGAAGATGAAGAAAATCAAAATAATACGTATAATAGTAGGAGCACTAGGAACAATTCCGAAAAAACTTGAAAAAAGGATGGGAGAAATTGGAATCAAAGGAATGACTGGAAAATACAACCACACCAATCATGAAAACAGCTGAAATATTAAGGAAAACCCTTGAATGTTGAAACTAACATACAGGAACAACACGTGCGGGTTAGATAAAATGCTGCAAAGGCAAAACATCAAACACTA
>NC_136519.1:14442053-14469553 GCF_053919585.1 Euprymna scolopes | reverse complement strand
TATATATATATATATATATATATATATATACTAGCAATGGGTGCCCGGCGTTGCCCGGGTGTTTGGAGGTGTATGCTGAGCAAAAAACAAAAAAACAAAAAAAAAACGGTAATTTTTTAAAACTTTAACCCTTATTATGACCCCCTAATATTTATTGTTTTAGGCTCAAATCAAGTTATTAAGTTAGAAGGAACCAATATCTAAAATGTCAAGTGTTTAGACCCATAATTGTCGGAGGAGTTTGGTAGAGTTCTCAAAGGTCAAATCGTTGAAATTTGACCCCTTAACAGCAAAATTTCTGGCCGAAACTCGATCACATCGATTTTCTCAAATCTCAGTCCCCTGTGTATCAAATTTCGAGTCTGTAGACTAAAAATTGACAGAGTTATTGCATAGGGAAATGTATACAGACGCACACACACAGTATGGCAAAACATCAAAGACCGTAAATGACAAAGTTCTCTCTAATTCTCTCTTCTCTGATCTTGAGCACGTGGTACAATGGGGGAAGAGGTGGCTGATCACTTTTAATGCGTCTAAAACCAAGCTTCTATCTTTACATCATCAACGCTCTGATCCCCATCTGGCATCAATTGAAATGGATGGCTCTCGTCTTGGAGAGGCTCCATGTTTTGACAAGCTTCTGGGTTTGACCTTTATTCCTGATCTAAAATGGAATACGTGCATCAAATCTGTTGCCAGGGACGCCGGGAAAATGGTGGGATCCTTCTACCGCTCCAGAAGATATCTCACCACTGATCCAATTCTCTATCTTTATAAAAGCCAAGTACGTCCAAGGATGGAGTACTGCTGCCACATCTGGGCAGGAGCTGCTAAAAACAGCCTATCCTGCCTTGACAGAGTACACAATAGACTTCGTGGCTTAGTGGGAGATGCCCTTTTCTCTTCCCTGCAACCTCTCTCCCACAGAAGAGACGTTGCGAGCCTGTCTTTGTTTTATCGTTATTTCCATGGCAGGTGCTCGTCTGAGCTCCAATCCCTCGCCCCCCCCCCTCGCCAATCTTTCACGAGAAACACCCGTCTGGCTGAAACTACTGTCAATAATTTTCCCCACTCTTTATCTGTGCCTAAATTTAAACGTAGCAAAGCTTCTTTCTTAGAACTGCACGCCAGTGGAACTCTCTGCCGTTTGCCTGTTTTCCACCTGACTACAACTTGGACGTCTTCAAGCCCAACATAAACAAACTCCTGACAAACCGCCCCCTTAAGTAAGACACTCTATCAAAACCCCCAATACTAATGATTACTACAATACTATCTCATTGATTACTGTACATGCAATAACTCTTATCCCTGAGTGGCCTTCGGGCCTTGATAAGTTGTGACCCCCATGTAAAAAAAAAGAGACCCGTTCACTTTTATAGATATATAGATACTCCTCACTAAACGCAAACGGCTTCGCATGCATGAACCGTTCCTTCTACTGCATAATCCAATAATCCATCTAACTCATTCTCCTGACGATGTATGGACGAAAGACGAAAAGCAAAAAAAAAAAAAAAAAAAAGGAAAAAAGAAAAATTTCTTCGAAAAGAAGAATCTAACTATAAGACATTTATTAATACTTTTAATCTATAAACAAAAAACATCATCAGAATAATTGTAAAAATAAAAAGGTACAACTAAACAAAATCTCTCTACTGTCTTTAACACGGTTTATTTAACTATATACATGTATATATGTACACACACACACACGCACACACACATACACACTTATATATAGATATAAAACATTTTCGTAATTTTCTTAAATTCTACGCAATTATGCAGAATATAGAAACTATGCATAAATAGAATTGGGCGTAATGGTGAAATAGAGCCAACCATCTAATAAATCGTAGAAAATGCATAAGTAATTAATTAACTCTCGTTTTTTTAAATGAATATTCTAATTAGTTAACCTTCATAAAGTTGCCCACATATCCATGACTGAGTATATTAAGAAGCTCGTTTTAATAATTTTTGAGTAGAAAACGTAGGCTTTTACTATCGATAAGTATATAGAAGATATATATGTTTATCTCGTTTTGTAAACTGAATAAAACAACCAAATCCTAACCCATTTGATAACCCAACGGGTCATACCATTGTAATATATAAACAATCATTTGTTATATATTTTATATTTCTCACACAGAGGTTTTTTTTTTTTAAATCTAAAAGAAAAATAAATCTGAAATATATTTTAAACTTAGAGATCTTATTTTTTTTTATCATGTTCTCCTTGAGTATATCATCAATAACATCTAGGGATTTTTTTTTTTTTTAGAAATTTCTTTGATTGTTTATTGGTGACTTTGTGGTGTTTGTCCAATCAAGAAGACATTGGCGTATCTCAGTACTTGTATCCGGAGAAAGCAAACAAAGAAACAAACAAGAATTAAAAAAAGTACACACACACACACACACACACACACACACACACACACACACACACACACACACACACACACACACACACACACACACACACATAATCTAATGAGAAACTCTCAGTCTCGTTAAAAAACCCAAAAAAGCAAACGTTACGTCAAACGATACAAATCAAGATAGAAATGATTTCCTATCACAGTTGCCATTACGGTACGATAAAATAAAATCTTGATAAGAAACAAGTATTAAAAATGACACAAGATTGACGTCTGAATTTGGCAAACATATTTTTGGAAACAATAGTTGAATAACCAACGTTGCTGCTGATGCTACTACTGCTGCTACTACTACTACAACCACTACTACTGCTGCTGCTACTACTACTACTACTACTACTACTACTACTACTACTACTACTACTAACGTCGCTTCTACGACTACTTCTACGAATAACAATGCGACTACTCGTACGACTAATCATAAAATACTCCATGTAAGTGTTTCAGGAACGAAATGAAAATGGTTCAAGCAATAACATTTCCTGTATCGAAGACTTCCGCCATCTCTTGCAAGTATAGTAAACGATTAGCCATACTACTACTACTACTACTACTACTACTACTACTACTACTACTACTACTACTACTACTTCGGCGACGTTGAGGACGACGACCACGACGATGATGATGATTTGTTTTGCCTGTTGTTGAGTATCGTCCATTCATTTCATCTGAATAAATTATTGTTGGCATTCGTTTCTCCGATATCTCTCTAGTTAGAAATCTCTCCAGAAACGCACCGGATACTTACAACAGGAATCATATGGTTGCTAACATCCCTAAGTGAAAGCTTTTCTGTAGAAAGAACTGGATTTGAACTTGAGACACCCAGGTTTTCAATCCGTATCATTAACCACTTAATCACCGTCACCCCCTGCTGTTACTGCTACTGTTGCTGCTGCTGCTGCTGATGCTGATGATGATGATGATGATAAAAAGGTTAATAAGGCGAAGAATGTAATCAGAACATTCAGACTTGAACTTACAGGTTGAAGACAACGCCTGACTGAGATAAGAATACAGAGAAGCATTTCCCAGGGTGACCCTCTATTTATAGGCATGATACAACTCAACTACCTGTTTATGAAAACGTGATGCAGGATAAAAGTTTACAGACACAGAACAAAAAATACACTACCTCATGTATATGGACGACCTGAAGCTATTTGAAAAAAAAAAAAAAGCAAAAACGAACCGGAAAAGCTAATAAACAAGACTATAATATTCAATATTAATATTAATAACAATAATAATAAAGAAAAACAATTGTTGCTTCGGTAGTTGATTTCTTACATTTCAGTATTTGTAGCCATTTTCTGAAGTCGTCTACTATTTTTACATAACAGAACCTATTCAGTAGCCCAGCAAATTTTATATTAATACAATTAATTAATTGATTGATTATTATGTTTAAAACAATCAAGTATTACCTGTTCTATACTGATGCCAAAAAAACTCGTTACACAAAACTCGACGCTCTGCGCTCAAACACTTTCAACTTCCAAACACGATGCACTACTGCTAAGACTCACTAGTCCAAAGTCTAATTAAAAAATCTATCCAGTATCTGAAAAACTGTCTTATTAATTTCAAACCGGAAGCATCTGATTTACAGATTAGGTGACAATATAGGAAGCATATAAAGAGAAACGCGGTTCTTTTCTTTTCTTTTTTCTTCATTCTTTTTGACCGCACGGGACCCTTCAGGCTGCACAAAACAGTTTGTACCAACTTTTAATGCGTTTAATTACAGAAGTGTAACATATCTTGCCTTTGGTAATATTTCAGACCACATAGAACCAGGTCGGCGAGTTTTCGGCCGAGCATTTTTGTTGCTAAAGCACAAACTTTACATCATTTCACCGCTATTTCCACAACTCTGTTTATGACCCAAATACATAACTTCGAACTTTCCGGTGACCGATATGAAACTCTCTAAGAATTTTTTCTTGAATGCTGCAAGTTCGACCACTCAATCATTGTATATCGTTGTTTTTCTTTTCCTGTTCGAGAGTAATTCATGAGTCTTTGCGTTATATCTTCAAGTGTTACCAGAAATTTGCCAAGGACGGTACACACAGCATTTTTTTCATTTCAGCTTCAGTTTTTAGGGAGGTGTCTTCAAGCGGTTAAGCATATTTTGATGCCAGTCTAGACAAATGATCAACATGACTGATTTTTAAAGATGAGATTTAATCCATTTCGGGATTGGAATTTACGAAAATAGTCCCCATCTCAATAGTATGTTCGCAATAAGCATAAACAACCTTCTTTTCAACTCATAAATTGTTAATTGTGGCTTAGGGTAAGTCTGTAATAAAATATTTTCCGGGAATGACGAAATTTTGTAACTGCAAAAATAATACCCAAAGCTTTTCGATTTGTGAATAACTTTTTTTGCGGGTAATACTGCACGAGACGCGTACGTTTCATCTAACCGTCATCCAAACTCTAGTTCGTGGTAGGCATAATCAATTTTATGCTTTGAATGAAATGTAACAATGATTTTGGGGGAATTTGTAAGAATTCGTTCCCTACATTCAAGATAGTTTTATACATTAGGTCATCCCAAAAGGTCGTAAACACTTGCGAAAAATTGAACGTTTAGGCAATTATTAATTTTTTTTTCGTTTATATTGTTACCGTGATCTGCATCTTTCTATTCCAGATGGCACTTGATGAAACTGAGCTGCGCGATCGATTCAGCAAGAAAGCCATGTTGTGCGTTTGGTAGGACTTTGAAAGAATCGTGCATCTTGACTTAATTCCGAATGGTCGTGCAATCAGTGCTTAACTTTACTGTAGCAACTGGAGCGGGTCTACGAAAAGTTGAAGCAAAAGTACCCGGCTCTTATCAAATCAGCTGAAAGCACACCAATAACCGCTATGAAGACCGAAGACAAGTTTGAAGAGCTAGACGGCATTGAGGTTCTGCCACATCAAGTCTGTAATCCTGGCCTATTCCATCAGATTATGGTCTTTTTCGCTCAATGCAACCCTTTCTGAAGGACTGCCGATTTGACTCGTTTAATAAAGTCGAGGAACTTGTTTCTCCCTTTTAGTTTCTATTTATGTTGTTATTTTAAGTCCAGCATAATGCAGGATATAAGTATTTTAAGTATCGGTTTCTATGTAGACATCCATGAACTACATCTTGTCGTCTATTTAATAGTTCTTCGTCTGATATTAATATATGGTATACTTCTTGTATGCAAATGTATCTTTTTGATTTGGTAGGTTTATATTTATTCGCTTTACCTACTATGGAACATCTTAATTCATATTCAATTTTATTTTTCTTTAGTTTTTGTACCCATAGTGCTAGTGTGGTTGAGTTTTTCTTTGTTTTCTTATTTTTAATATTCGTGTTAGTTCTATTGCTATCTACATTATTGCTTTTGTATCTATTACTTTTTTCATCTCTGCTATTGCTTTCATTGTGGTTTTCGTTGTTTGTAGTGTTGTTTTCTTTCTCGGTATCTAGTTTAAACAATATTAGGTGATTCCGATTGATTTCTGTCCTGAAAAAACAATTTCAATACTACCTAGATAAAACTTAGTTTCACTACTAGTTATAATATCTGCACATTTATATACAATGTCTGAAGTTAAACAGTTCTCACCTAGTGGGCATTCAATAGGGTTTCGCCAGTTACAACTTTTTTCATTGTTAGGTTAATTTATATTTCTATGACCATTTACACTAATATTGTTTAACCTCGTATTGTTGAAAGTAATTATATTTTTTGTTAAGTTAGCTGAGGTTGAGAAGGTTAACTCGACAGTTTTTTTTTTAAATTACGTTACCTCGTTTACTACCTGACGGAAAATGTTTGTTTACAATTTAGTAAAATTCCCTCAGTATATTATTTTTCGCTGATAGTGGATTAAACTACGTTTGGCTCTTTCTTCTATTGTTGACATCACTTTCTTTTTTATTATAGTTTAAACTTTCATTTCATTAACTTTATTTATTCTATGTTTTGGTTTTACGTTACATTTACCATTTTACGTTAAATTTAGCCTTTTTATATTTCGTCATCGCCATGTTACCTGATATTAAATTGATGATCTGGTAAGGGCTTGGTTAAAATGAGTTAATAGGCTGGAAGATCTCGCTGAAACATAAGATCGCGGATTGCCCACTTATTAACGAAACAGCTGTAATGGGAAAATTCACGATGGAATAAAAGAAAGTTATAAAAAAATTGTAAGCCTGTGAGTTTTAGCAAAATTTTATACTGTTGGATATATATATATATATATATATATATATATATATATATATATATATATATATATATATATATATATAATATAAAGCTGAACGGCTCTGTGTGTGTCTGGTCACGAACAGGCTCCTATATGGTTGACTATTATAGAAAACTGATCACATATAATGATAGAAGATGTATCGAGACACAAGAATGGGTATGTATGATCTGGCATAATGATGATTCATTAAAGTTGTGGGGTCTGCGTACGCGCCTGGTCCACAAAGTATGGAAATAAAAAAAAAATTAAAAATTAAAAAAAAACGTTTACAAGTGTTTTTGATATAGATGTACATAAGAATACTTTGATAAGTATGTTTTAACTTAAATAGGGATGGTATGATAAAATTGTGGGGTCAGCGTTCGCGCCTGGCCTTCATAAAATGGAAATAGGAACAGACTTTAATAAAGACTTTTCATATCTATCTGCGTAAGTATACTTTGATAATTATGTTTCAGTTTGAAGAAATATGGTATGATAAAATTATGGGGTGTTCGTTTGCGTCTGACCTCCGTAGAATGGAAATATGTCACAAAGTTTAACACGGTTTTTTTAAAATATATTTTCACAGAATATTGTGATAAGTGTTTCAGCGTGAAGAGGTATGGTATAATAAATTATGTGGTTTATCTATTTTATTTTTACTTTCATCATATTTTGCTTTGGTTTTGATACCTCCAAATTCGAAGCTATCTCTTTACAACCCTTCCTTTTCATAACCTATCATACTTTCATAAATCAGAGTCTATTTTCTGTAGGCTGTTTTTGACCCCAGTCAACGACGGGTACTTTTGCTAGTATATATATATATATATATATATATATATATATATATATATATATATATATATATAAAACACTCTTATCCTCTAGTGACTTTCTGGCCTTGATAAGTGATAACTACCACCTAAAACAACAAAAAAGTTCTTTATTTGGCAGCATGTACTTCAATGTTGTAACCATTTAGCTGAACATGCTGTATGGAAATTGCTGAAACGTAAAAAAAAAAGCGAAAGAGATAGATAGATAGATAGAGAGAGAGAGAGAGAGAGAGAGAGAGAGAGAGAGAGAGAGAGAGGGAGAGGAAGGGGGAGTGGAGAGTTAGTGGTAGATAAATGCGGTGCAGATTCTTCATAAATAAACTAATCGCCCCTTTAGAAGATCGCAAGAATCCATGGTAAGCTAATGAGAATCTTTGTCAATTTTATCCTCATAAATGCCATCTAAAATTCATGGCGCTTTCGTTTTCGAAAATCAATTGCAGCGGCAACCATTTTTGGGTTAGTCGCCATTTTTGGTGCTTTTATGTTTTTGTCTTTCATTAAAAAAGTATTTTGTCCCTTTTGGAATAATTCTATTTTTATCTTTATATTTCTTTGTAGTTAGCTTTTTTGTTTTTCGTTTTCTGAATTGCTTTTTTTTTTCCGTGACAGGCAAATTTGTTTATTTTTCATTAATTTTTTTCCATTTTAGACGAGTCATTTAGTTGACTATATTACTATTTTTTTTTTATTATACTGCTTATTAAATTTTATTTTTTTTTTATTATACTGCTTATTAAATTTTATTTTTTTTTATTATACTGCTTATTAAATTTTTTTTTTTATTATACTGCTTATTAAATTTTATTTTTTTTATTATACTGCTTATTAAATTTTATTTTTTTTTATTATACTGCTTATTAAATTTTATTTTTGTTTTATTATACTGCTTATTAAATTTTATTTTTTTTTTATACTGCTTATTAAATTTTATTTTATTTTTATACTGCTTATTAAATTTTATTTTTTTTATACTGCTTATTAAATTTTATTTTTTTTTATTATACTGCTTATTAAATTTTATTTTTTTTATTATACTGCTTATTAAATTTTATTTTTTTTTATTATACTGCTTATTAAATTTTATTTTTTTTATTATACTGCTTATTAAATTTTTTTTTTATTATACTGCTTATTAAATTTTATTTTTTTATTATACTGCTTATTAAATTTTATTTTTTTTATTATACTGCTTATTAAATTTTATTTTTTCCTTTTCAATTTTTTTATACATTTATTTTTAAGGAAAAATCTTCCTTTTCGTTACTTTACTTTGGGCATATTTAATTATATTTAATTGTATTTAGTTTTAATTTTTTACTCGAATTCTTTACTTTCGTGTTTTTATTTTTTGAGAAATTTGTTTTTTTTCCTATACATTATTTTTTCACTTACTTACCTTCTTTTATATTCTTTTGTTTTATTATATTGTTCGCCATTTTTCTTTTTGTTTTTCATTAAAAAAGAATTTTTTCCTTTTTAAAATAATTCATTTTTATCTTTATATTTCTTTGTAGTTAGCTTTTGTTTTTGTTTTCTGAATTGTTTTTTTTTCCGTGACAGGCAAATTTGTTTATTTTCCATTAACTTTTTGCCATTTTAGACGAGTCATCGAGAAACTCTAAATTTGAAAAAAAAAGGGTATTTCAATATGTCTGCTACTCTACCTATAATATTACGTTTCTGGATTTTTTAGATGAGGACGGATTATTTGTATTATTTAAATTCTTCGAACTACTGTTCTCACCTTGATTATGATTTTAACAACGTTTAAGTCTATGTAACCTCCGACCTTTTTTTGGGTGTATCTTGTTGAACTTGGTAAAATTCACTTGTAAGTTATACTCTTCTGGAGGTTGAAGGTTCAATCCTCAATGTGGGCAACAATCAAAATACAATTGCGAATTACTTAGAATTTCTATCCAGTCATGACTGACGGAACAAGAGCATGCTACTATGTATTAAATAAAGAATTCCGTTAAGAAAATTAGTGCAGAATCTTGAATTCGACAGGAAGATTCCCGAGATCAACAAGATACGCTTATATCGACTGAAACACTGTGAAAATAACACCCAAAATGAGAAGAGAGATTATGATATAATCGACACTTTTTTTTTATCCCTGTTCATATTTGATTGTTTGCTAAATGAATATCTAAAGTTCTTTTACAAATAAAAAATATTACATTAATATTAAAATGCCTCTTTTCCTCCAAACATATCAGGCTTATACCATATATATATATCCATTCTAAAACTCTTTTAGATAAAACGTTTCTGAATTTTTGAGATGAGGATTCGTTATTTGTATCATTATTCATCGGACTACTGTTCTCATCTTGAGTGTTAGTTTCACAACGTTTCGGTCGATATGACCTCCGACCTTCTTCAGGTGTATTTTGTCGAACTCGGGAATGTTTCTGTAAAAATTGGAAATTATGACGGAATTTCGAGCGGAACACTTTATTTACTTCTCGGGGGTAGTGTGCTCTTCTTCCGTCAGCCATGACTGGATAGAGATCCTAAGTAATTCGCAAATGTATTTTTCGGTCGTCCACACTTTTTATTGGTTCACAACGTTGACGAAGGTCAGAGGAAGTTGGCCGAAACGTTGTGAACCAATAAAAAGATCCAAAAACAACAACTAATAAAGATGAGACTAATAGTCCGAAATAAAAATAAAATTAACATATAATGCTCGTCTAAAAAAAAAAAAATGAATTCCAATTAAGGAATAATATATATATATATATATATATATATATATATATATATATATATATATATATATATATATATATATATATATATATATATATATATATATATATATATATATATATATATATATATATATATATATATATATATATATATATATATATATATATATATATATATATATATATATATATATATATATATATATATATATATATATATATATATATATATATATATATATATATATATATATATATATATATATATATATATATATATATATATATATATATATATATATATATATATATATATATATATATATATATATATATATATATATATATATATATATATATATATATATATATATATATATATATATATATATATATATATATATATATATATATATATATATATATATATATATATATATATATATATATATATATATATATATATATATATATATATATATATATATATATATATATATATATATATATATATATATATATATATATATATATATATATATATATATATATATATATATATATATATATATATATATATATATATATATATATATATATATATATATATATATATATATATATATATATATATATATATATATATATATACCAATCGGTACGGACCCGACTATGGAAGATCAGATAATAAATAAACGTGGATTTATAAGATCAAAGAATTCAACCTTGATCGCCCTTCGGGGCCCGTGGCGCAGTTGATAGAGACGTTGAATCTCTACGGTTCCAGATGAACATTGTCTGAAGATAGCGGTTTCAATCCCACCCAAAGTGTGCCAGAGGTAATTGGTCAAAAATGTGATGAGATGACAATAACTACGGATGGCAGTGATGGCTGAGAATGCAGTTAGGAGATTCGAAGTTCCTATCCGTCGCGGTTACCACCTGACGAAGGTCAGAGGAAGTTGGCCGAAACGTTGTGAACCAATAAAAAGATCCAAAAACAACAACTAATAAAGATGAGACTAATAGTCCGAAATAAAAGTAAAATTAACATATAATGCTCATCCCCCCCCCCAAAAAAAAGATGAATTCCAATTAAGGAATATATATATATATATATATATATATATATATATATATATATATATATATATATATATATATAGCCTAGCTGGAGTCCGAACACGGTACCCTTTAATAATAATAAAGGGTTGGGTTCAAGACTCCTAACAAACAGTTCCCCAGTTCGATACAAAACACCGAAACGTTGTGACAATAACAACCAAGATGAGGAAGTCAGTCCGACAATCTCAATAAATAAAAACACCTCATCTAAAAATACAGACAATTAATATATATATATATATATATATATATATATATATATATATATATATATATATATATATAATGGAATTCCAACGAGAGAAAAAATGTATATTTTTTAATGAGTGGGGCAACCAACAATTGTTGTTTTTTTTTTCATATTTTCATTTTTAAATTTCATTATCATAACTTTTTAAATCATTGCAAGGATTTTTTTACGCGTTTCGGACGTTCTTTAAAGCGTCCTCTTCCGAAAGTATTCAGAATGTAAAATATTTTTAATATATTCAAAATGTATAAACGCGTTTTTGCTGACCATTTTGATGACATGTTTCCAAGAGGTGGGAATATATGTAAATGTTTCTAAAAGACTTCATGGGTGTGTTCCTCCCCTACCCTTGTTTATTGGGAGTCAGACCACGGCCATTGGGTGTCGTTGCTTTTTGCTTTTCCCTCCCTTTTCTGACGTTTCTCATTTTCCCCCTTTATTTATTCTTCTTCTTACTTGCGTGGAGGTGTATAACGAATTAGTGCTTGGTCAATTAAATGCGTCTGTGTGTGTGTGTGTGTTTGTTTGAATGTGGGTGTGTGTGTGTGCGAGCGTGTGTATGTGTGTTTGTGTGTTTGTGTGTTTGTGTGTGGGGGAAGGGTGTGTGAGTGTGTGTATGTGTGTGTGTGTGTTTCCTTGTCTTGGTTTGTAGAATGTGTTTTATGTCTTATAGTTTAAGTAAACCTTGTCTAGAATTCGTTATTTGATGTCTCCATTCAATTTTGCTTTTTAAATATTAATTTCTTTCTAATGTGATATTTGTTTTAGTCGTAGTCGGTTGGGGTATTTGTTATGTAATATTTGTTGATATAAAAAAATCGATCTTTATGGATAGACATAAGGTATTGTTTTTTTTTGGTGTTCCATTTATTTGTCTCCCCACGTGAGCAGGGCCAGACACGGGGTCGGTTTTCAAAGTAGGGATGATCCCAATTTCTCAAAAGGAGGCACTCTAAATAGGCACAAGATATATTTTAGTTTCACGTACGACCCAAAAGCGACATCATTTATTTATTTATTTTTGCATTTTCAGTGATCGGGAGATCCTATTTATTAAAAAGGAGAATAGAAGGTAACAGCATACTATAAACATTAAATTAGTATATACTAATGAAATGTTTGTAGTATGTTATTACCTTCTTTCCTTCGTTTTAATAAATAGGATCTCCCTATCGCATAATTAACAATCTGTAAACCGTAACACACGTAGATACGTACGTCAAATATACTACAATATTAATATAGATTTGTTATTGTTTTTTTTTTCAAACGATAAATACGGTTAATATTTGCTCCGCCTCGAAGCTCATTTTTCTTTTTTTATTTACTTAGAAAGTCCTCCTTTAATTTGTTTGGACGTATATAACATTTTTATTTATTTATTACTTTTTAAAACAGTAATCTACGTACACGCGTGTTTCGAGGTAATTACCTGTCGTCAGCGTAGCTCAACTGTTTCTAGGGATCGAACGTCAGACCATGTAAATAAAAATGTTATATACGTCTAAACAAATTAAAGGGCGACTTTCTAAGTAAATAAAAAAAGAAAAATGAGCTTCGAGGCGGAACCAATATTAACCGTATTTATCGTTTGAAAAAAACAAAAGAAAAAAAAAATCTAAATTTATAAGCGATAAAAATAAACAGTAAAAGTCATCTAGGGTTCGTGGCCTAATGGTATAGGCACCGGACTGTGGTAAACATGGTCTGACGTTTGATCCCTAGAAACAGTTGAGCTACGCTGACGAGAGGTAATTATATATATATATATATATATATATATATATATATATATATATATATATATATATATATATATATATATATATATATATATATAACTACTTCATTTATTCACATAAATTTAATATACGAAAGTATAGATTTATGCGTAAACTTTAAGTATTTACTTCAACAGTGCTCAATACGTAGGTAGAGCTAGTTAGTAATTTATAAAATATATATGGCGATTAAGCTACACTGAATATTCTGCGTTTCATCCAACTATAGGATTCGTCAGGCTTATGCGCGAATTCTGTGGTTGCTTCTTGTTTTTATATATGTTGAGGATTTCTAGTTGGCCAATCAGCTTTCTAGTATCCACCGCGCCCCTTCCTATCAGCCAATGGACATGCATTTTATCAAACAAAGGATCTGTTTTAGAACTAGGTTAGTGGTTTTAGGTAGACGTTCTCCTTTTTTTTCTATACATATAAATATACCTATGTGTACACACATACACGCACATATATATACATATATATACATATATACATATATGTGTGTGATCGTTTATGTATATTCATGTTTATTTAATTTATTTATTTGTTTGTTTTCTATTGTTATTATTAGTTTTAAAATATATATATGACTAGCATTTCAGCCCGGCGTTGCCCGGGTGTTTGGAGGTGTATGCTGAGCAAAAAAAAAAAAAGAGTACATTTTTTTTTTAATTTGACCTCTATTATGACCCCTTAAAATTTATAGTTTCGGGCTCAAATCACTTTATTAAGTTAGATCCAGGTTCAAGGAACGTATATCTAAAATTTCAAGTGTCTAGACCCAAAATTGTCGGAGGAGTTTGGTAGAGTTCTCAGAGGTCAAATCGTTGAAATTTGACCCCTTAACAGCCAAATTTCTGGCTGACACCCGTCACATCGATTTTCCCAAATCTCAGTACCCGGTATTTCAAATTTCGAGTCTATAGACTAAAAATTGACAGAGTTATTGCGTAGGGAAATGTACACAGACAGACACACACACAGACACACAGACACACAGACAGACAGACACGTTCACTTTTATAGATATATAGATAATAACAACAGTACAAAGAAGAAGAAGAATAAGAATAAGAAAAGGAAGATCTCTGTATCTTCAATGCCGTTCGATTATCATTTTATCCGTTTGTGTCGAGTCCAATTGATTCTGTTGTGCTGTTGAATTCACCATGTAATGTATTCCTTAAACCGACGTATTTATCTTGCGAGATTTACGGTCCAAATACGAACCCGCCAAATTTAATAAGATTATCCCTCGTTCCATTAACACATGTGCCACAATATCAGCAGGAGCACTAGCGGGTTCATATATTATCTGGGGTTTGTTAGTGCCTTAATTCTCCTCAACCCAGTACCATTGTCTCCTCCGCGCTTTTCTGGAAATCAATACGTTCGCGGAGGAGGGGAACATCTCATTTGTTACTGAAGTGTTAACGAGAGTGTGATATCACAATCGTCTCAGGAGAAATGGCTACTATGAATTGGACGACCAACAAATTAAAACTGACCGGCGCTAAATTGATTAGATGGGTTCTTTCTGAATTTTACGGCGTATCAACCCATCTGGAAACACATTGGCATAGCACAATATACACGTTAAACGATAAACGATTAGAGATATTACGAAGAAATAAAATCTATCAATAATTAAGTCTCTTCATCGATTTATAGATACTATTGAAAAAAAACCCCAAAGTTATGAAAGCCTCTAATTTTATTTTAATCTTATTGACCTCGAGCAAAGCACATTGCCATTTGGACGCAAGAGGCTATTTGGGACCATTACAAGGACACTATGCAGGGAGTTGAGCAGCAAGATGTCTATTGACATTACACTTTTGTATGTAAGTACAGTCAGGAAAGCTGGTACCGGAAAGAAATTCCAAAGTCTAGCAGCCCTAGGGAAGAAACTATTAAAGTTGAAGGTTTCCGGTATTTAGATATCTCTAAAGTGAAGGGGTGAGATTTTGCTATGTACATCGAGTGGCCAGAAGTACTACTAGTTTGTCAGAGCACATTTCATTAAAATGCTTGTAAAATAGGCACAGAGATGGAAACTTTGCGGCGATGGGACAGGGGTTGGAGTTTGGTTGATATTAATACAATAAAATAAGATAAAATAAAGATAAATGAATTTGAAAAAAAAAAAAATTATATAAAATATATATAAAATATATATAAAATACATATAATTTTTCTTTTAATTTTAAAAAATTGAAAAATTTTTTTAAAAATAAAATAAAAATATTTTAAAATAAAATAATTTTTTTTGGAATTCAGGTTTTATCTTTTTTACTATCCCAGTTTATAAGAAATTGCTCTCCTATGTATACAGTTTTTCCGGGATTCGCTCTGCACATTTAAACAGCTAATTTGTGGGTCGTGAATTGACCGTAGAATATGGTATCTCTCTGCACTTCAAAGTGAGCAGTGTTTGAATTCTGGAGAGTATTAGGGTTTGTGTTCAATTTTCCTCTTTTTAATGGTAAAAGGTGCACCCTTTTTTAAAGCTCCCACACGCGGGTTTCTAAGGATGTCTTAATCCTTTTTTTTTTTCGCTCTAAAGGAGCTCATATGTGAATTAGATCTTTGCTTAAATGATCCATGTGCCATTCCGATGTATTTTCAGGCATGATTTACAATTGCCATCCAATGGGCACTAATTTTTGGTACTGCATTAACTATCTTCTTTGATTCTCTAAAGATGATGGACTTAATCGATGGTTATTGCCGAGTAATTTACTTTAACAGCGTTTCTATTAAAGATTTTATGCAGTCCGTGTATTTTTTTAGAAAATGTTTATCTAGAAGCCTAAGGAGAAAATGCCTTGCTCTTGTTTTAGTATTAAGAGAGATCGGATGTAACATAAAACCCTTCCATAAACTAAATGAAAAACTCATATACATAAATAAAGGTTCATGACATTCACACACAGTTTAAAAAATATGGTAGTTAATGCTAGCAAAAAACCAATCAAGAAAGCGCCATATTATAATGATGCACTACTTAAAAGTGGATGCAGAAAGAACATAAAATTTCAACAAGAAAATATCAAAAGAAATACAATTTGGTTCTATTTAATTGTAAGAGTTTAATATAGTATACGAATTCCTTTAGGCCACATAAGCATCCCCCCAAACAAGACTACATTGAAATTTTAAAATTCTAAACAGAATTTTAATATGAATAAAATAGAAGTTTGATTTGATATTCGGATTTGTTTTAAATTTTAAATCAACGTCAGAAAATTTTTATTTTAAATTCAAATATGGAGCTAATATAAAAGTAATTTTTTTTTATTGAAGTTAGAGTTAAGTAAATAAATTTTTTTTATTGAAGTTAGAGTTAAGTAAATAAATTAGTCATATCTGAAAAAAATAGGGTTTTATAATAACATTCCTATATGGTAGGGTTCTTCAGGCTATTTAAAAAAAATTAACACATTATACCCATATTAAATAGGGCGGGTGAAAGAATGCAAACATTGTATACGGTATAGATAGTAAAAGGAACAGAGGTAAATAAAAATAATAATCTATATATTAATACGATAGCATACGTCTTATTTTGTGTCACGCTTACATCTTTTTTTCTTCCGAGTGACTGTCGTTTGATTGTTATGACCTTCCATTTCTCGTAATAAATACTTTTACCAAAAATTCTTTATAAGTTTTGGTTTCGGTTTTGATTATAGCTGATGGCACTCAACTGTTATATATATATATATATATATATATATATATAATTTATTTTTTTTTGGAAAAAGAAATCCAGCAGAGTGCTCAATTATAGGGAAAATCCAATAGTAAGAGGGTATTTATATTTTATATTTTATTTACAGAAGATTTTTAAATGAGACAAGTCATTGGTACCGTCGGTTTCAAACCCGGTAATTAAAACCGTTTTAGATACCTATATCAAGTTCTCTTCAGCCAATACTCAAAAAGAAAAGCAAAAGAAAAAGAGAAATTTTATATGCTATATTTTTTTTTCTGTTATATATTTTTTCAATATATTTGAAGTGTTAATCGCGTCGCTTATGAAAAATATATTTTTTAATTCTACCAATTTTAAAGTCTTTTCGGTCCCAAATTGAACCATTTCTAACTCAACCAGTCCAAGGGAGATAATCTTACAAAGTTCTTCTGAGAGATGAGTATTGGCTGAAGAGAGGTTGATATAGGTGTCTAAAACGGTCCCAATAATCGGGTTTGAAACCGACGGTACCAATTACTAGTCTCATCTAAAAACTTTCTGTAAACAAAATACAATATTATATATATATATATATATATATATATATATATATATATATATATATATATATATATATATGTATCTCTCTCTCTCTCTCTCTCTATATATATATATATATATATATATATCTATATATATATATATATATATATATATATATAGATTTTTACGGGTACATAATTGCATAACACTTTTGAAGAACACCGAACGTAGTGTCATAATTAATTGCTGAGGGTTCAGTTTTTTTTCTTCGCACGAGAATTTACTTAAAAATTCTTCCAGTTGTATCCATTAATTTGCGCCAACCATCTCTGTGTGTAGCAAAGAGAGTATACCCATAATTTAGAAGTTATGGGTATTCGCTGAGATTGTTTCTCTTTTTTTCTTTCCTATTCCCTATAAAATTTCCTTTTTTTTTTACCCACCCTATTAATTTATGGTCTTTTGACCACGTTTTAAAACGATGCTTTCTCCCCCGTGGCCAACGTTAAAAGACGTCCCGATAGGGTTTTTTTTTGCCTCACCCCACATTTATAACTGTTATCTAATTTATGCATTAGAATTCTATTTTGGGGTTCTTTTCGAAAAGTTCTTTTAAATGGTTTATATTTAAACTGTAGAAAAAACCCTAAACCCTCAGCAATTAATTATGACACTACCTTCGGTGTTCTTCAAAAGTGTTTTAAAATTATGTACCTATAAAAATTATATACATATATGTATATATATATATATGTATATATATATATTATATATATGTATATATATATTATATATATATGTATATATATATATTATATATATGTATATATATTATATTATATTTTGTTTACATATATATCCATATATATACATTTATACATATATATATATATATATATATATATATATATATATATATATACACTTGTGCCCGATATTATTCATACCCCACCTTGAAAATTGAGTTTATTATGTGTAACTTTGTAAGAATTTATGGTTTACGTCCATATTGATACATATTCTTAATAAACCTCTTCTGATCATTTTCGTCATTTTAAAATCTCGGGATACTTGTAATAAAAGAAATATACAGCTATTTATAAAATCTGCAATGTTCAAAAATAATCATACCCCCTTATTTTTCAGTATTAATCGAGTCTCTGACTGTTTGTTTCCTGTTTGATTCTTATTTTGAATGCTTTTATACAACCTTTGATTAATTTCATTTCGTTTTCTGCATTTTTCAGAAATTAAAATGATATCAACTGAAAACCAATAAAAGAATAAAAATTATTAGAATGGGGAATAAAAAAGAGTTTAGTAATTATCTTAGGGCTAAAATTGCGAATTCACATAAGGATGGTTTAGGTTACAAGTCAATTTCCAAGAAATTTGAGGTCCCTACAGCAACAGTACAGAGCATCATCAAAAAATTCCAGAGCCACCACACAACAAACAACTTGATTGGTAGAGGAAGGAAAAGGAAACTGTCTGCTAGAGCCACCAGGAATATTGTAAGAAGTGTTAATGCAAATCCAACCACCACTACTAAGGACATTTTAGAAAATCTGGAGTCTTCTGGCATAAAAATATCAAGGCAAACATTGCAAAGGACTCTGCATGAAAATGGTCTGAAAGGAAGAAGACCAAGAAGGACTCCATTGCACACCGGAAAACACCTTGCAGCACGTCTAAAGTTTGCTAGGACCCATGTGAATTCTCCAGAGTCCGTTTTCTCAAGTATTTTGTGGACTGACGAAACAAAAATTGAATTGTTTGGCCATATGGATGCTTCTTACGTTTGGAGGAAGAAAGGAGAAGCTTACAACCCAAAGAACACCATACCCACGATGAAACATGATGGTGGTAGCCTAATGTTTTGGGGCTCTTTTTCGGCTAGTGGTCCAGGTAGTTTGGTCAAGATAGATGGAACCATGAAGAAGGAGCAATATTTGGAGATACTCCAGAAAAACATTAGACAGGATGCGGAGAATCTCCATTTAGGACCAAACTGGGTCCTTCAACAGGATAATGATCCAAAACATACTGCCAAAATAGTCAAGAAATGGTTTGAGGATAATCAAATTAATGTTTTGGAATGGCCTTGCCAGAGTCCCGACCTGAACCCTATCGAAAACCTCTGGCACATATTGAAAACTGAGGTTAAAAAGCGGAAACCTAGAAATTTGAGGGATTTGGAGAACTACTGCATTGAAGAATGGTCAAAAATCAGTGTTGATGCTTGTAAAAACCTTGTTAATAAATATCCAAAACGGTTACAGGCAGTTATTAAGAATAAAGGGCATGCTATTGACTATTAGTAAGAGAGGTATGAATAATTTTGAACTAGTGCCATTATTGTTTTTCTTTGTATAATGTTTCAAACTTGCATAATTTATTTATTTGTTGAGTTTAAATTAAATGCCTATGCTTGATTTATTGTCTGAAATCCCTTTAATATTGTCTACCTTCTGGTTTGAGCAATATTCTTATAGAAATCTCAAAGATCCGAGGGGGTATGAATAATATCGGGCACAAGTGTATATATATATATATACATAAGAATACATATTTATATAAATATATATACATATATACATATATATAAAGATATAAATACATATATATATACATATATATACATATATATATGTATATATACATATATATTTAAAACTTTTGAAACCACTACTATATCAATATGTAATAGTGATTTCAAAAGTTAAAATACATGACTATATACAATATAATAAACAATAAAATATTGACTATGTTAATAAATAATAAATACGCATAAAATAAAATATCATATTTAAGCTTATTTTACGACCGGGAAACGCCGGGCGAACGGCTAGTGAAACATATTTGTCAAATTACTTTGATTGAGAAATAAAGCTGGTTAATGCTTTATCATATTAAATATTTTTTCCGGTTTTATGAATGATTTCTGGCTCGTTCATGTTGTGACGTCATACGGACCGATAAACACTTCACACGATAGGTTTAATAAGATTATTCACGTACAGAGAAAATAAATCAAATTCTGCTATCTTTTTTGTGATTGGTCAACCCGATATGTGCGCCTCTTGAAGGTACTTATTGATTCCTTATATTTACCATAAAAAAGAAAGAAACAAATACAGCAAAAAACCAAATGTCCGCCATTGGTAACTTCTATGCACTGCTTCATTTCACTCTCGACATATTTCCGCAATTTCTAGTTTTCGAGGAATCAAAAGAAGAATTGGCCAGAATCCGGATTTCAGGAATCAACTTTGTGTCTTTTTAAATGGCAAGCGAGCGCTGTCAAGGATGATCACACGCTGCGGTCTTTATCCCACTGGACTTGGGCCAATATTGTGATTTTATTCAATATAACTGTCCATTAGTGACCAAAGCGGGAACCAGAAATGAAATAGGCAGAAAACGAGATGTCATAAAATTAAACCATTTTGGGGTTCATGATTAGTTGAAATATCAACCAAACAAGGCGAGATTATGAGGATGTGTGCGTGTATATATATATATATATATATATATATATATATATATATATATATGTATACGAGCAAACAGTTAATAAAACATGTTAAAAAACACTTTGAAATGAGTTAAAACATTTTTTTTCTTTTTTTTACAAGGGTGACACCACTTATCAAGGCCCAGAGGCCACTCGAGGATAAGGGTTAATAGGTATACATTAGTCATTGTGATTTTAGCATAGTAAACAGTGGGAATTTTGAAACTTGGATTACTTAGGGGGACGATTCAATTAGAACTTGTTCACATTGGACTTTTTCTTTTTTTTTTTCATAGGTATCAACTCATTATCAAGGCCAAGAGGCCACTCAAGGATAAGGGTTAAAGAGTGTACAGTAGAAATTGGACAATATAATAATCATTAGTAATGAAAATTTGTTAAATTTGATAACTTATATGGAACGGCTCATCAAGAACTTATTTACGTTAGACTTGAAGACAACCATATTGTAGTCAGCCGGAAAGCAGGAAAACGGAAGACAGTTCCACAGGCGTGCAGTTCTAATAAAAAAGCTTTGTTCATGGAATCTACGTTTAGGTTTAGGCACAGATAAAGAGTGGGGGGAATTATTGATAGTGTTTACAGGTAGACGAGTGTTTCTTGTGAAAGTTTGGCGAGGGGGGACCATAGATTGAAGCTCAGTCGAACACTTTCCATGAAAATAACGATACATCAGAGACAAACTCGCAACATCTCTTCTGTGAGATAGAGGTTGCAAGGAAGAGAAAAGGACATCTCCTACGAGGCTACGAAGTCTATTTTGAACTCTATCAAGGCAGGCCAAGTCCTTTCTAGCAGCTCCTGCCCAGATGTGGCAACAGTATTCCATCCTTGGCCGTATTTAATCTGAAAAGGAAACACTAGATAATCCGCGGAGTTTCGAAGAAATACTTTCCTTCTCATCAGAGGGTAGGAATTAGCAAAATGCGGGATCGGATTTTGCATGTAAAAGTATTTGATGAAACAACAAGTAAGTCAAAGATCTTACTTTATAACAAAAAAGTGAAGCAGAGGGAATATGGTGACGAAAAAGGTGATAACACGTGAATTGATAGTCTGGTGGAAGATAAATAATCCAGTGACGGTAAAATCCAAATATATAACTTCAAGAAAGTTAATTGAAATTCCATTTTCTTTAATATTTATAATATACTGTAATTTTACCATCTTGGATCATTTTGGTAAATTTAATTGTAATTTTTATTTTATTTTTATTTTATATATATATATATATATATATATATATATATATATATATATATATATAACATAAAGATTTATTTACATCACACTAATTTTACTATTAATATAATTCGTCTTACACGTGTTTCGTTTCGTAATGAGAATTCATCAAACATCAAATTCATCAGAGCAGATTTATGTTCCTCGTAAAAACAGCACAGTTTGAGATTTTGTCATTGGTTTAAAAAGATTAAAATTGGTTTAATGAAATAAAAATCCTTAAAAGTCGTGAAGGTAAAAATCTCAATTGTTATATAATTTGTTAGAATGCGTTTTGTATAAAGACGCTTTGGAATCCAGTGCACACGATCAGACTTTTTATTCATATATCGACATATTTGAACTAAGTACAATCTGAGCCATTTATCTATGTTTTCGTATCTAGGGTAACACCAAATATCAAAGAAAAAAATTATTTATAAATAAATATTTTGTTCATAAATAATAATAATAATAATAATAATAATAATAATAATAATAATAATAATAACAACAACAATAATAATAATAATAATAATAATAATAACAACAACAACAACATTAAACCTTAAATTCAATCATATTAAATTTGTCCTTCAAATATATTTTTTCTCTAAATTCATACGAAACTAAATTTGCTAGAATATCTGCTCACATAATAGATTAAGTTATGCAAATAAACATGCCTGGTTAACCGAGAACTAGATGTATATAACTAATATTATACAATAATTTAAAAAATAAATCTCACCTGTCTGTTTAAATGTATATATATATGTGCATGTATGTATGTATGTATGTATGTATGTATGTATGTCTGCCTAAATCTTTCGACAGAAGCGACGGATTTTTACGAAATCGGTATCGTTTTGAAGCTCGACCTTTCTGACGACAAATATTGAAAAATTGGCTAAACTTAAATTAATTCCTTCATCCTTTACTGGACACTTTTCTACAAGGAGAAGTCTCTTTTTTCGCAGATATTTTCGAAAGTCATTCCTTCTTTTTCGATTGACTAGCCTTAATTTAAACGTTCGCCAATTTCGGTTTGGCAATAGACGCAACGGCAAAGACGTTACCTTTTTTTTTTAACATTCTTTTCCTCCTTTGTGATACGGGTTCGAGCCTGCCTGCCTACTACTATTTTTTTTTGTTTTGCTCAACACACATACCTCCAAACACCTAGAAAACGCCTGGCACCCAGACAAATGTGAATATAAAAAATAAATAATATAATGATACGGAGTGGAACGATAAAATTGTCGCCCTAGAAAAGACTACATGATTCCATTTCCGTTTGATGCAAACTGGTTTTCTTTTTGTGTTGCAGATCATCTACTAGTTGGCCAGTTGTGTATAAATCTCAAGAGCGATAGGAGCCTTCTATCATGTCTGAAAGTGACACATATTCAACGAGCGAGATCAGAGATTCCTCGCTGTACGACTCATGCTCTCAAGCGATGCAAGTTATGACAAGACCCTTAAAATGCAAATTCGAACGGTTCAACGCTTGAGGGCACAGCCTAACGTCGTTTCCAGCCACGCTTATGGTCTGTGATATGATTTCAAGTGAGGGTCGGCTTGAAAGTCAACACCAAAGTGTACCTGGATGTAATGAAGAGTATGGTGATCAAGTAGTCGCTGGCAGATTCTGGGTGTGGCAGGTGGACTCGGCGCCGGGCCACATGTCCACAGAGGTCTAGGTTTGGCTTCAGAAGAAGCGCTAAGACTTTGTATCTTTCTCTCACTGCCCACTTCTCCACATGTCTTAACACGCTGGACTACTTTATTTGGTCATACGTCGAGAACACCAACATGACCTCCCATATCACCAAAGTCAGCCTGATCGCTGCCATCCTCCGAGTAATCGTCGAAATCCCACCGGCGCTTGTGGAAAAGGCATACTCCTAGTTATGGACTCGTATCGGGGAGGTGATTGAGGCTGAAGGCGGCTACATTGAGTAGATATCAGCTCTACTACATACTCAAGTTACCTGAATTGATGTTTGTTTCCAATAAAAGTTTTAAAATAAAGCTGTAGTAGTGTTGTCTTTAGGGCGACAAATTTATCGTTCCACACAGTATAAATAAGAAATTCGATGATAGAATATTCATGAAGTTATCTCCCTTATATCGACATTTGCAGTAATATATTTTTTTCTTTCTCCGCCCTTTTCTTCATTTTCCTCTTTTTTCCCCTTTTTCATCCCCCCTTTTTTTTTTCTTAATTGCTGTTAGAAGATTAAATTTCAATTAACTAATCGCGAGTAACCTACGATCAGTTAATTGAAATGAAAATTAAGATTAATATGGGTTTGTTTAGTTGCTAGTTAAATGTAAATAATTCAATATTTTCAATATTTTAGTAATATATAATCGCCTGGAAATGTATATGCATAGTCGAAAATTAAAAAATGAACATTTATTTATATGCGTCTGGTTTTCGATTAACCGAGCATGTTTATTTAACGTAGTTTAATCTGTTAGTTGAGCGGTTACCCTAACAAATTCAATTCTGTATGAATTCAGTTAAAATTTATTTAAATGGCGATTTTGATCTGATTGAATTTTTTTTTAATTTTTTTTTATTTTTATTTTTTTATTTTTTTATTTTTTTATTTATTTATTTATTTTTTTTTATTATTATTATTATTATTATTATTATTATTATTATTATTATTATTATTATTTGCTCACTCGGAGTAATCTCACAAGCTTTCATCAAAGATTCCTCTTTGAGAACAACATGTAGTGTTCTCTGGAATCCGAGTGACAACAACTCTCCCCAGATTTCCAGTAATCACCGTCTTTGTGCATATACATATGCGCATAAAGTTATGAACAGTACATAGGGCCCGAGAAAAGCCGGGCTGAACTGCTAGTGTAATATAATAATAAATACGAAATCTGCATTAGTCAAAATATCATATTTAAGCGTATTTTATGACCGGGTAATGCCGGGCGGCCTGCTAGTTATGTAAATGAAATAATATATCTTTAGGGCGTCTAAAAGAATGTACAGTTTGAATGACGATAAAAACCTTTCTTTATGAACATAGAATGAAATGGAATAGCTTTAAATACGGACGACAAATGTAATTGAAGAACCATGTTGGCAAATGTTCAAATTGATGACCATTATTCTCCGGACATCGCTGTAAAAGTGTGAGTATATATATATATATATATATATATATATATATATATATATATATATATATATATATATATATATATATATATATATATATATATATCCTCAATTCTTCCATTTGAGAACCAGACGGTTTCAGTGGCGCACGCACTTTATTACGTTAACTGACAAGGACTTTTCATTCTTACCGACAAATTGTCTGAAGCATTAGCATGTTCAGTGTAGCGACTATGTAATATTTGTCTATATAAATAAAAAATATGGTATATATATATATATATATATATATATACACAAATACATAGATACAGAAAAAGAGGGAGTGAGAGTGTGTAAGAGAGAGAAAGAGAGAAAAAGAAAAGTGTATTAGAGAGAGAAAACGCGAAAAGAGAGAGAAAAATGTCGAAAAGACAGAGAGAGAGAGAGAGAGAGAGAGAGAGAGAGAGAGAGAGAGAGGGGGGAGGGAGAGTTTGTGTTGGTGTGCAAATAACAGAAGCGATATTGATTTATCTATATATCTTTAAAAGTGAGAATGTGAGTGTATGCAGGCAATTTTCAACCTATATACTCAACGAATATTCGATCTACAGACTCGAAATTTAGTACAAAGGGTATTCAGACATGCGAACAAATTTTAATCGGCTTACAAGGGTTCTAAGAGGTCAAAATTAAAAAAAAAATTGTACGTTAGGATAATCGTATTTTTGTCTGTTTCTCAACTATTGTACGAATGCGCCTGCGTGAATCGTTTACATGACAGATTCCTTAAGTTAAGAATAAGTAGGTTTGAAAACACTTTTAAAAGAGCGTGTCAAGCTGGCCTAATGGTTTTTGTTCTTGACTCGCTGTCTTTAGGTTTTGGTTTTGATCTCAACTCGAGTTTGTTGTTTTAAATTGCAAGGAGTGAACTCTTTAGTAAAAAAAAAAAAAAAAAAAAAAAAAAAAACGTAATACTCATGCACATGTCTCTGTTTCTGTAAGAATAAAAATATAATGTTTATGCGTATTTTACGACCGGGCAACGCCGGGCGGCCTACCAGTATTATATGAATGAAAGTTTCGGTTGCGGGAGGTGGTTTAAAATATCTAGCAAAAGAGTGTTTCGTTGTTTTGTTTTACGGCATATCAACCCTTTTCGTGTTATTTAATGCCGAATCAGTTCACACGCATACGAAAGACATTCGTCTCTCTAACTGTCCATCTCCTTTTGCAAATAAATTTTTTTTATAGATCGTCATCGGCGTCCGGGTTGGTTCGAGTTCGCAGATAGGCAAGCACTGGGGTTCACAACGACAAAGACGACGACACGGGTGTACAATGGTTGATAAACACATCAGTAAGTAAAAATGAAAGAATGCTTCTGACTGTCAATCCGTGCACGAGGATCAAAATGTCTTACATGCATGATTGAATGCCATAATACGACTCGTGTTGAAGTCTCGGCTTTAATATGTAAATCTTTAAAAGTGGTAAGCGCGGGTCTCCCTATATTGCTTCTCTTCCGTCTCTCTTCCCCGTGATAGGAACAGAACGGACTTCCCTCATGCGCCCAAGTTTAGTTTACACACGCTAATCGACTCATTAATGAACGAACTACTGCGTCACAATACAGCCGTACAGAAGTAAGCTAAACTTCGCAAAATCATAACAACCGAACTATCTGATCCATGAATGGCGTAATGTAAACAGATTATAAGGTATTTACGGCCTCTCTCCCAATTTTCGGACTTTTAATCATGTCAAAACCCACTTCATATCTTTTTGATGTATTGATTGTTGCTATTTCTTTTGGCAGGGCAAAATAGATTCACTGATTGATATAATAATTAAGTGGTCGATTTTGTGCAACGAAACAGATCCTGCCAAGAATTGTAAATGTCAATTGAATTAAAGGAATAAATTGTAAGATGGTC
>NC_136519.1:14372053-14437053 GCF_053919585.1 Euprymna scolopes | reverse complement strand
CATACACCTCTAAAAAAACATTATAAGGTAATTTGTTACATCATTATTCTTGTTATATTATAAGTTAATTATAAGGTACATCATTACGTATCGACAGCATATTTTTACTTTTTCTTTACTAATTCATCTGAGTGACTTCTTTGTGAAGATCTACGTTTGCATTTTTAATTTATATATATATATATATATATATATATATATATATATATATATATATATATATATATACACATTTTATTTTTATTACCGTATCTTTCAGTTAAGTTACATTATTGTTTCAGCTACCCGGCCTTTTTTTGGCCGTCTGTAGCTTCCTCAGACTTTTACTGTAAAAGTCTGAGGAAGCTACAGACGACAAAAAAAACGGCCGGGTAGCTGAAACAATAATGTAACTTAACAGAAAGATACGGTAATAAAAAATAAAACGCATATTTGCTCTACAACAGTATTGAGAACTTTCTTTAGTTTTTATTAATTACCATTTCTACTATATATATATATATATATATATATATATATATACTGAATCTACTATTGCTAATCAAAATAACCTTGAGTTAAACCGCAATCACATCTCAAATCCTAACAGAAACCCACAACGCGAACATCAGGCAAGATATACACTTATATTGGCGCCACTTAAACATTAATAAAGGCTAGACTATCTAACCACACCTTCCTTTAATAATGAAATCACTGATAATAATAGCCAGGGAATTTTCCTAACCACTTTGATTAAAAAATACTTAAATCTTAAACTCCTCTTTCTCTATAAATTGGATTATTCTTAAAAAGTCAGTCTTATACCCCAGGTTCTAAATCTTTAACTTTTGCATATCTGAAGCTATAAGTATAATTACGTCCCCCAGAGTATCATATAATCAATTCCAAAAGCGAACTTATTTCCCAATGTAAACATTAGAAAACTTCAGATATAACCTATTCGAAATTACTTAGCTCACATCTTAAACCTTAAACTACAAATTTACTTAACTTAAAAGATTTCTTCTATTTCTCGTGATTAAATTGTTGTGATATTAAAGGAGCTTCTGTATACTAACCCTGGCGGTATATCTGCGTATACGTATGTTTCTCTTTTTATATCTAATATTTGAGTGTAAGTATGTGTGTATGTGTGTATAAATGCATATATGTATGTATATATGTGTGTATACATGTGCATGTATATATTTATATATGGGTCTATGTCTGTGTATAATTATATGTGTGTCTCTATCAATTGTGAGTGAGTTAACCTTTTTACTCCGACTTTTTATCCTATATTATTTTACATTATTTTATTTTTTATAAATATGTGTATATGCGTTTATACATTTGTATATGTAAATGTGTATACAGAAAATTATAATCATACATTAAATTAATAAACCATTACTTATGATCAGTAAACTTCCCTTTTAACTTTTTTACAAATTTTAAATAAATAAATTTCAATTATCGTCTCCATACAATTAAATCGACCCCAACTAATCTATTATAATTTATCTGTTCTGAAATCGATTTATAAAGATTATTCTCTATCTGTCTTTCCCCCTTTATTACTCTCCTTTTCTCTCGACTATGTCTATCTTTCTTTCTCCTCTCTTTTTCGGCTTCTTACTATTCTTTCTTCCTCTTCTCTGTTCTTCTCTCTCTTTTCCATTTTCTCTCTCTTTTTCTTAACGCCCCTTTTTCAATTTCAATTTAAAACTTTTGTTTTTATCTTTTGAATCTCCACTTCAGCACTTCCATTTACCCGATCCGTTACTTTCTTTAAATAACATTATATATATATATATATATATATATATATATATATATATATATATAAAACTGGAACTTCACTTCTCTGTGATCTCATATTTTGTTTCTGAAAGCTTTAATTTACCCTGGAAATCTAGAATTCTGTTTTCCCGTTTCTTTTGGATTACTAATAGGTTTTCAATGGATCATTTGTGATTTATCCTGTTCTGGATTTTACCTTCTTATTGGATTTTTTACTTATCCTTTTGTTCCCCTTTTCCCGTTTCCTACTTTCTTAATCTCTCTGAATCCCTATAAACTCTAATTAACTGTTTGATAACTTTTTTGATGCAATTATGATTAATTTCATATTTATAGTTTCTTTCAATGCAATAACCTGTAAAATTTATTGTATATTTTGCCAACTTCCTCTGAAGAAAAAAATTGTATTTTTCGAAACTTCGCGGAATAAGGACCTTCGTGTTTATTTGTACTTCTTGTCGGATAATTAAAATTTTGTATACTTTATATTTTTTTGCAAATTTGAATAAATTTTCAATAATAAGATTTCTCTAATGCACACACACACTCACACACACACACACACACACACACATATATATAGTCATCCATATATAGTACTGTTTCGCTATTTTACAGCTCATAAATATATATATATATATGTATATATATGCATATATATATATATATATATATATATATATATATATATATATATATATATATATATACAGGGTGTCTTTGCGAAATTTATATTTAGAAATAATCTGTAAAAAATGTTATAAAGTTTCTAGTTTTAAGTATAGTTATTGAATAATTTTTCACTACAAAATTCGTAACAATTTTTAGGTGAGTAAAAAATCAATAAAAAATATTTTCTTTTGCTTTTCAGAATCAATTTGATCTCATGGCTCCAATTGAGGAAAAAGTAAACTGTGTCCTTTGGTTGGCTGAATTGAAATCTACTATTGCTGTACAAAGAACGTTTAGAATTGAATACAATAAAAAAGCGCCTCATAGGAACACCATTGTTAAATGGATGAAAAAATTTAAAGAGACAGGCTCTGTCCATGATAAACCACTGTCTGGAAGGCCATGTTTCAGTGACGAAAGTGTTGCTTCCATAGAAGAATCCTTTACTGCAAGCCCAAGAAAATCTGTAAGAGGGCATTATGGGATAGAACATCAGTAAGGTTCTCAATTATAAAAAGAATTCGGTATAAGAGCATATTTATTTAAATATGTTACAGAAGGTCACGAAAACAACAGCACCGTCAGTTTCAAATCCCATGCGAAGGGGACGAGTTTATGGTTGAAAATATCGAATTCTATTCAGCTTCCATCTGTGTCCGTTCTCACCGGAAATGCCGATCACATTTTGCTTTGTTCTGTTATTCCGTTATTCTCTCTCATTCTTTATTTTAGTTTTTAGTTTTATTTTTCTTTGTATATGCCTATCTTTTGTTTATCTCAGCAGATGAATTTCTCCAGTTGTGTTTTCAGGCAATCTTGTAAATGTGATACTTCCGGTTTAGAGTTAGCAGATTCGAGGAGAATCTGAGTTTCCAAAAATCTTCCAGGAATTGCTTCCTAACCTTAAATGAGATTATTTCGTTTTTAAGAAATAAATGAAAAATATAAAAAAGAAAAATCAGAGCATGAAAACTACTTAAACTTTTTTAAAAATTTATATACAATACACAACCAGATTAGACGTTTTCCAAATTTTTTATTTCCTGTTTAAACGAATTTTTATTTTGCTCTTGATTACAAATGGAATATTTGACTTTTTTGTTCAAAGGGAGATTACTCAAATGTTTTTCCTCAAAGTAAGGTAATTTGCTGTATTTTTTCAATTTTCCTACACGCATATACACACACATATACCCACTATATATACATGTACTCCGGTTTTATATATATACGTATACATCCATAATTACGCACATGTATATTATTTTATTTTTATTTTCATTTACCATATGCTTGTTCATGTGTATCTACACACACACATGCACACGTATATTATTTCCACGATTATATATATATATATATATATATATATATATATATATATATATATATATATATATAGATAGATAGATAGATAGATAGATAGATAAAATAAAAAAAATCAGCAAGCAATCTAAGTTTATAAACGATTAAAATAAACAGTAAAATCATCTAGGAATTCTTGGTGTAACGGTTAACGCGCCAGACTGTGATACACATGGTCCGGAGTTGGGTTCCCAGGCACAGTCCAGCTACTGTTACCGCGAAACATTCATGTACGTAGATTACTTCTCATTTTACATAGGCATCACCACATTATCAAGGCCAAGAGGCCACTCGAGGATAAGGGTACGAAAGTGTACAGTAGTCAATTGGACAATATAGTAATCGTTAGTAATGGAAATTCGGTAAATTTGTTACCAAGTGGAACGGCTCATCAAGAACTTGTTTACGTTGGACTTGAAGACAACCATACTGTAGTCGGCTGGAAAGCAGGAAAACGGAAGACAGTTCCACAGGCGTGAAGTTCGAAGAAAAAAAAAGTTGTTCATGGAATCTACGTTTAAGTTTAGGAACAGATAAACAATGGGGGAAATTATTGATAGTGTTTTCAGCTAGACGAGTGTTTTTCGTGAAATTTTACCGAGGAAGGACCATAGATTGGAGTCCAGACGAGCACTTAAATAACGATAAAACAGAGACAGGCTCGCGACATTTCTTCTGTGAGAAAAGGTTGCAGGGAAAAGAAAAGGACACCCCCTACTTATGCTACGAAGACTATTTCGAACTCTATCAAGGTAGAATAAATCCTTTCTGGAAGCTCCTGCCCAGATGTGGCAACAGTACTCCATCCTTAGACGTACCTGGCTCTTATATAGATAGAGAATTGGATCAGCAGTGAGATATTTACTGGATTGATAGAAGGATCCCACTATTTTTTCAAGCGACCTTGGCAACGGATTTGATGTATGTGTTCCATTTCAGATCAGGAGTAAAGGTCAAGACCAGAAGCTTGTCAAAACATCGAGCCTCCCCAAGACGAGAGCCATTCATTTCAGTTGATGGCAGATTGGATCAGAGAGTTGATGATGTAAAGATAGAATTTTGGTTTTACTGTTTTAAAAATAATAATATAAATAATAACCGTATTTATCGTTAAAAAAATGTATATATACTAGTTGTATATAATATTGCCAGGGGAAACTTATTGCTGTCTGGACATTTTAGTCATACACTATTTTAGAACATTGGACAGGAGAGAGCTTGAATGCCTACTATAGACTGCCCTCGAGTGTCTAAGGTCTCTCTGTACAGGGTTTTTTCAGATCAACATGGCATGGGATACTTTTTCCATAGAAGTAAACCTTGACCAAATATTCAAAATCACATAGTATTCGCTGCCCAAATAAGATCTCCTCACTATGGCTAATACACATTAGCCTTTTAGAGGAATGGTGCACCTTTTCCTAGTGATGTTATTTCTGCAACTCCACCAGACTAGATAAATTCTTGTCCTGGAATCTAGTAAGATCAAGAGACCAATATGAAAGATATACTACAACGTATAAAAATGGTTAATTGGGGAGAGGAAAATGGTTCTCAATTTCTTTACTACCTCAGTGTTTGAGAGATAAAGAACTTAAATAGAACATTCGAATATCTATATATAGACTTCAAGTGTTAGCCCCAGGTTGTGGGCCCCTTGTCTTTTGAGAACTTCAACTGAAGTAAAATAAAAAAAACAAAAAACAAAAAAACATTCTAACTTGTTACAAAAAGGGACGACAGTAAATTTAGGGATGTATTTTTGCTTACCTAAATCCAGTATATCGTCATCAAGTTTTATGAACATAAAAAGCGAAGTAATTCTTATAACTTAAAGGGGAAATAACTGTCAGAGCTTAAATAAATTAAATTAAATTAAAAATAAATTAAATAAATCAACTTTAAATAATATTTCTGAATAGAGAAATTAAAACTATTCTATGACAATAAGCAATAAATAACATAGAGCTAATCATTAAAATAGATTTTATTTCATGTAATATGCAAATAAGGTTAATAATTTAATGTAGATTTCTTTAGAGAAAGTAGTACATATAAAATCACGCTGAAATAAGTGTATATAAGCCCGTTTCTGTATGAGCATTAATTTATGAAAAAGTGTACCATTTGTACATATTAAATTTTGAACAAACAGACAGGAATACAACTTTATATATATATATATATATATATATATATATATATATGGCAATTAAGCTGCACAGACAGTTTCGCATTCCATCTAGTCTTATCCTTACGAGGATGAAACATAGAAAATTCTGTTTAGCTTAATTGCCATGTATATTATGAACTTACGAGATTGCATTACTTACGAAAACTGTCGAAGTAAATACTGAAAATATTTACATATAATTTTATCTATATGCATTAAAGTAAATAATAATAATAATAATAATAATAATAATAATAATAATAATAATAATAATAATAATAATAATATTCATATATGATGGAATCTCTCCTCGTCGATTGTGATTCATGAGTTTTCGCCACAACAACTAATACTTTGTTTATAGTGGTGAAGGCTTTGTGTAGAACGAACCACACTTTTCGATATTTCTGCAAACCTTTGTCGGTGCAGATAACTGCCACAGGACAGCGTATACAGTAGACCGCAGGTTTTTACATCAGTTCCCCCCCCCACATATATATATATATATATATCTATCTATATATATATATATATATATATACATATATATATATATATATATATATATATATATATATATATAGAGAGAGAGAGAGAGAGAGAGAGAGAGAGAGAGAAAGAAAGAGATAGAGAGAGATGGGAGAGAGAAGAGATAAATATGTATAGTTAAAAGCCAAAATTATTGGCACCCTTTTAATTTTTGCTTTTTTTGGAGAAAAAAACATTTTTTCACTAATTATTTTTATTAAAGTGTTGATGAACATTAATATCGACCATCTACAAATCTCCTGAAACACTTTTAGTTTATTATAAAATATTCAAAATAAATAATATTAATAATGACAAAAAACAGACGAATTCAAATTTATTGGCACCCTTTATCAATAGCCACTTGCAAAGCCTTTGTTTTTAATAACAGCTTCCAGACGTTTTCTATACGACATAACTAAATTCCTACACACATCAACATCAACAGGAATATTAAACCATTCTTCCTTGACGATATCTTCTAATTCCTTCAGGTTCCTTGGTTTCCTTCTTTCCACGTTCACCTTCACCACAGTCCACAAGTTTTCCATTGGATTCAAGTCCGGATGTTGACTTGGCCACTTCAGGACGTTTATTTCATTATCCAAAAGCCATTTCTTCACCGATTTCGCTGTATGTTTTGGATCATTGTCCTGTTGGAAGACCCAGTTGGTTCCAAGACTAAGGGCTTCTGCAGAAGGTTTCAGATTTTCAGTCAATATTTTAATGTATTGATCTTGCCTCATGATGCCATCCACAGTGACAAGTTTTCCAGTGCCATTGGTCGAAAAGCAACTCCAAAACATACAGTTTCCTCCACCATACTTCACTGTAGGGATAGTATTCTTTAAGTTCAAGGCTTCTCTTTTCTTCTGCTACACAAACGACACATCTCTGTTGCCAAAAAGTTCAATTTTAGTCTCACCTGACCATAAAACTGAACCCCAATAAGTTTAATTCTTGTCAATAAACTCCCGTGCAAACTCTAAGCAGGCGTTAACATGTTTCTTGGAGAGGAGAGGAGTCTTCCTTGGTCCGTATCCCCGAGTCCCGTGTGACTTCAGTGCCCTCCTCAATGTCGAAACGGAAATTTCAATACCTTGTAAATTGTTATGCTACTTTATTACCAGTAGTTTTCGGGTCCTTTTCAACTTCTCGAATGACTTGTCGTACAGTTCTGGGAGAACGTTTCTTTTTACTGCCTCGACCCGTCAAGTTTTGAATCGTATTGAAAAACCCACACTTCTTGATGTTTCTCACTGTTGACACAGGAACTTCAAAACGCTTAGAAATTCCACTACATTTCATGTGTGCATCCACTATTTTCTGTCTAACATCTAAACTGTTCCTTAATTTTAGCCATCTCTGCAATCTGGTGTTATTGATAAAGTGAAGGATTGACTAATGCACGTTATTTAGGCTTTGGAACGTTCTAGAAGATGATGCGATACCCAAAGTATTATTTTGCATAAAATCATTGGTGCTATATATATATATATATATATATATATATATATATATATATATATATATATAGAGAGAGAGAGAGAGAGAGAGACAGAGACAGAGACAGAGAGAGGGAAGAGATAAATATATATGACTACAGTTTATCAGCGCATTGATGCTATACTAGTAACTAAAAATTAAATTGTTATCGAAAGCAACGGAAATAAAAAAAAAATAAAAACATAACTTTGTATTAGCTCGTAATTTTCTACACGGTCGTAACTATCTCCGGACCAACTATCACCGCTCCTACCTTTCGTCCATACACATTGAACGTGCAAAAATCTGAAAATATTGCGTGAAAAACTAAACTACCTTTCCCCCAAATTATCTCTTTATATATTACAAATTTAAACTAAGCTAAGTTTAGTCACCCATTTTACCAACGTTGATAGACAACCTCTTACGCATAATTTCATCTTATATCAATTGTTTATATACACGTTATATGAAACAATTTGCAATAACGCACATTTACTCAATTACACATTCAAAATGAATTAATAAAATTACATTTAATATTAGATGTTTAATAAGACACTTGAAAACAATTTGATTTTAAATTATATTTAATTCACACTCATTTAAAAGAAGATAATTCATGTTGATTACGCTCATCAATTTTATATTATATAAGTAAATATATTCATGTGTGGTTGTGATCATCTCGTCTAGTACTTGATGATTATTTTTTTAATAAAACGTCTCATGTAAGAAAGACACAAGGAGACGTTCGCTGAGTTTTTCTTAAGGTTTTGTTTGAGAGAGGGTTATGGTTACGTTTAGGGTTAGAAATTGGGTTAGAGGTTGGGGGTAGGGTTAGTGGTTAGGATTAGTGTAAGAGTTAGGGTTTGCGGATGTAGGGTTGTGTTTGGGGTTGTGTTTGGGTTAGGATCAGTTCTTCTCAAGGTTTTGTTTGAGAGAAGGGACTTAAGGAGAGCGATATTAAATAGTTAATTAATTATTTCCTATTTGTTGTGGCCCAGAAGGATAACTAAGGAGAACACGGACACGGATATGGCCTAGAAAGGTAAAATATGTAAACAAACACTGGATATACAAAGAACAACAGTCTAGTAGCACATTTCATCAAGTGGACGTACTACGAAGTACACGCCACACCGAGAGCTGTACCTCGTCCGTCTATTTCTACAGCTGCATGGGTGAGTCCTCACAACGCTTAACTTTCTTACTTAGTAAATTAGAAATGAGTGACGCAACTGGCAGAGGCATCGGTAACATTTAGCTTTGATTATTTCTACATTATTTGCACGCTTTTCGCCCACTTAATTCCAACGGAGAGACTGACTTTAAAACCGTTGTATCTCTTGCTCGAAAACATATCGTATATCGTTTGTTAATTACAGTCATTAATTTCTCAATATATATATATATATATATATATATATATATATATATATATATAATTTTAGGTTGCTATTTTTCAAAAGTAGGATAATCAGGTTAATAAAAAGTGCTCAATACGGAAGTAGAGAAAGTTTCATGTTAAATTTGTCTTTACATGACCAGTAATTTGTGTCTACACAGTCATGAGCATGTTTCGGTCTTCTAGTATTTAGTAACTAGAGACCTCTTCAGGTAACAACGCTTATTTGCGAAAGTGGAAAGCGTTGTTGCGTGAAGAGGTCTCTAGTTATTAAATACTAGAAGACCGAAACATGCTCATGACTGTGTAGACACAAATTACTGCTCATGTAAAGACAAATGTTATATATATATATATATATATATATATATATATATATATATATATATATATATATATATATACATTGAGTATATTTAGGCAGCATATTCTCCTTTAAGCATATATTGTTAAACAGCACAGCATTTTCTTGTTTGACAATTTTCCGTTTTATTTTTTCCAATTTTCGAATAATCCTTCTTGTGTTATATGTAAAATGGTGTAAAAGTGTTCCGTAGTCTGCGAGCGTTTTCGGCGTTTCCGCCATCTTCAGGCTGGTTATATAAAAAGTCGTTTTAAAATTACGTCGAATGATAAGGTCGTGTTTTAAAATTACATCCTTAGGAGACTGAAGGTTTTGGAAGCATTGTATATAAAAATGAGACAACCCAAAATAAACAATATAAATTATGAATCCAGCAAAAATATTTTTAAATGCCTCTGTTAATGTATATATATATATAGAAAAACTGTCCAATAAATTTGTATATAAATAGCCCACATAAGCCAAAAACGATCTTATAGTACGATGTAATTTTAAAACACGACCTTATCATTCGACGTAATTTTAAAACGACTTTTTATATAACCAGCCTGAAGATGGCGGAAACGCCGAAAGCGCTCGCAGACTACACAACACTTTTACACCATTTTACATATAACACAAGAAGGATTATTCGAAAACTGGAAAAAATAAAACGGAAAATTGTCAAACAAGAAAATGCTGTGCTGTTTAACAATATATATATATATATATATACATATATATATATATATGTATATATATAATTTGCAAGCATACAAAACATACCATAATACAAAAATATACCTATTAACCTTTATGATCAGGTTGAACTAATTCGTCTAGTTGTAAATAAATAAATATAACGGCATAAATAAAGTATGAATTGATTCAAACACGCCTTGTACGTATTAGTATATGGGTAGATGTCAGATACCTCCAGATTGCAACTGTCCATTGCTTACATTAAGTATGCCGCTATCTGTCTAAGAGAATGCACGATTTCGTTTGTTCCCATAAACACACTTTTTCAAACACTATGGGTAATAATCAAGGTATGTTTGTTACATGATAAGGGATGTTCCATGATAAAGGGATGTCCCCTTTTCATGTAAGTAAAAAATAGGGAATTAGTTAAATGTAAATATGAAAAAGGATAGTCAAGGATTCGAACTTGCGAAGCTAGATTTGGAATTGAAAATTCCAATCATAAGTTAAATTAAATACAGAATGTTATTGAAATAAAGAATGCGGAATCGCAATTGTTTAACACACACGAAATAGTTAGACATCTTTTTATTGGAAAATGAATGCAATGATGAATTTGTTTCTGTGAAAATTAAAATAAGGAATTTAATGGTCAATTGAAAGTGTAAACATATTTTGTAAAGAGGTTATTTGGAAAATAGGTTACTGAACTCGGGGTCATGTCAAGTTTGGCAACGTGACGCATGGCACCAACGTGCTTTATGAGCACATGTTTAATCATGCGATGACGTGTTCTCAATATAGGTAGAGTTTTTAGATGCAGTCGGAGAGAAGAGGAGAAGAGTCGGGGAGAAAGAGCCGAGAGAGAGAGAGAGAGAGAGAGAGAGAGAGAGAGAGAGAGAGAGAGAGAGAGAGAGAGAGAGAGAGGTCAGATACGGCTGGTGACGTCAAACCTTGGAAGCGAAAGGTTAGAGAAGAAAAAGCCATGTAAAGAAACTTTGAATTCCTCAAGCGAAATCATAGACCGGTCATGAAATAAAGGACGTCATCATCTTTGTGTATCTCCGTCTTCGTGTTGTGATTCAACAGAAAAGGTATTGTCCATTTATATTATAAGAACTTTGTGCAAATCATCATCTCAAAAAATAGCTAAGAAATATATGTATTATTGGTTATAGAAACATTCCCGGCATACAGAACTGTCAAAAGTATAAATGTCAAACCCTCGGTCTATCTATCTATATATCAAATCTCCTCTCATTGTGTATTATATGTATCCTGTCGTTATATATAAGAACTGTCTGTTATTTTATATATACCCTGTTTATGTCCCCAATATGCTATCTCTTACAACATGAACATCTTAAGACGTATGAACACTCAACACATGAACACTCCTAAGACCCTAATCTCTCACTAAGACTCTTCCTAATACTAAGACGAACAACAAAGACAATACGGAATATACGTCATCTTAATACCACCAGTATATAATATAATATAATAAATAATATATAAAATACCACCCATTACATAACATATTTATGAAATGCCAAAATTCTCAGTGATAGCTTAACTGATGAACTTCATCATTTTCCAGTTTGAAGACAATATATTATCATTACTATTTAAACTAACTAACACTAACAATAGATATTTTTATCATCTACATCATAATTCAGGTCATAAAAGGTTAAATATGAAAACAGCTAATTAATTTCTCTTATTAATTCGATAAAATAGTATAAGCCAGACCGGTAATTAGATATCTTATTCATTAATAACAATATAATGTTCCATCTTGGGCTTCGGGCCAAGATCAAAGTGTAGTATCTGTTCCGGCAGATACTGCAAGCTATGACTAGCTATGACTAGCTATGACTAGCAAAGACCAGATGTGGGGGCAACCCCACATGCCTGACCATTAACCAGCTCCCATTTCCCACCTCTCGGGAGCTGGTCCCCTTTTTCCCTTCCCCCTCCCTTCACTCCTCACATTAAAAATCGGCCTTGTGCCTAATTTGCTCGGTGGGGGAGCAAATAAATACCATCTGTTCCGGCAGATACTGCACTTAAGATAATTTGTACCAGTCAATGGAGGGGAAACCCTCTATACTGGGACAATTATTATTTTTGGTAACCAGAGTGACCCCTTTTAGGGGAGCTGGTTTTTACCTCACATTAAAAACGGCCTTGTGCCTAATTTGCTCAGTGGGGGAGCAAATAAATACCATCTGTTCCGGCAGATACTGCACTTAAGATAATTTGTACCAGTCAATGGAGGGGAAACCCTCTATACTGGGACAATTATTATTTTTGGTAACCAGAGTGACCCCTTTTAGGGGAGCTGGTTTTTACCTCACATTAAAAACGGCCTTGTGCCTAATTTGCTCAGTGGGGGAGCAAATAAATACCATCTGTTCCGGCAGATGCTGCACTTAAGATAATTTGTACCAGTCAATGGAGGGGAAACCCTCTATACTGGGACAATTATTATTTTTGGTAACCAGAGTGACCCCTTTTAGGGGAGCTGGTTTTTACCTCACATTAAAAACGGCCTTGTGCCTAATTTGCTCAGTGGGGGAGCAAATAAATACCATCTGTTCCGGCAGATACTGCAAGCTATGACTAGCTATGACTAGCTATGACTAGCAAAGACCAGATGTGGGGGCAACCCCACATGCCTGACCTTTAACCAGCTCCCATTTCCCACCTCTCGGGAGCTGGTCCCCTTTTCCCTTCCCCCTCCCTTCACTCCTCACATTAAAAATTGGCCTTGTGCCTAATTTGCTCGGTGGGGGAGCAAATAAATACCATCTGTTCTTCAGATGCTACACTTCAATTTCTTTTTCTCTGTTAGTGAAGGAGTAATCCTTCACAACTGAGACAATTTTTATTTTTTGTTCCTTTTCTCCACATTAAAAAACGACCCTGGTGTCTAAGTCTGTCCTGTGGTGAGGTATTGTAAATAGGAACAATATAATTATTAGCTAATTTACTTGATGCTACGTCGGTTTTTACTCCAAGTTCAAATCAAAATCTTTTTGGTTTTTTAAGTAGCTAAATCTTATCAAGATTTTAAAAGAATTTAAAGTAATATAAGTTGGATATATAACTGAGAATATTGTAATCGAGTCAATTACATGTACCAAATTTACATACACATATGAAAACATGTTTTGCTTTAGAATATACTTACAAGAAAATCAATTACAAATCAAACTCTAAGCACTTTCCTAGCTTTAAATTCACAATTTTATACCTGGAATAGTTTTATTAGTTTTTATCTGCTTCCCACGAAAGCAAAAGGTGACACAAGCTCGCCGCCCCTCATCCCAACAAAAAAGGGTTAGGGTTAGGGTTAGAAAAAAAAAAGAAAAAAGGGCACTCTGGCAGGGACACAAAATAATAATTGTCTCAGTATAGAGGGTTTCCGCCTCCATTGACTGAGACAAATTAACTTAAGAGTAGCATCGGAACAGATACTACACTTTGATCTTGGCTCGAAGGCCTAGGCTTTCTGATAAGGTCTATTATTAGAGAAAATTTAAGAAAGGTGTAAATGAAAAAATTGTCTTCTATTTTTTTTTTTTTTCACATTTCTCATCTGATTTTTAAATCATTTACATCAGACGTTAAAATCAAATAACATTATTTGCTTACAGAATATATTTACTTTACGCAACATGATTCACATTGACACACCGGTTCCCGTTAGATCACCGAAGTTAAGCAACGTTGAGCCTGGTCAATACTAAAATGGATGACCATTTGGGAATTCCAGGTGCTATATGCGCTCTCCTCTTATCTGGGCATTATTTCCGGTCGTCTAGCACTTCTCTTTGCCACTGGACTCAAGCAGCACCGATCCAGGATAAGCGTGGTTGAGGATTGCGAAATCCTTGCTTCAGAATTACACGCACACTTCCCATTACAGAAGATATCCCTCTTGAGACTGGACAGAGACATAAAAATATTTACTTTAATGGAGTTCAGAATATATTTTCTGCCAGATTAAAAAAAAAATCATCCACAGCAGTGAATTTTATATATATTTTATATACTTGGGCCATTCTAAAATTAAAGCCTCTCATATTTTTTAATTAAAAAAGTTGAAGAGTTACGAAGACGGGAGTAGTATCATTAAAACGACGATTTTTGTGCTGCACAATTTAGTTTGTTACACAGTCACTACCATTCTTCAATGCACATTTGCCAGCGATTAACGATGGTTGTGCATGGGCGTCCGGAGCGCGCCTTGTCATACAAAGATCGGACCAAAAGTAAAGACTTCTATTTTTTAACTAAAATTTTAAAACGCTTCGAAGAGACACATGGTACTATTAAAACGAGTGACCTTTTGTCCCCCAGAATATATTTTTCTACATAGTCACCAACATTCTCAATATACTTTTTCCAAGATTTCAATGATGCATCTGTGCGTCTAACGCATGTCTATGACAGGGAATGTTTTCTTAGAGTCTCGCCTCGTCAATATATGCGACAGAATTTAGTCATCATAACAATGTAATTTGCAATACCCTCTGATAAATTCGGGCAATATATATATATATTTATTTATATTTAAAAGAGTGTAGCCATCAACAATTGTGTATTTTTCAGCCTTTTATCATATTTTTATTTTAAAATATTTTTATAACGGGTTTCAAGCTTTGTTTTATCATCTTCAGATATTTTCGTAAAAAGGTTTTTTTTAAATGAGAGTTTGAAATGTTATTTTTACATCTACTGATACTAAATGTGTTTTCAGAGTGATGAGGTCTCAGACGTGGGGGTTTCCTAAAAAATGGTGGGGGGTTGTTTGTTTCCTTGTTTTGAGATGTTGTGTGTTTTAGGGTAATGTGATGTCTCCTTGTAAAATAAGTGCTTTATATACGCACCTGTATATATATACATATATATGTATGTGTGTGTGTGTGTGTATGCATATGTATGGGTGGGTAAATGCATTCGTGTATGTGTGTATATGGATGTCTGTGCATGTGTGAGCCCCTGCATATATCTTCATATATATGCATGTGTGTATGTATGTGTGTGTGCCTGCATACTTATGCGGATGTATGTGAGCGTGTATGTACATACATGTATGTATATATATGTGCATGTGCATGTATATGTATGTGTGTGATTGTGCGTGTATGTATATATATAATCTCCTGCCTATTCTCCATCTTACTTATGTGTGTGTGCGTGTACTTATGTTTGAATGATTAAGTACATGTATGCATGCGTATTTTGATTGGGAATGACAAAAAAAAAAATTAACCAATATGGGTGTGATATATAAGTGGGTGGATGTGTGTGAGTACGTGTGTGAGTGTGTAGGTTGGTGCGTACATATGTCTGCTCCTACATATATTTCTGTGTATATGCGTGTGTATATGCATGCCTGCGTGCGTGCATATAAGTGGGTATATGTATATGTACATGTATGTATATGTATGTGTGTGTAATTATGTGTGAATGTGTACTACACATGAGAAAAGAAAGTCATAAAAAAACATAAAAAACCTTCACCAATTGAACCAAAAGCCCCTATTTGAACTCAACTTTGACTGGACACTACCAACATTACTGTTGGAGACAGAATGTCTGAGACCTGATCACTCTGAAAAACACATTTAGTATCAGCAGATGTAAAAATAACATTTCAAACTCTCATTTAAAAAAAACAAAACTTTTTACGAAAATATCTGAAGATAGAGAAACAAACCTTGAAACGCGTTATAAAAATATTTTAAAATAAAAATATGATAAAAGGCCGAAAAACACACAATTGTTGATGACTACACTCTTTTAAATATATATATTTTTTCTCTCGTTGGAACTACAAAATCATCACTTTAAATATATATATATATATATATATATATATATATATATATATATATATATATATATATATATATATATGGTGTAACAAAATGAAAAAAATAATTGCAACTCCTTTCTTAACTTTCGGATATTGTATGCATTTATTTTCTTTTAACATTGATAAGTGTTTTTTCTTCTGATGAGTTAAGGGCGTAATAAATTCAAGAATTGACATATTTTCATGAAAGATTCTGCGCTACGACTAGTAAGTTATGGAAATATATATGGCAATTAAGCTACACAGAATATTCTGCGTTTCGTTCTGGTGAGAATTCATCAGGCCTGAAGAACTCCCAGGAGCATAAAACGCGGAATATTCTATATAGCTTAATTGCGATATATATTTTATAGCTTACTACCTAGCTCTATCTATGTATTGAGCACTATTTAAGTGAAGTAAATACTGAGAATTTACGCGTATAATTATATCTTCGTATATTAATTATATATACATATATATATATATATATATATATATATATATATATATATATATATATATAATATAAAGCTGAATGTGTGTGTGTGTGTGTGTGTGTGTGTGTGTGTGGTCAAGAATAGTCTCCTATATGGTTGACTATTTTAAAAAAACTGATTACATATAATGATAGAAGATGTATCGAGACACAGGAATGGGTATGTTTTATCTGGCAGAACGGTGGTTCATTAAAATTGTGGGGTCTACGTTCGTACCTGGTCCACAAAGTATGGAAATAAAAAAATTAAAATTAAAAAAACAAACAAACTTTACAAGTGTTTTCGATATAGATGTACATAGGAATACTTTGATAAGTATGTTTTAACTTAGGGATGCTATAATAAAATTGTGGGGTCTGCGTTTGCGCCTGGCCTCCATAGAATGGAAATAGGCACAAACTTTAATAAAAACTTTTCATATCTATCTGCCTAAGTATACTTTGATAATTATGTTTCAGTTTGAAGAAATATGATATAATAAAATAATGGAGTGTTCGTTCGCACCTGACCTCCATAGAATGGAAATATGTCACAAAGTGTAACAATTTTTTTTTATATAGATCCACAGAATATTGTGATAAGTGTTTCAGTGTGAACAGGTATGGTATAATAAATTATGGGGTTTATCTATTTTATTTTTACTTTCATCATATTTTGCTTGGGTTTTGATACCCCCAAATTCAACCCAAATTTACAACCCTTCCTTTTCATAACCTATCATCTTCTATAAATATAAAAGCGAAAATGTGTGTATGTATACATGTTTATATGTTTGTATGTGTGTTTGTGTGTCCGCTAAAAACTTTGGATAGACACAACGAAAATTCACAAACTCGGTATCATATGTAAGCCCCATCCTTCGCTCGAAAAATATCGAAAAATTGGCCAACAACGTTCATTTTTTCACCCCGAAATCGACAATTTTCGACAGGTAAACAAAAACGGTCCTCTCGTGACGACGACCGGTTCTACGCATGCGGCATATGACGTGTTGACCTGATTTACTTTAAATAGTTGAAAAACTGACTTAATTTCATTACGTCGCGTTAGCTCAGTTGGTTAGCGCGTTGGTTCGTTATCTAAACGTTTTGGGTTCGAATCGGGGTTTGAGATGTCTTATTTTCCGATTTTTTTAATTTAAATAGTGAACCAGTGTTATTTAAGCCGTTTTTCACGTAACGTTCTTTTTTTCTGTTTTTTTTTTTTTTTTTTTTTACTTCGCTTATCCACCTCCGACCACACACCCCAAAACACCCGGGTACCCACCGATTTTTTAAATTTTAATATCGAAACAGGCTTATTTAAGCCATTTTCACGTGTTCGTTTTTCTGTTTTCTTTTTTGTTTTTTCGATTTTTACATTTAACATTGTTCGTTTGCCTTACGTTAGATTTTTGTGGGTTTTTTTCGACGTTTTGATTACCCCCCCGCTTAAGTTTTAACGTTGTTTTCTTTTTTTACTTCACTTATAAAAAAAAAAAACTGGTCATTGACCTCTACGTCGTCGTCGTCGCCGCCGTCGTCGTCGTCGTCGTCGTCGTCGTCGTCGTCATAACGCTCTACGACTTCCGTGCGCGCACCTGTCAATTTGGTTCTTACTTAAATAAATTCAAACATCTTTCAGTAACTCATTCTGGCTGGCTGATTTTATTTTCAAACTTCGCCTCAGGGCTTCGGGTTCGATCCTACCCCCGGGTTCATTTTTAATTTAACCGCACCCCCCACTACCTGGGAAACGCAGGGTACCCCTACTAGTACTTTCATAAATCAGAGTCAATTTTCTGTAGGCTGTTGAACCCAGTCAACAACGCGTACTTTTGCTAATATATATATATATATATATATATATATATATATATATATATATATATATAGCAAAAATGTTAATTAGCAAAAACTTGAAAAGGTGCTCAATACTATTGCAGAGCAAACATATATATTTTTTATTTTATTACCGTTTCATCTGTTTAGTTACACATGGTTAGACATTATAATATATATATATATATATATAAAGTGAACGTGTTTGTCTGTCTGTCTGTCTGTGTGTGTGTCTGTGTGTCTGTCTGTGTACATTTCCCTACGCAATAACTCTGTCAATTTTTAGTCTATAGACTCGAAATTTGAAATACCGGGTACTGAGATTTGGGAAAATCGATGTGACGGGTGTCAGCCAGAAATTTTGCTGTTAAGGGGTCAAATTTCAACGATTTGACCTTTAAGAACTCTACCAAACTCCTCCGACAATTTTGGGTCTAGACAATTGAAATTTTAGATATAGGTTCCTTGAACCTGGATCTAACTTAATAAAGTGATTTGAGCCCGAAACAATAAATTTTAAGGGGTCATAATAGGGGTCAAAGTTTTAAAAAATTAACCATTTTTTTTGTTTTTTTGCTTTTTTTGCACAGCATACACCTCCAAACACCCGAGCAACGCGAGGCACCCCTGCTAGTATATATATATATATATATATATATATATATATATATATATATATATATATGTATATATATATATATATCTCAAACGTATAAAGAATCCTAATCTAATTCGTCGTATGTATCAAACACGATAGACCCCAACACGAACCATAAATTGTAATCTAGAGGATTGAAATCCTAACATTTAGAGTATCAATTATGCGAAGAATTTTTAAGGAAAATAATTTTTAATAACGTCATGATTACACTTGGTCTTGAGAGGAAAGTTAAAAATAATATTTGCAAGCTAAAATCATTAATTAATTAATTTAAAAAAAAAGCTGCAACGCGATGGTATTTTTAAAAATCATTTAAAATTTTTAAATAACCGATAATTACTCTTAGTGGGTCCATAACAAACGTGTTCGAAAGAAAATTGGGGACAAGTAAATACAATTTAAAAATGGCACGTATTAACCCTTTTTTGAATTTTTGTAGTAATTATTATATTTAAATTCCCGCTAATATATGTTATATTGCAAGCAAAATGCAACTTTGTTCTCAAGTATTCAAGATACATTTTAAAATTAATGAATTTCACATTTATAGCATAATTTATAATATTTCAACATTGCCCCAACAGATCATGGCCTGTCGCATTATATTGTAAACTGTTACCAATAAAATTTATTTTAACGCAGCTTTAATATGGATGTGTTTTATTTCGTGTCAGATTTTATCATAAGCCATTGTTTACCTGCTATGTCCTTTTTAAGGATTGATATGCGGAACACATAAAACAAAATTATCAGAAAATATCCCGTGTCGCCTTCATTTTAGATCTTAATTACATGAACAAGTCATAAATTTCATTCTTAAATTCGAAACATCTTATTCGGATACTTTATTGACTTATAAAGAAAAGAAAATGGCTCTTAAGAGAGTGCTGAAATTTGCTTGAAATATTATGTATAACACACACGCACACACACACGCGCGCACACACACACACACACACACACACACACACATATATATGACGTTGAGAAGAAAGTTCTTGTGGAATTTTCATTTTGAATTCCAATGATGTATTTTCAAATGGTCGGCCACCGGATGATGAGAAAGATAAATTAAGAGTCTTAATCGAAGTCAATACACGCACAACTGTTCGAAAACGTGCTTCTGAATTAGACGTAACGTTTACGACGATTTCCAACTACTTGAGAGAGATTGAAAAGACCAAACACTTGATAAAAAGGTTCCTCACGAATTGAACAACAATCAAAAGAATTCCTTCGTTTAAGCAACAAGAACGACCCATTTCTCGACCGGGTTATGACTTGCGATGAAAAGTGGGTTCTTTACAATAACCGGCGACGTTCAGCTCAGTGGTTAGACGCTGACAAAGGTAGTTATGGCATTAACAGTTTCACTTAATGCATAACTAGCAACTCCTAGCATTGCTACAAATATAATTTGCTGATTTCTTTCTGTCCTCTGATGAGAAGAATAGCAAGAATAGCATTCTTTGAAATTATGCGGAATAAGAACTTTGTAAATTGTTTTTTTTAAGTATTCAGTCGGATAATAAATTTTGATTGTAAAGTTCAACTTACAGTTTTAATTTTCTTTCTCTAATATATATATATATATATATATATATATATATATATATATATATATATATATATTACTCGGAAAATAAAAAGCGTAACATGCGAAAAAAATATATACTGATGTACATAGACTTAATTCTTAATTCAGTGAGGAAGATATATCAAAAGTAGTAGGGGTTATAAAAGCTCTTAGATATATCGCGGCGTAATACCGCTCATCAGAAGAGGAGAGGATGCTAGGTCGCAAATAAGTAATGCAACGCCTAGTGATAGGCACGTTAGGAGTAAAATATTAGGATACCTTGCATAGAGAACAGGGAATAGTCAGAAGAATATTGAGTTAATGGTAGGATTATAATTAAGCCAGAGTAGGTTAATTGCACATTGGAAATTATTGGTATAGAGGGTATGCCATGATACTATATGGGATATAATTGTTTGGTAAACGCTGGGCAACGCTGGGTAGAAAACATTTATTCATTTATCTGTTTATCTGTCTATCTGAATATCTATCTGTCTCGCGGAGTAAATAATGGAGATTAATTGTGGAAAATAATAAGTTAAGCAAGCATTCAGATGCAGTAGGGTCAAAGAGTCATGTTGAGGCGTGTATTAAACTTGGTTGACCGGTCAGTTTGCACCGAAAGTATCCGAATCGGGACCGACCGTGACGTGTCAGGGGTTCAAATTTGAATAAGCTGAGTTAAGTTTAGTGAGTTGGGTTCTAGAATTCGAGGAAGCAAGATGGGTTAAACAGGTCTCCCCATAAGGGGGCGACGGTCTCTAAATGGATGCAGAGAAACGCTGAAGTCAGAGATCGTCGATTTCGCTCCATACTGCGGAAGACGGGATGGCTGGGAGTGAAATAAACCAATATATAAAAACATACATCGTCTTGTGTCTGTTCTCTTTAGACAACTCAACTACCCAAGACGTTAGCAAATCCCCATTGGCAGCGGCCAAAAGACAGATAGTCACGCAGCAACATGTATGTCTGTCACGTAGTGGGGTGGTGTTAATATGTCGGGTTATTGTATGCCGTGTTACTAAATGTCTATTGTGGGGTTCTTCACTATCTGAACCAGTCTATTTATGTTCTGTGATCGTCTAAGTGTGTTACGTGCATGTGTGTCAGACTTTTACATAAACACATACATGTATTTCCACATACCTCATCAACTTTTCAACTGTGTCGTTGATCTTTTGGTTCACCTGGAATTCATCTGTTCTTGGATGGAAGCTGGAAATTGTGAGACGAATGCATTTCAACTCCAAGACGATGGTTGGGTTTGTATAGTTTTTTATTCACTTTCCAGGTGTCGATCTCAGAAGAATGAAAAGTGAATATCTTTGCTTGGGTGGTTAATTCTAGTCTCCAATTTTGAGACACGTCAGATCTCTCCGAACAAGGGAAGACAACCACTAACCTATCCGCTCTTTTCAACATAATAAATTTGCGTTATCACACTATTGTTACTATTGATTTCTCGCTGATAGCTGGAATTTCAGTGGCAATAAGGCTCCCCAAGGTCCCATTTCACTTTTTTATTGGGGGGGGGGGCGATGATAGGAGGAGGACATTGGTAGGGGTAAGGAAGAGATAGAGAACATAGATATGCAGCTTCAATGTTCTTGGTTCCATGTAACGCTTCTTCACGTTTTTCCTCTGTAGCAGTTTGTCTGGCCTGCGCATGTGGCTCATGTGCATTAGTCTCCGCATTCAAGGGCTTTTCTTAATATTTCGGCTGTTTCATTGTTGTTATTCGTTGTATCTTTCAAGCCATACCTCTGATTCCAATTTCTCCCATTCTTTTTTCAACGCTTTTCGGAAGTGTTCCCAGTGCTCCCAGGATTATAGATATTACCTTGATGTCTTCATCATCCATAGACCTTTCAGTTCTCTAGCCGTAGTTGTTCCGTTTCTTCTTTACTTTTATGATTCTCGTTTTCAAGTACTTCTGCTGGTTTATGTTTGTACCATTTCTTTGTGCGTTCGAAATGCAGTTGTTTGCATAATTCCCAGTGTGCTACCCTTCCCGCTTAGTCGTGCCTGTTCTTGTATTCCTTTTGGGCCAGTTTGCTGCATGCGCTTATTATATGATTTATCGTCCCGTCTCTTTGTCCACAGAGTATTCATTTACTGTTTCCTTGTGTTTTGTCCATATTTGCTTTAATGTGGCTGGTTCTTATCTAGTTATCTTGTGCTGCAGTTATTAGGGATTCAGTTTCCCGGTTTACGTGTCGTTTGTGCATCCATGTCCAAGTGTTTTCGTTATTTTCATCTTTTTGAATCGTCTGTCTAATTTTTTCTCTTTCCATTTTTCTTTTCACATCTTATCCTTTGTCTCTATTTTTACTGTTTTGTTGCTTTTTTTCAGTGTCTCTCAGTGCCAGAATTATCCATTTAGTATTCTGCATTATGTATTTTTCTATATTTTTTGTGTCATTCACAGTCTTCTATACAAACCAGTCCTCTCCCGCCGCTTTTCCTTTTCACGCAGAGTCGGTCAACATCATGTTTTGGGTGTACTGCATCGTGCCTGGTCATGAGTTTCCTGGTTTTCTGATCGAGCTGTCTCAGTTCTTCTTTAGTTCACCCTATGAACACTCCAGATTATAATACTAGTGATACTGCCCTTGTATTTATACCTTTTATTAGGTGTCTGCTATTATTATTATTATTATTATTATTATTATTATTATTATTATTATTATTATTGGCTCACAAGGAGCTTTCACACAGGCTATCAAAAATCACTCCTTGAAAACACCTATGGTGTTCCCTGGAAGGTGAGTGACGACAAGTCTCCACAGATTTCCAGTCCTCTCCACCTCTTTCGGTAGTATTTGAAAATAAATTTGCATTATCGCAACAGCTACTTGTCACTGATTTCTCGTTGGCAGCGGCCATTCGTCTTCACTGGAATTTAAATGGCAATAAACCTCCCCAAGATCCCAGTTCTCTTCGCGCTTATCCAGAAGAGATCTGGTCAGTGCTCGCTCCTAAGTCTTTTTTACCTCCTTGACTCTACTTGGCTGTTAGGTATGATTTTTTTAGGGCGGGGGGGGAGTACAGTGATGTGATAATGAGGGGAGTAGAGAACTTATAGATGTGCAGCTTCAATGTACTTGGTTCCATGCTTTGCCTTTGCAGCAGTTTGTCTGGTCCGCGTTTGTGGCTCATGTGTGTTAGTCTCCACATTCAAGGGTTTTCCTTAATATTTAAGCTGTTTTCATTATTGTTTTTCGTTGTATTTTTCCGGTCATTCCTCTGATTCCAATTTCTCCCATTCTTTTTCAAAGATTTTCTGGAATGGTACTACTACTACTACTACTACTACTACTACTACTACTACTACTACTACTAGCTATCTAGCTATCTAGCTACATAAATAACACAGTACATGTATGTGTGTGTATTTGTGGGTCTTTGTGAAAATATTTAACCGATAAACTCTTAAACGTCTGCTCGGATTACACGGAAATCAACAGGAAATAGTAATTACACACCGCGAATGGTTTATTACGAGTAAAATATTTGGCTGAATAAACAACGCGTACAGAAATATGTCAGCAAGTTGAAATGCCAAATGTTCATTCGGACTTGCCGACATAATTCTATTACTTTTTCGCATGCGTAAATTCAAAGGTAGTTAATGCGTTGGGGATTTTTGGAGCTAAATGGGGGGGCAAATGATGGACTTAATCATTTCCGTTATTGCATAGCGCAGAACTCATATTTACATATGTTAAGGCCTAAAACTGCATCGTTTGTTCATTTTCACCAGGATTTTACGTTCCCTGGGGACCTTTGTGGCAAAATGAGCAAATGCTGAACTTAGTCATTTTTTACTGTGCACTCACGGGGTACCCTGCATGCTTCACTTGCTTTTTTGTGTATTGATATTCATATTAAACCCCCCTTTTTTTTCTATTTATTTAAAAATAAAATATAACCTTGTGATATATGGATCGTGGAATTGCATGTATCTGCAAAAAAATCTAACTAATGATTTATATTTGCGTAATATTTGTTTAGAAAGATTACAGTAAACACAAACCTCTGTCTCTATATATCTATTCATTTGTTTAAAAAAAATTGCCTACCAAACTCCTCTATAAGTTTTTAGTCTACAAACATAAAACTTAATATAAAAGGTATTCGAACCCATGCTAAACGTTATATTTGGGTTTTAAACGAGGAAAATCGGTGCAAAAGTATGAAAATTAAAAAAAAACTGGAATTTGTCAAGCGATGATCTAACGGCGGCATTACGAATATGCATGCGTAACGTAATAGCTATTGATTCATGCTTTGATTTTTAGCCTTGCAGCAAACATGTCTTCACAGCTGTGCAGAGGATTACAATTGTTGCCCAAGATCAAGGTTTAAGATATCCGATAGGTTGCACACACGGAGATATATATGAGGAATACGGGACTTTCCACCATTGTCTAATGGAATACATAATTTGGCCCAGAAGTATTGAGAGGATATCGGTCAAAGGATAGAAAAAATAGACAATGGTAAATATTAAACATTCCAGTAGGAAAAGAATGTTTATATAGATAAATTGACACAAAGAGAAGTCGGAGATTCGGTCAGAGAGAAGCGAAACTGTCGCATTTCTTTACCGCCAACATCCGACCCAACCACCCAGCCACACGTGTTCAGAAATGTCAAACACCAGTAATAACTTACAATCAAAAGCTGATTTGTTGGTGTGAAATAAATACAATATATTTTTTATAGATCAACTGTGTTGTGTTTTACTTGCTATCAGTGCAGATATATCTTAGACCAGCGACAAAAGTAGATCTTAACAACTGTATATACTGGCAAACGCATTCTGAACAATCGGCAGCATGATAAATGCTTAATGAATGGTCTCAGCAAATAAATAAATATCAAATAAAAGTTCTGCCAAATAGAAGTATAGTGTGATCCAGGTTATGCTGAGTCGATTATACAATATGACACTATGGAGTGTGTAAATATCTACGCTGGATCATTTGTCAAATTTGAATATTGAATGTACCAGCAAGTTTATGGAAATATATACCAGAAAGAACTATAGTGCTTATGTAAGATATAAAAAGAAATCGGAATTTTAGGAAGAATGCCATTATTCCAATGCTTTCAGGTGGCGCGAGGCTCATGAAATGAAGAACAAAAATGAGAAAATGGATTTTTATTTATTATACCGATGGTTCTACCGCAGTTAAATTGATCTAAATATTTGCACACGCGAATCAGCGCATTTTAATACGGATGAAAAAAAAATAATAAATAAAAAAAAGCAAAAAAAAAAAAAAAACCCCACAAAAACAAAATCGCCCCCCCCCCCAAAAAAAAACAAAAACAAAAAAGTTCTTATTCAACAAGACCGGAAGAATTCAACATCTTTTGCAACGCCGTAAGATCTCGACAATGGAAAATTACTGTATGACCATGGAAAAAGAAAAAAAAAAATGGAGTTAACAAAAGATGATTTAATTGAAACATTCCCGCATTATGTTATCTCGTTTCTTAACTGATTTTGAATTCTGCCTGCTTGTCTGTCTGTCTGTCTACCGGTCTGTCTGCCATTTCTATCAGTCTCGCTCTTCTCTCTCTCTCTCTATCTCTCATTTTCTTCAACACTCTATATAAAACAATAAGAACGAATGTATTGAACAATGAAAAACAGGATATTTTTCAAAAGTGCTCAATACATATGTAGAAGTAAAATAAGAAAATATACAACATTAACAAAAACCCTACATGGATTAATCTACGTTTTTGTAAGCGATCAACAATAGTAATCAACATCGTTGAAACGTAGATTTATCCGCAAAAGTTTAAACTTTGAAATTGCACGCCGTAAAAAAGGGGCTTCTTTCTTTCATTCCTCTTCCGGTTTTATTAATTTAACGTTTATTTCTCATCTTTTATTATATATATATATATATATATATATATATATATATATATATATATATATATATATATATAGAGAGAGAGAGAGAGAGAGAGAGAGAGGGTTAAACCCCCGCCCCCCCAAAAAAAAACAAAAAAAACAAAACAAAAGCTAAATGGAGCCCATCTAGAACACACACACACACACACACACACACACACACACACACACACACACACACATATATATATATATATATATATATATATGTATCGTTGTCTTCATTAATCCCGACTTTTGAACACCTCAAACCTGAATATATATATATATATATATATATATATATATATATATATATATATATATATATATATACATACATATATATATATATATATATATATATATATATATATATATATAAAAACTGTAGTGATTCAATGAATTAAAAAAACCTTTTTGAAATTTGAGTTTCATTTTCAAAGAATTTTTATTATTCTAAGCAAGACAAAGACTACTTTAGAAATTTAATCTTCTTAGCCTATAGGGGTTCGATGTCTACAATCTCATCAGAGGAGAGAAAATATTAGCGAATATTTATAAAGGTATGTACCCTATTTGCTAAAGTCAGTGAGACATGGAGAGTCAAAGCCAAAATAAATGATTAATCAGAAGTCATATAGCAAGAGAATTTAAAGAAAAGGATATGAAAATTGTAGATCCAAATTGCGTGGTAAAAGCCATGGTGATCATTCTTTAAAACAGTGAGATAATACGATCCGAGCTGTATATTTGGTAATTTTTTTGAAATTCATTGAATTAGTATAGTTAATTTATTTGCTCTATCTTGCATATCGAGCAATTCTTACTTAAATGGGATAATACTTATAGAATATTACTGCCAGAAATATTTTGTAAATTTTATAATCACAGTTTCCATAGCAACTGATTGTTAAATAAAATTATTTTGAAGAATATATATATATATATATATATATATATATATATATATATATATATATATATATTTCAATAAAAAGGAATTGATTATATAATGTTATAAATTGAATTTTAAAATAGTCCTTTTACTTTTCCATCTTTAAACTTAAACATATTACTTTTCATACTCACATATTTCTATTGTAATCCATGTTTTTTCCAGGCTTCCACTAAATTCACTTGTTCTTTCAGTCTTATTTTTTGCCCTCATGAACACATACGTAATAACAATGTACGGCACTCGTCTGCTTTCAAATGAAATCACCCTTTCATATTTTTATTATTTCTATTTCAATTGTTACTTCTCTTTTTGTGAGAGCGGTGAATTGATAGCAACAATAGTCGCTGAAGTGACGTGGTTGCTATGGAAACCAGTTATAAAAAACGTCGCTCACCTCTTTACGTTTTTTTTTTACGATTTTGAACACCAGTAAATTCATTATAACTTTTGTTTTACTGAACGAAAATTAACATTTTTTTTCACAATATAGCTGAGAAGGTGATAAAAAACTGTAATGCTGTTGTTTAAAAATTGGTCAAAAAATGAGCGAGCAGTAAAGATTAAAAGCGGTTATAAATGCGTAAAACTGCCACTTAACCATGTATTCAAACACAGAAGTGCGTGAATGATATATATATATATATATATATATATATATATATATATATATATATATATATATATATATATATATATATAAGTGGCCTCCTGGGCACCAAAATTTCTAAGATATGAAGAAATTATAGTTTAAAAATATGGGGATCACTTTTCTATATTAATATAACATATAATAGTTGTAATTTTCAAGGATTTTTTGAAGGTGGAAAGATACTGCATTTTTCCCAACGCTTCAATCATAGTCATTTGTTTTCCTAGTTTTGCATATGAATTACAAAACATATGATATTTCCCCAAATCCTCGGCTTTGATGCAGGGGAAACAAACACTTACCGCTATGGTTTCAAATAATCAGAAATAACAGCAAGGGGAGACTTGTGTTTAAATATATTTTTCATATGTTTTATTTCCAGTCTCTGCTTTGCACATATAAAGTAAACGTCAAAGTGTTTGGGGATATATATATATATATATATATATATATATATATATATATATATATATATATATATATATATATATATATATATATAACTACTTAATTTACTCACATAAAATTAATATACGAAAGTATAGATTTATGCGTAAACTTTAAGTATTTACTTCAAAAGTGCTCAATACGTAGGTAGAGCTAGTTAGTAATTTATAAACTATATACGGCGATTAAGCTACACTGAATATTCCGCGTTTCATCCACCGTGCGTGAATTCTGTGGTTGTTTATATAACTACTTAATTTACTCACATAAAATTAATATACGAAAGTATAGATTTATGCGTAAACTTTAAGTATTTACTTCAAAAGTGCTCAATACGTAGGTAGAGCTAGTTAGTAATTTATAAAGTATATACGGCGATTAAGCTACACTGAATATTCCGCGTTTCATCCACTGTGCATGAATTCTGTGGTTGTTTATATAACTACTTAATTTACTCACATAAAATTAATATACGAAAGTATAGATTTATGCGTAAACTTTAAGTATTTACTTCAAAAGTGCTCAATACGTAGGTAGAGCTAGTTAGTAATTTATAAAGTATATACGGCGATTAAGCTACACTGAATATTCCGCGTTTCATCCACCGTGCGTGAATTCTGTGGTTGTTTATATAACTACTTAATTTACTCACATAAAATTAATATACGGAAGTATAGATTTATGCGTAAACTTTAAGTATTTACTTCAAAAGTGCTCAATACGTAGGAAGAGCTAGTTTGTATATATATATATATATATATATATATATATATATATATATATATATATATATTCATTTCAAAACGTTTCGGCTGCACTCATAATTAATATTATTTATCTGAGGCTTCATTGTTTTAATGTTGTGATATAGAGCTAGAGTCAGAGAGGTGAAGGGTTAATCTTCGCGTAATGTGTTAGTTATTGAACCAATATACAACTAGTATTGGAAATACACTCTCCTGGACACACAGACACGTCCACTTTTATAGATATACTATCATTTAAGCCCAGCGTTGCCCGGGTGTTTGGAGACGTATGCAAAAACAAAACAAAAAAGGGTTACTTTTTTAAAATTTGACCCCTATTATGACCCCTTAAAATTTATTATTTTCGGCTCAAATCAAGTTATTAAGTTAGATCCATGTCCAAGGAACCTATATCTAAAATTTCAAGTGTGTAGACCCAAAATTTTAGGAGGAGTTTGGTAGAGTTATCAAAGGTCAAATCTTTGAACTTTTACCCCTTAACAGCGAAATTTCTGGCCGAAAACCGGTCACCTTCATTTTTCCACATCTCAGTACCCTGTATATCAAATTTCGAGTCTGTAGACTAAAAATTGACAGGGTTATTGCGTAGGGAAATGTACACAGACATACAGACACACAGACACACACACACAGACACACAGAAACACAAACAGACACACAGACAGACACACAGACATGCTCACTTATATATATATATATATATATATATATATATATGTTTTGAGAAAAATAGAAAAACCGAATGAAATTATTAAAATAATCAACGTTTCGTCCTTATTTCAGAGGACATCTTAAGGATAATTGAAGTGAAAATGTAAGAAAAGAAAAATTCATAGATCGTACGAAAAGGAGGACAGTTTTTGAATCCTACCGATGTCGGGAAGGACAAACATATGTGTGCGTATGGGAAGGTTGGGTTGTTCGATGTCTATATATACACTTTTAAAAATGCGTTAAAATAAATATGTACATTTATTTTTATTTTATTTTATTTTTATTTTTTATTTTCTTCTGTAAACTTATTCATTTTGTTGAAATATATATATATATATATATATATATATATATATATATATATATATATATATATATATATATATATATGTATATTCCGGAAGTGATGTACTGGAAATAGATGTAGGAATATTTAAAATTAGTACAGGTGGATATTATTTGTGTTTTAAAGATTTTTGTCATTATTGTTTAAGTTTGGTTATTTCGAGTCTCTTTAAATATTCGTCACTTTTATCGTTGATTTCTCATCTGATAAGAATTCTTTTGTGAAGTGTTATTGTTTTATGTTATTCTGTAACTTAAGGCCCTTTTTTTAAAGAATTATTTCTTGTCTCTCATGAAGTGACATCAAACAGTAAGAGACAAACAATGATAAATGATTTATGAATGGAGACTTAAAGGCTGGAAATAGAATATCTATGAATACGACATTCGATTAAGAAAGAACGAAAGCTGATTAAATCAACTACAAAAAGAAAACTTTTTCCTGTATCTTCAACGCCAATATTCAGCAGTGACTTTTATCTTAACACTGCATTAATCCATTGGGGTGTTTTGTCAGCCCAATTTTGCTTAAGTGCTCATAATTCCTAATTGGTAACTTATTTCTTTTCCTCCCTCCCAGTACTCTTCCAACTCAGCGAGGATATAGCACCCGTGATATGGCGCGTTTGTATCTCAGTTTACCTTGGAGGTGAATCAGATGGAAAGGTAATGTTTATGTAATGAACTCGTGGTCATTTTTCTTGCTATTTCAATTCATGGAAACATTTTGTGTTTACATTTGAGAGCACACCTTCATCTTTATGGAAACATTTTGTGTTCACCATAGATATTAAAAAATAACACAAACTGGTGTATTTTGTGGGTATTTTTTAAATCAATGTGATCTAAATCTAAGGCCTTTTGCCGTTTTTCTAAATTTTATAATTTATTTTATTATATTATTTTTTTATTAATATCAACAAGCTACAAATTATTAAAACTGTTCAACAGGGACTGTTAATAAACCCAGAACCAGCAGAATAACTATTAACAGTAATAGTAACACTTGTTTGGGGTGTGTAAACACCCCATGGGACTTACCATTTTGGAACACCCAGGTAGCTAACGCAGGGTTAAATCTTATACTAATAATTATTACGAATATGCGTAATATCTATTGGCCCCTGTTTTAATTTTAAGCCTTGCAGCAAAATGTCTTCATAGCTCAGGCATTAACGTCAAAAGAAAAAGTAAATCGTAAGCTAAACGTTTTGATTTCGACTCTCGGTGGTGGCCACGGGTCAAATTGGGGTAACTTCTGAAATAATTACTATATATTAGGTCCAATATAATATATTAATAAATACGAAATCTGCATAATGCAAACTATCATATTTAAGCGTATTTTATGACCGGGCAATGCCAAGCGGCCTACTAGTTTTTATATAAAGTGACTACGTCGGTATGTGTACGAAACATCTCTACCAAACTCCTCTCTGAATATTTGATCTACAGATTTTAAACTTGATATATAAGGTATTTGGACCCTAGGAACACTTTCGATTTGGGTTGATCTGTAAAAATAGTTGCTAAAGAAGTCAAAATTAAATACAGTTGACCATAAATAGACTAACTTCTGAGCATGCGTACATATACATTTTTAGTTTGACGTCGCTTAATTCTTAGCCTTTTTCTTCCCTCAGGTGATAGGTCAGACGGTAACGACGATATCTTAAGCGCTAATTACACAACTATGACTGGAACACTGACTATTTTGGTTTAGATTTCAGCTGATAGCACCGAAGGCATTTTTTAAAACTTTTGAAACTATTACTATATTAGGTACAATATATTATTTGCTTTTTAATAATTAATACGAATTCTGCATGAATTAAAATGCCATATTTAAGCGTATTTTACGACCGGGTAACGCCTGGTAGAATGCTAGTTGACACATATATATGATGAGGTATTATTGAAATGAAAATTTAAAATAATAACCCGGCTTTACTTTCAGGTTATCAGACTTTTGTGTATTCTGTTGTAATGTAAAATTGAGGAGGTTTTCAATCTCCTCGGATGTTTCGTCATCTTTGTTGTCGGCAGAAGCAGCTGTTCGTCTTAGCCTTACACACACACACACACACACACACACACACACACACACACACACACACACAGACAGACAGACAGACAGAGTTAATCTGCATATTTGGTTCGTAACATAGACGTATATGCTTCAAGATGAAAATATAGTAGGGTCCCTGGCCTTGGTAGTGCCATTTTGAACCAATAATCCGGTATTGCCAAGAACCACACGAAGAAGCACACCGGCATTTAATATTCTTTGTGAATAAAAGTTTAATTTTATAAAAAGAATACAATCAGACATATATAATGGAGTGCATATAAAAATGAAATATTGAAAGAATAAAAGGGTCACCAGTTAGCAAGTGCTAACTTAAACATGAATAGTGTTTTTTAAATGAAAAAATTGCAAAAAATACATTATAACAAAACATTTTCATACATAAGATAAAAAATACAAAAGTTTAATCAGTAAACCACACACATGTTTGCACTCTATTTTTGTATACCGTCAGGGGAGGAATGTGATATTTTCATGAGCACAAACATCGTTAAACGAACGTTAAACATTCCGTCTGTCGTACCCAACAAACGTAAACTTGCGCACTTGTGTGTTATCGCCAGTGAATGATCAATAAACAAATCAAGCAGTATAAGCCTTTTTTTACATACGTGCGCGGTGTTCGTTTTTCATGTTTGCCGTTCACTCTATGATTACTTCGCCTAGTAACTTTTGATTGGTTGTTTACCTTAGACAAATAAAACTCATCCATAGAAAGACAACGAGGATTTATTGCGGTTTAAAGGTTTTATTGCAAAGATAAGTTCGTTTACAAGGGGAGAGCCCAGAAGAAAGTAAAATTAATTCTTTCTTACTTAATTTTTTTTCGTAGTTTCAAAGTGGTGTCTAACACCATCTTTTTTTGTGTACGCAATTTTCCTTTTTTTTTCTCAACCAACACCCTTACGCACACCTCTACTTTCTTTTCCGCCTTCGCTTCACAGGTTCGTGCCTGCCTGCCTACTACAACTTTTTTTTTTGCTCAAAACACACCTACACACATCCGGGCAACGCCGGGCATCCAGGCTAGTCTATAATATAAATATCACCTGTCTGTTTAAATGTATGTATGTATGTATATATGTATGTATGTATGTATGTATGCCTAAAACTTTCGATAAAGACGACGGATTTTCACAAGATCGAAATCGTTTTGAAGCTAAACCTTTCGGACGACAAATATCGAAATATTAGGCAAAAACATGAATTCCTTCACTCTCAACTCGGCTCTTTTCTAGAAGGAGGGGTCGTATTTTTCTCCGATATTTTCGAAAGTCATCGCCTCTTTTCTATTGACTACCCTTAATTTAAACCTTCGAGACTTCCGATTTGCCGATGGGCGCCACGGCAAAGACGTCACGTATTTTATCACGTTCTTTTCATCCTTCGCGGTACGGGGTCGAGCCTGCCTGCCCACTACCACTTCTTTTTGCTCAACACGCATCTCCAAATACCCGGGCAACGCGGGCCACGCTGGCTAATATATATATATATATATATATATATATATATATATATATATATATATATATATATATATATGTATGGCAAGAAGTTTTCGGCTCCGTCATTTTAAACTTGTATTTAGACCGTTCATTGGTTTGTAAATGACTTTTTGAAATAAATTTAATTGACAGATCATCACGTGGACACAGATGCATTCAGCTGGAAAGTGTAAGGTGATCGTTTTTCTGATTTTTATTTTCTGAGATTCAACTGGAAAGAATATCGACCAACAAAAAAGAAAGAAAAAAGAAAAAAGGGGAAACAAGAATTACATTACGGATAATATTTTAATGAATAGCAACGATTTGTCACTTTTGTAAATTAGAAAGCGTGAAATTAAATGTTTCTTCTGAATAGCCACGAATTTTGTATAACCACCAAATTTCTCTATCCATCTCTCTCTCTATCTCTCTCTCTCTCTCTCTCTCTCTCTCTCTCTCTCTATATATATATATATATATATATATATATATATATATAAGTTTACTGATTAAAGTTAAATTCTGTAAATCAAAATATATACACATATATTTAAGTTAAGAATTTATCGTTTGAAACGAGGAATATATAGATTAAAATTTTGTTTATTTACTTAATTCATGAATTTTCAGTGATGGATCATATCATAAGTATTTCCACAATGTAATGTCTGACAGGATAATGCACCTTTTTTTTATTACATTTTCACCCCAAACAAGCCACATTGCCACTTTGGTGTAGAGGGCTATTATCAGGGGCAACAACTACTGGGGTACTATGTTGGGATTTAGGCAGCAAGATGTCGGTTCGCTTGATCTCTAATCTGTGACTATATATATATATATATATATATATATATATATATATATATATATATATATATATATATATATATATATGTATGTATGATATAATATCGTTGACACAGCGGTTCTCAGAAGGTGACCGGAGATAAGCAACGATTAGCCTGGCCAATAGCAGATAGGTGACTATTTGGCAATGCTACGCGCTGTGTGTGCTCTCCGCTTATCTCGGCATTGTTTCTAATCGTCCTGAATTTATGTTATATTGTCAAGTTCTGTATGCCTTGATGTATTATATGTACGTAACTGGTGTGTTGTGTACCCGTGTATATATTCTGTATGTATATAATGGTTGTCTCAAATTTTGCAGATGCTTTGTTGCTGGTGGCAGGCCAAGTCTTATAGACTTATAATTTATGTTGTGGTGCTGACACAAAACGATGACGTAGATGTATTGACAATATGTTTACAGAGAGGAGAGAGACAATTACTTGTACAAACGAATGCTTGTACATAATGACGAGAGGGACACGAGTTCTTTAATAAATAACGAAGAGAGTGTATATCATTGCAGTCTATATAATAGACCGTCTGTATATTTGACGGTTGATGATGGTATGTTCAACAGTTTTGGGCAGTACACGTAAAGCAGTTAATTTTATATGACAAACAAACACACACATGGTTGTTCAACGACGACTTGACACAATAGTTATATTTGTATATAACAACATTTGTTCTCTGGTTCCGGCCGGACATCGTTAGAGATTACAACGTTCTGTTCACATTTTGGCTTATGAAATTGATTATGAAATTGAAAAGCTGAATATATTTTTTAATTACAAACATGGCGGAAAATATAAACAGCGGAGAAGGTTTCAACTTTGTACCGCATAGAAAGATGAGAAAATGCTAATCGTTTTTGTTATTATCTACGTTTTAACTTTTTTTTTCTGTGCGCACAATTTTTAAAATTAAATTTTCACCCCAAACAAGGCACATTGCCACTTTGATGTAGGGGGCTACTATCAGGGACATAAGCTACAAGGGTACTATGTGGAGAGTTGGGCAGCAAGATGTCGGTTCACATTACACTTAAACTTCTGCATGTCAGTACAGTTAGGGAAGCAGGAACCCGGAAGGGAATTCCAAAGTCTAGCGGTTCTGGGGAAGAAACTACTGGAGTAGAAGGCTCTCTTACATCTAGGGATCTCTACTGTGAAGGGGTGGAATTTTGCTGCTTGTCGGGTTTGTCGGGGGTATTTACGTCGAGGTGGTACACGTGCTTGCAGTTCGTCAGAGCATTCACCGTTAAAGTACTTGTAGAACATGCAGAGGGATGCTACATTTCGTCGATGGGACAGAGGCTGAAGCCTAGATAACAGTTCAGGACCTATTAGGTTGGCGACTCTATTTTGAAACTTGTCTAGAAGTGAGAGACTAGTGGCAGATGTACCAGCCCAAATATGACAACACTACTCCACACATGGGCGAATGGTGGCCTTATAGAGGTACCGGATACTTTCAGGCGTTAGTAGTTTTCTAGCACGGTAGGGAGAACCTACCCTTTTCGCAGCAGTCCTGACAATGCTCTCAATGTAATTTTTCCAAGTCATGTTTCATGTGAACCTTAGGCCGAGAAGTTTGAAAGATGTACTTTCAGATAAAAAGTCTTTGGCCATTGATATTGGTGGTAGAGAAGGTTTCTTGTAGTTATTGAAGGAAACAAGTTTAGTCTTGGCAGCATTGAACGGGACCATCCATCCACATGTGACGAAAAAATGTGTGTGTGTGTGTGTGTGTGGTGTGTCTACCATTATGATTGAGGTTGACGCCATTTTTTTTTTTTTTGCTACACACGAGTATCGGGTCATTGACTAGTTGTTGAGGTGTCGGAGACAAAAATGTTTCTTATTTTGCTTTTCATATTTATCATTTTATTTCTCGTTGTACTCGGTCGGAGGAAATGTAATCATTGTGTATGAATAATCGATTTGTCCATTGTTGATGTTTAAACGAAGTCGCCGTGAAAGGTCACGATTTTAGCGAACGACGAATATAACCTCAAGCGTCTGGATCTACCAATTGTTGGGGGAGCCCGGGAGCTATTTAGTTACCCGGTTATAGGCTGGGGTCTCCACTTTGTAGGCTGCGTTGAGGAACCGGTTATTGAGAAGGTTGCGTGTTGATTACTACCAGGGTCGAAGGTCGTCGTTTGTTGCCAGGTCATCGGGACGTCAAATTCGTTGTTGTTCGATTTGATCCATGTTTCCTGATTGTTTAAAAGGATGGATCTACGACAAGCCATAATTAATCTTACCTGATCTTCGGATACATCCACGAAATTCCTAGCATAATTAATGCTGTTCATGAGTAATTCCTTGGAAATTGAGGGATAGAAATCCATGATATCGAATTAGATAAACAGGCATTCCTCTTATTTTCAATCGATTTAAACCATTCGATATTATCCGAAGAATCCTTCCAAAGATTGAATTTAGTGGCCTCCAGGGTTACATTAATAATGTTCCTGATAATCTCCCTAGATACATGACCGAGTTCCGATTTAGTGGAGTTGATCAGTCTAGACTGCTTCTTGATGTGGAAATTTTTCTTGTGGTCCTTGATGAGTATGTATGCGTTTCTCTTGTCTATTTTTTCCACTCTATTTTCTATACCCAGTAAAGTACTTTTGTGTACGGAATGAATAAAAGTATATATTAACCGAAACTAAATACGTCCTATGGAATTGGGGGCGACTAATAATGCAATTTTCTGCATCTTAATCAATTAGGAAGTGAAATATTAGTGAGCAAAATAACAACGACCGCTATAATCACCAATAAAATTAATTACATAAAAATACATAAAATATTAACTACATAAGAATCAATTTTTGAATTCATAGTAATATATTACAAATACAATATAGAAAATTTAAACGCATTATAAGATAATATTTATTTCAAAATAATTTTAACATGAAAACATACAGATAGTTTTAAAACTTTGTATATAAATTTTTTTTATTATATATCTTTTAATAGACTTATTTTCCATGACTAAATTAACTCCATGACGCGCGTATAATCTTCATTTTCTATCTTTTCCCTTCTCTTTCTCTGAGAGTCTAGACTAAAACCATATGAAGGCAGCGGATGGTCACTCTCTTCCTTCTTTTTTCTTTCTTCTTCTCTTTCCCTTACGCGCAGCCGATTGTCAGTTTATTCCCTCTTCTTCCTAGGTTAGTAAACGCGTGTCAAGTCATTTACGGGTAAGAACATGCATATTTAGGTGTGTGTGTGTATGTATGTGTGTGTGTGTGTGTGTGTGTGTCTGTTGTTACGTCGGGTTACCGGACAGTTCGTTAAGTGTCATGATGTTCTTGTTGTTTTTTAAAAAAATCCCTCCCCTACTAACTTAATTCCCACCCTCTCTATAAAATGTATTAAGTGGATTGCTACTACCACCCCCTCTGATTTTTGACGGTCGGGGCCCGATTCTTTTTCTTTCTTTATTTCAGTATCAAAAATGTAATTGTCTAGTTTAGATGCTTGAAAATACCATAAGGTTGAAATAAATTATTGCATCGACAATTATGTAATTTCCGTGTTATATATATATATATATATATATATATATATATATATATATATATATTCATAGAGAATACTGACAATACAAGGAGTATTAGTGTTCGCGCGTATATGTAGATTTCATGTATGAATTGGATTGTCTGTTATAGGTTTTTTTTTACACGGTTGTCACCACTTATCAAGGCCCGGAAGCCACTCAGGGATAAGGGTTATTGCAAGTACAGTACGTTAGTGTGGAGATTTAATGAAGTATTTACTTAAGGGGCGGTTCATTAGGAATTTGTTAACGTTGGACTTGAAGACATCCAGGTTGTAGTCAGGTGGGAAGCAGGCAGACGGAACAGAGTTCCGCAGGCGTGCAGTTCTAAGAAAGAAGCTTTGTTCATGGAATCTACGTTTTGATTTAGGCACAGATAAATAGTGGGGAAATTTTTTCACAGTGGATTCAGCTAGACGGATGTTTTTCGTGAAAGATATGCGAGGGGGGACCAGAGATTGGAGTTCAGACGAGCACCTGCCATGGAAATAACGATAAACCAGGGATAGGCTCGCAACGTCTCTTACGATTCGAAGTAATCATGGATTAAGAACGTTCGTTGTGTATAAAGCTCTATGCATACGTGGGTCTTGATGCATTGAATGTTCATTGTGTACGTGGTGTGTGTGTGTGTGTACGAGATTGTACACATTTACCCTGAAAGGATTAAAATTCTGTCGAGGCGTGTTTAAAGGTGCGTCCCTTATGTGAACAATAAGAAACATTTTGACAGGTCGACGGCAAGCGAGGGAAAGAGAAAGAGGAGAGGAACGGAACAGGAAATAGAGAACGCCACCTGTTGTGCAAAACGAGGATTACGACAAGGGCAGGTTACCGGTGCGTTTTTTTTAAGGTGCGTGTATGTATATGTGTAGGTTTGAATAACGTATGTTCGATTTAAAAGTGCACGTGCTCATGCGTTCACGCTGGACAGAATGTCTGCCTCTTTATGTAATACTGGATTTTTTTTAATCCAAAGTTGGGAACTGGAACCGACCCTTAGGCCCATACCCTAGCGGAAAAACCTGGATTTTGATTAGTAAAGTTCCTAAAAAAAGCCCCGGATGTTCTGCCTCACGTTGTAACTTACTCGCAGTCAAAAAAAAAAAACAAACAAAAAAACAAAAAAAAAAAACAATCTCTAATCACTCCTCTAAATTAATAAAATAAATGAACGCCTACCTAAATTCAATGTCGCACTACTCCTCTCTAAAATTCTAATTCGATATGCTAATCATACGTTTAAGAAAATTCAATTTAACCTTCAATACTTTTTTTTTAATTTCTCTAATTTACGACGTTTTAATCTCTTCAAAACCAAATACATTTGACATTTTTCAAAACCAATCAATTAATTAACATGCAAAACAACTTTACCACAGCACACGAATGAACAATAAATGCGTAGCCTGAAGGAAAACAACACTACAGATTTATTTTAAAACTTTTATTGAAAGAATCAATTCATGAAAATTTATTATGTAGTAAAACTGACATCTATTCAACGTATCCGCTTCAACCTCAATCACCGCCTCAATACGGGTTCGGAACTGGGAGCATGTTTTTCCACAAGCGCCGGCGGGAGCTCGGCGGATGGCGGCGATCAGGCTGGCTTTTGTGTTGTGGGAGATCATGTTTGTGATGTTTTCGATGTATGATCAAATGAAGTAGTCCAAGAGGTTCAGGTCGGGGGAGGAGGGGACCGATGAGAGAAGGTACAAATACTTAGCACTCCTTCTGAAGCCAAACCTGTCTTTTTGGACTTGTGGGTTTACCCCGAGTCCTACTACCATACCAAGGGTCTGCCAGCGGCCACCTGATTGCACCAGGGGATGACCACACTCTTTCGCACACCCAGATACGCTTTGGTGTTGACTTTCAAGCAGACTTCGAAGACGTGAGGTGGCATGATGTGACCCTCACTTGAAACCATACCAAAGACCATAACCGTGGTCAGAAAAGTCACCCTACATCATCATGGGCACGTCCCTGTTATTCATGGCAATCCAGCGAGGCATTTTAAGGGTGCTGTCAATAGTCTTGCTGTCATAACTTAGATCTGTAGAGAGCATGAGTTGTACAGTGGCGCATCTCCGCTATCGCTCATTAAACATTGTGCCACTTTCAGACATGATAGAAAGCTCCTATAACTCTTGGGATTTGTACATAGCTGACCAACTAATGGATTGTTTGCAAAAAAAAATAAAATAAAAGAAAAAAAAATAAAAGAAAAAAGAAAAGAAAAAGAAAATCGGGTTTAATCAAACAGAAATGGAAACATTTCTTTTCTTCTAGGGCGAAAATTTTACATTATCAATCCTTCTGCGTAAACAAAACAATAAAATCGTTCAATGTTTGAAAAGTGAAGTCTTGTCAATTTGATTGACAGTTCAACAAACACGACACACTACGTTTCTCTTTTTTTCTTTCTAGAATAACACGGTAAATTCCTTTCTCAACAAGGAATTATACATTTAATTTTGATGTTTTTAAATTTTGCGATATTTCGCAATTTGTTAATAACTTGATATTACAACTAAACTTTTCATTCTTTTTGTGTTTGTGTATCTATAAATCCAGTTTTCAGTTTCAAACACACACACATATGTATGTATGTATGTATGTATGTATGTATGTATCTATCTATCTATCTATCTATCTATCTATCTACCTCTCTCTCACTCTCTCTCCCTCCCTCCCTCCCCCCTCTCTCTCTCTCATATATATATATATATATATATATATATATATATATATATGTAATTCGGACTCTTATTCCATTTCTGTGTGTGAGTTTTCGTTTTTTTTTCTTTACTGTCCCTCTTTTCTTCTTTTTCAGACCCCCTTTTCTACATCGTGGGTGTTTTTTTTTTTTTTTTTTTTTTTCCAATAGTGTCCCCCCAGGTTTTTACCCACCCTTATGGGAAGCTATGGTTTTCCTGGCACCAATTCACTAATAATATTACACAGTGGCGTGTCCACGTAACATGCGTGTTATGCACACGTGCGTATATTCTGTATGTATAGAATCGTTGTATCAAATTATGCAGATATTACGTTGTCGATGGCAGGCAAAATCTTATAAACTCATAAATTGTGTTGTGGTGCTGACACGAAACGATGACGTGGACGTATTGACAATATGTTCACTGAAGGTGAGAGACAATTCTTTATACAAACGAATGCTTGTACATGATGACGAGACGATGAATGATGAGGAGAATGTATATCGAAGCGGTCTATATAATAGGTCATGTGTGCATTTAAGATGTCGGACTATGATGGTATGTTCAATATTTGTGGACAGTACATGTAAAATAGTTCATTTTAAACGACAAATAACACATGCCTGCTTCTGCAAAGACGACATGATACAATAGTTATATTTATATATAACAACATTTAATCTCTGGTTACGACTGGACATCTTTATAGATTACAACGTTCTCTTCACATTTTGGCTACCTTGGAATACGCAGCTTCGTAGCGTAATAAGACAGATTAACTCTTCTACCGACTTTTAGGTCTTGTTTGGACTACCTGATGTCTTCTCTTCAACTCCCTTCTTTCAACTCTAATCTTGCCTGTATGTATTAAAATTAATCCTCTGTACTTACGTCATTCGCTTCCACAAAAACCTAACAGGTGACTTCTGAATCACGTTTTCTCTGGCCAAATTGGTTGTTTATAGCTATTTTTGAAAACCTATTGTGTTCATGTATTTGACATTCCTCTTTATGTGTTTATTGTTCCCAAGATCTCCACTGCATTCCAAAACTTATAAACAGTATTTGTCCTTGTAACACAATCTAATTTTCATACCGATAATCATAATAATGTTCTTTCATAATAATAATTTCTTTAAAGAATCATCTAATTTTTAATAATAATAGTTGACTATTAGCAAGGCCACCCCGGCGTCTTCCGGGAGGCTAATGCATAGCATTTATATCAACTTGCAGCTGAAATTCAAGCAGTGCTGAATAAGGAAAGGTTGGGGACTGTGCAACTCTTGCTATAATAATTTCACGCGCATATCCATAGCCTGCCAAGACTAAACGGAACATTTTTAGTATCTATCAATTTGTTTATCTAGTATCTGTCTGTCTGTCTGTCTGTCTGTCTGTCTGTCTCTCTCTCTCTCTCTCTCTCTCTATATATATATATATATATATATATCACAGAAGAGACGTTGCGAGCCTATCTTTGTTTCATCGTTATTTCCATGGCAAGTGCTCATCTGAGCTCCAATCTCTGGTACCCTCCCGCCAATCTTTCACGATAAACACTCGTCTAACTGAAACCACAGTCAATAATGTTCCCCACTCTTTATCTGTGCCTAAATCAAAACGTAGATTCAATGAACAAAGCTTCTTTCTTAGAAGTGCACGCATGTGAAATCTCCACCGCTTGCCTGTTTCCCACCTGACTTCAACTTGGATGTCTTCAAGTCCAACATAAACAAATTCCTGATGAACTGCCCCCTTAAGTAATGAGACTTTATAAAATCTCCAATACCAACGAATATTACAACACTATCCCATTGATTACTGTACACGCAATAACCCTTATCCCCGAGTGGCTTCAGGGCCTTGATAAGTGGTGACCTCCATGTAAAAAAAAAAAATTAAATTAATTTTTCTAAATGTTCGTTTTCTACCGAGCGTTCAAAGTTTTTAGCGGCTCAACTTATTTTTAAAAAATCAAGTTATGTCGAGTGTTACATAGGAGTATCACGTCTTAGGAATCTCGATAATCATGTTTTTCTTTTATTTTTTTTTAAAAAACTTTTTGCCGTTTACTATTTTGATTAACGATTAGATTTTTTACACCGATTACCTACGCTACAGTTTTAACGTAAATTCCATTGCATACAGAAACACTTACTTATATATACTTGTGCTTTCACCAATTTTGAATCCTGTGGATTATTTTATTTTCATTCCCTTTCCAGACTGATTCTCGAAATTGCGCATATGTTCCCATTTTTGGGGGTGAGGGTGGGCGTAAATTTGTACAGTAGTCCACTTCTACAATTTTTTTTTGTGGAGACAAGTACTTATAGAGATATGAAGACCTGTATAATGTACTGCCATTCACTGCCAGGTTTGTAAGCATCGCGGGATAAACAAATTTTATCTCCTACTGACACTGCCCCCCCCCCCATTTTTAGCATTTGTACGTGGGTATGCTGACAACGATTATCACGGTTAAAACTAGGACTGCTACCACTAATTTTGTATCACTAAACATGTCATATACATCGAGAATCCCTAACTTCTTAAACTCCTGTTTTTACTTTCCATTATTATTCTAATGGACCATTTTTCGTAATTTTATTAATTCATACTGATTTACGCATTCCCTTAATTGTTTTTTTTTTAGATTCAAACAGTAGCTGCCTGTTATAACCCCAAACCATCACTAATCGCCAGTGAAAGCCAGATTATTTCATTTCGGCCACGGCCGCCAGTGTCCGCAATTTTTTAGAGACGGCAGTGGCCAACAGCAACGACCATGGTTGACATTTTTGCGAGGGAAGGTAAGCTTTCACCGGGCAACGGCAGTTAACAAGTTCTGATAGTTTTTACACACACACACACACACGCACACACACACATAGTGTTTTCTTATAAATAAAAATAAATCACAGAAAAATATTTTTATCACGCAAATATTCGTTTTATTCAAAAGTTTACATTTTGGCATTTATAATATAAATACAATTTCGGACATATGACCCCGCCGTTCGCGCGTGTATTGAGTAATCCAGAGGTCCAACTTTCGCAAACTTTACGTATTAAATTAGACTATATTTCGGCAATTAAACATCTAATACTGCCTTCCATGTGGTCTATCGTGTCTGGTTTATTAGCGTCGACATGGAAGTTTACATATCTCTAAAGAAAATAATCTAATGGGATTAAATTGAACGAACGAGGTGGCCAGTTGACAGGTCCATTTCGTGAAATTATTCGTTCATCAAATGTTTCTCCCAGTAAATTGATTGCGTCATTTGCAATGTGCAAATGCTGCTTGGGTCTTAGTCTCTGCATGATAAATTACGAAACCAAGCTGAACTCAAAATAAGCGATAGTTGCAAAATCTGCGATTAAAGAAAATAATATTATCAATTAAGATGATATAATTTTAGCTGATTTTGTAGAGTCGCTAGTCTCACACTGTTTGCGATTTGAATTACATAGAACATTGATTAAAAATAATAAACATTTTATTCATAGAACATTGATTAAAAATAATAAACATTTTATTCATAGAACATTAATTAAAAATAATAAACATTTCCTTCATAGAACATTAATTAAAAATAATAAATATTTTATTCATACAACATTAATTAAAAATAATAAACATTTCATTCAAAGAACATTAATTAAAAATAATAAACATTTTATTCATAGAGCATTAATTAAAAATAATAAACATTTCATTCGTAGAACATTAATTAAAAATAATAAACATTTCATTCATAGAACATTAATTAAAAATAATAAACATTTCATTCATAGAACATTAATTAAAAAAATAAACATTTCATTCATAGAACATTAATTAAAAATAATAATTTCATTTATAGAACATTAATTAAAAATAATAAACATTTCATTCATAGAACATTAATTAAAAATAATAATTTCATTCATAGAACATTAATTAAAAATAATAAACATTTCATTCATAGAACATTAATAAAAAATAATAAACTGAATTGCAAACATGAAACAGAATATTTTCTCATTTATTCATATCAACGTTAACATTTCAGTAGAAACTTATTTCTCTTTTTTTAGCACGATCGTAAAAAAAAAGAAGAAATCAAATTTCCTCTTTAGTTAGAAATAGATCGCAGAAATTACTGCAAATCAAGTTGGTACCTTGAAAAAGGAAAGAACGATTGAACAAAAACGCTAAACCCAGGAAATGAAACAATTTAGAGCAGGAAAATACCGAATTTTAGGATCATTTGCGCTCCTAAACCAATGAAAAGAAATATAATTTTTTTAATTCGCTACAATCAGAACCGCAGTTATTATCATTTTTGATTGTATGATTTTCGGTAAACGTTACTATGGGAGATATAAATTATTTTAAAGGAAATACGGTTGGGAAATTAGTCAATGAAAACTTACATTAGTTTACTTATTCTTCAAATTATTTTTTCATTTCTTTTCTTATATGTTGTTTTCATCATCATCATCATCATCATCATCATCATCATCATCATCATCATCATCATCATCATCTCCCTTTTCCTATTCTATTTTCACCTTTTCTTCTTCTTCTTCTTCTTCTTCTTCTTCTTATCCCCCCGATTCTCTCCCTTTCTCATTCATCTTGTTGTTGTTGTTGTTGTTGTTGTTGTTGTTGTTGTTCTTCTTCTTCTTCTTCTTCTTCTTCTTCTTCTTCTTCTTCTTCTTCTTCTTCTTGCCTCTCCTCGTTCACCCCTTTTCCTCTTCTTATTTTACTTCTTCTTTTTCACCCTTTTTCGTCTTCCTCTTTTTCTTTCATCCTAAACATTCTCTCAATTCAATTTTCCATTTACCTCTCCTTACTTCGTCGGCCATTTTCTTTTTCATCCCGAACATTTTTATCTCCGATTTTCTTGATCGTTAAATGATTAAATCCCAAAACGCTCAACCTTCATCGTTGACCGTAAGATTCAATCCAGATGTAATTACCTCTGATTTTTACTCCATAAAATTGACAACCAAATCTTGCCATCACTCATTTAGTTCGCACATTGAGCCATTGCATTTCAAATACGGAGCTTCGTCCGCATTCTTATTTCTGATTATAACGTTTTCGGACTCGGGTGTCCATTCACAAATTTAATTGTGCCTGTATTCAATAATCTCTATGGGTCTGCATATCTACGTGTTTCTCACCTCTACGTGACTTACGCAGTAATAATTTTATTTACTATTAATACAGGATGCCCCCCAAAATATAAAAATGTACTCGCCCTTCAAATGACGATAAAATAGTTATTTATAAATATCGAGTGAAACAGAATAGCTTCGAATACAGAAGAGAAATTGCAAAGATGAGAATTCAAGTATTAAAACTCCCGAGAGAGTGAGGGAATAAGAAAAACCAACAATAATCTTAGAATATAAATATTAATAATAACAACAGTACGAATTTAGTTCAGCAAAATAAACAAAGTACGTTCGAATGTAATTTTAACAAAATAAAATTGTTGCAAATAGTTTAAAAACCGGTTGGAATATTTATTTACAACCAGGAATAACAAGAATGACTTTGACGTAATATACAACAGAAAAACGAGGTTATGATATACTCAGTTAAACTGACGAGGCATTCAGTTGGTCGGGAATTTCAGCTCGAGTCTAAAGATAATAGCTAGGAAAACATTAGTCTCTTACGGTTCTGAATCGTGAAGGGACCTGTTTATATAGAAACTAAAAATTAAGTTACATGTGAAACAAAACCTGTATAATGCTGTTTCTTTTGGAGGGAAGTATCTTGATTCACAGTATTTTACAGAATTTAGACAAGTAACAGAGGAAGAAGATATATTTGCGTTTTGTTTGTGCCACCTAGAGACAATATATATATATATATAGGAGCCGACAGGGCAGAGAATCAACGCATGACACACGACCAGCAGAAGCGCAAGAGGAGGAAGGAGAGAGCTGCCTGTTCACAGCCTGCCGATACCGCCTTCACGTGTCCAGAGTGTGGAAGAGTCTGCCGAGCACGGATTGGCCTCATCAGCCATCTCAGGACCCACAAACCCCTGACGCCAAATTGATTGATACCTTGGTCATCGTCGATTCCGACGGACGAGCAAGAAGAAGATATATATATATATATATATATATATATATATATATATATATATATATATATATATATATATATTGGAACACTTTGTTGAAATTCAAAAACTTACATTTTTTCTTTTTCGTAACTTTTGTTTATTTCATCCTGGATTTCTTCATTACAGCTGTTTCGTTAATGGGATGGCAATTTTATAATTTTATTTGTCCATAAAAATTTCCTGTCCTCACCAACTCGTCAGATGTTGTTTTCATTTGATGTTACCAACAAAAGGTTGATTTTGTACATGGTAAACATGGTGTTTGGAGAAAAAAATAAATTTCATCCTCACGTTGCTACATGTCAGCCATCTTGGGTGTCATGCTAAAATAAATGTCTGTTTTAAACCATAATTTCGTATTTTTTATTTTTGTTTTAATTTACAATTTTTTTCATTATTTATTCTTACATATATATATATATATATATATATATATATATATATATATATATATATTTGTTTGTGTGTGTGTGTGTGTTTAAAGAACTGTGTTTGAAATTTAAATTGGATTTTTTCTGGGAACTGTTCTATGTATGAAAATACATACATTTACTTGGTTGCCCATTTGAACGTGTTAAATACCCATGTGCCTGCACACACGCACGCATTTAAAATGATGGGTATAAACATCATCGGCGGTCACTCGTGTCCGAGTAAGACTGCCCTCCGTTGTGGCTTCTGTGGGTCTTCAGGTGAGCATAGAGCCCAATCCTAGAGCCAATTTGTCTTGTGCAATTTGGGCAGATAAAGGTAGTGGACAGCGCTCCTCCATGCCAACCTGCTCCCAGCCACGTCCTCGCATGTCTCAAGGTCCATGTGAAACCGCTTTAGATTTACTTTGATGTTGTCCTTATACCTCATCTTTTAGCCACCCTGGGCACGCTTTCCCTCAACAAGCTGAGAGTAGAAAATCTATTTTGGGAGGCGGAGATCCGGCATTCGGACAATATGACCAGTCCATCTGAGCTGGCGTTGAGCAACAGTAGCGGTGATAGTGGGAATGTCAGCCTCACTCAGGACGCTGGTGTTGGTGCGTCGGTCCTTCCAGCTGATTCTGAGGATTTTTCGGAGGCATCTTTGGTGGTACGTCTCCAGGGTTTTTACGTTTGATGGGTATAAACACACACACACACACACACACACACACACACACACACACACACACACACACACACACACACACACACACACACACACATATATATACCCGTTTAGATACACAGTTAAATAAACAGCTGCTATAGATGTACACGTATATATACACAGCAAAATGTAACATAGTAACAATGATAATTAAAATGATGATGAAACCAATAACTATTTCATTTTGTGCTGTAATGTTTGAATTGTTCATCGATGTGTTACTGCTGAAATTGTCTGAACCCACGTATCATGTCATTGATGCTGGACTTAGGTATGTATATTTTATTTTGTTAATAGAACCTTTTTTTCTTATAATTATAGAATTGTGTTATTCGTTCACTGGCTTATTGAAAAGATTCTCATCTAACCTGTAAATTATGTTGGTCATATTTTAAAAGTTGGGCCTAAATAGCATTTAAGTTGACAAATCAAACTTTGATTCTAACTAGCCAATTTCGTTTGTTATTTGTTGTACCATGTTATCTGCAAAAGGCTAATATAATTATTGTCCAGACAATGCTGATAAGTTTAAATGTTAGTAATTTTTTTATATACACTATGTATCTCTACTTTGTGTATATGTGTGAGTCAGTTCTTGAAAACGGCAGGGCCGATTTTTAATAAATTTCACAGGAAGGTACTTTTTGTGCCTGGCAGTGTTCTTAGATAGGTTCGATAATCGAAATAATCCGATGAAAAAAGGAACAGGCTATTTTGACCAAAATTAAAAGCTAATTAACAGCTAACAAAGCCTAACATCACAAGTGCATTTGATCAGTTATATTACTACACAAACTGAAATGCCTGATATATAAAACGATAGTATATTCTTAGATATATGTTCGAAATATATGTTCGAAATATATGTTCGAAATGAATGTTCGAAATATATGTTCGAAATATATGTTCGAAATATATGTTCGAAATGAATGTTTCTGTTTAAAGCACACTTGCATTATGACACTTGATCTTTTCATTTAAAACTTCAAATCATAATCACAGCAAAAGCAGTAAGACCATGGATATAAAATAAACAGTAGGTTCTTTAATATGACAGACGTGCGTTCGAAAAGAATGGTTCTGCTTAGAACACAATTTAAGCACAATATTTAACTTCAATTCAAGACATTATATATGAAAAACAATTTTATAAAATGAACAGTAGACTCCTTAGAGTGCAATGTAGACTACACAGTATTGTTGAATTAGTCATTGCGAGGAGGCATGTGAAGCTTTCTTCCGATGCACCGTGGTGGGTCCCCGACTAGAGCAGGCAATAAATGGACTTGATTGAAAAATCGGCGATTTCACCCACTTGGACAACAATAAAATATTGAAAGATGAAACATTCGTTGATCATGATTTAATCACAGGCAACGTCGGGTCTCTCTGCTAGTATATACAATGTGCATTGAATAAGTTTCCAGACTTTTTCATATGGACACTTTTATTGATAGTGCACACATGAAACTATCTCTTCCAGCTGCAATGCACTTGGTGTAGCGTTCCAGCAACTTCTGGAAGACCCTACCGAAATCCTCTTGTATGAGCGTATCAATAACTTTCATCACAGCCTCTTTCATCTCCTCACTTGTTTCATAACGACAGCAGATAAGGTTTTCATTGAACTCAGAGAATAACAAAGAGTCACAGGGAACAAGGTTCGGATTACAGTGAGAGTGAGGAACTGTCTTGATGTCCATCTTGGTCAAATAGTCTGTGACATGGATGGAGTTGTGGACTAATGCATTGTCCTGATAGAAATACCACTGACTCGATTTGAAAAGTGCTGATCTCTTCCGACGGAATCTCCCCTTGAACTCCCTTAAAACCTCAACATAGTATTCTATTGTTGACTGTCTCTTTAGTGGGAAGCCAATGCATGTAGATCATGCCCGTGGAAAAAAAGGACCATCATAAGTTTCTGGGTGGATTTGCTCTGTCTGGCATTCTTAGGTCTGAGAGCCGGCATGCCCGCACTAGGAAGTCTTGGTCAATGTGTCATAGGAGTAGATCCAGTTTTCATCGCAGGTCATCAGAGCATCAAGAATAATGGGATCTGAATTAGTCTGCTCTCATGACAATGTCTTCTCTGAGCACCCTTCGGACAAACTTCGCACAAATCTTCCACATCTTCAATTCCTCACAAACTGCGCATTTATTGTCCATATAGACACACGGCGGTATTTACCCATGAAATTCTTTATCTGACTAATAAACCCTGGTGTTTTGACTTCGTTACTCCTCTCTTATACACTTCTCGTCATCCTCACAAACTCTATGCTTTCCTTGAATTACTTATGCTAATCACGTTAGGTTCATGTAAGATATACCAAAAGCAGTATAAAGCATATTGTACATTTTTCTAAGCTTAAAACAGAATTTTATTTCAAATCGTGCTTCTAAGGTTTCCTCATGTCCGGATTGGAATTTTGAAATTCACTAATTGTGACAATTAGGCTTTAGTAGGGTGTATTATAATTCCTGTTGTTGCTGTGTATTTGAAACTTAAATCATAAAAATTAGTCAGTCATCTCATAAGATGTATAGCACTTAATTTTCAAAAATCTTCGACAATTTTAAATGTCTGTACAAAAATGTCTGGAAAAATATTTAAGGCTCTTCACACACACACACACACACACACACACACACACACACACACACACACACACACACACACACACACACACACATATATGTATACATATATATATATATACATATATATATATACATATATATATATATATATATATATATATATATATATATAAGTGATGGGACGATTCCAATACACTTACTGATTCCGATTCTTTATAAATCTCTAAATAATTTACTATATAGTTGTATATTTTCTCTGATTGCCAATTATGTTCAATGTGCAAATATATTCCTAAACGTAAAAAAACAACTATGGAGGACAATCTATTGATTTTAGCTTCACTTGTGATTTTAACTAAATATTTATTATTTTATCATTATTACCAACAATCGGAAATTTAGCTTTAAACAAAATCAAATAAAAAGACAAATAAAAAGACAATTAAAAGACGTTTTGGCATCGGAAAATTGGTACAAAAATCGGAAAATTTGTACCAATTTTCCGATTCCGAGACCGATTCCGATACCCTAAAATATTCTGATTTTTCCGATTCCCGATTCCCATTCTGATAAATCGTCCCAACATTATATATATATATATATATATATATATATATATATATATATATATATATATATATATATATATATAAACTGTGTCAATCGCTTTATTGCAGATTAGTAAAATATCAATATTTCACTAATTATACGCCACACACAAAAAAAAGAAGAAAATTGTATCATCAAATGACTGTCAGTTTTTCCAAAATTTTATTCAAATCCATCCGATATTCACGAAGTTATGACATTTTATTTATTATCAAGTAATTTATACTGTCCAACGCTTTATTGCAGTTTTTTTAAAATGCCAAAAAAGCGTTATTCATCTATCGAATCGTGTTATTCGTTACCGTTCTCAGTCTCTTCACACGAGAAGTTGCTGTTGAAATTGAGGTCGACTGCTCAACAGTCGTTTGCCATTTAAAGCAATTAGGAAAGTCGAAAAAGTTGGATAAATGGGTGCCGCGTGAATTGAACGATAATAAGAAAAAAATCGTCGTTTTGAGGTGTTTTCTACGCTCCTTCTGTGCAACAAAAACGACCCATTTCTCGAGCGGATTGTGATGCATGAAAAGAAGACAACGGACGACGTTCGGCACAATGGTTAGATGATGGATAAGCTCTACAAAATTTCCCAAAACCAAAATTGCGCCCAAAAAGCTCATGATGACTGTTTGGTGGTCTTCGGCCGGTCTCATCCATCACAGCTTTTTTAATCTGGGCGAAACGATTACGGCGAAGTACTGCCGACGAATTGAGGAAATGCATCAGAAGCTCCAACGTATTTGCCCGAGATTGGTCAATATGAAGTGACCAATTCTCCTCCATGATAACGCTTGCCCGAATGTTGCTCTACTTAGTCTGCAGAAGCTGAACAAATTGGGCGACGAGACTCTGCCTCATCCGCCATATTCATCGGACCTCTCGCCCACCAATTATCAATTTTTCAAACATCTCGATAAGATACTGCACGAAAAATGCTTCAAAAGTCAACATGATGCCGAATCGGCTTTCAATGACTTCATCACTTCGAGAACTCTACATTTCTATGCTAATGGGATAAATAAACTTGTTTCTCGTGGACAAAAATGTGTTGATTCTAATGATCATTTATTTCAATTAATAAAAGTTATTACGAAGAGTTATTATCTTTTAAAGTTGAACGTCGAAGAACGACATTATTTTTGCATCAATCAATAGTAAAAGATTAATTAGATAATCCAAATTATCAATCTCACTAATTCAAAAACATAATATAAAAATAACATTTTAAATCCTATTTACAATATTCATCAGAGTTCTTGTCGTAAAAATTAGTAAGTTCGTCCATTTATCCGTTTGGGTTTCAAATAGCATTTTATAACTAGGGCTAGGACAACAGCATATTCTTTCATTGTTTATAAGGTTTTATAACTGACTGGCAGGGGCGGGGGGGGGGTCCCAGCCTTGCCCGGGCGTAAAATACGCTTAATTATGATATTTTAATTTGTCCAGATTTCGTATATATTTTTATAGAGTCCTGATTTTAAAAATAAAAAAAAGTATTTGGATGCCATCAGCTAGAATCGAAACCGAAACTGTAGCATTCAAGCTAGTGACGTTACCACTGTGACACACTTAGGCACTGATTAAAAATTAAAAATAAATAAAGATGAATATACAAAATTTATGAAAATCTTTTCAATTTTGATTCATTTTTGGTCCCTTAATACTATTTTAACAGGTTAAAGATCCATAAAAGAACTGCCCATGAAAAAATCCGATCATTTGAGGCCTGTATCACCACTCTGCGACACTTAGTTTCGGAGGAGACAGATTTTTAAGATATGGAAACAGACCGACATATAGCCGTTTATATATTAGATATAACATTTTCATCGCTAGCCGTGAATGCTTGCGTCCAGTTATCTTTATAAAACGATCTAACCGGCTTATTTTAAAATTGAATTCTTCATCGTTTTTTTTTACATCGGAATCACCACTTATCAAGGCCCAGATACCGCTCGAGGATAAGGGTTAAGAGTGTACAGTAGTCAATTGGACAATACAGTGATCGTTAGTAATGGAAATTTGGTAAAATTTTTTAACTTAAGTGGAACGGCTCATCAAGAACTTGTTTATGTTGGGCTTGAAGACAACCATATTGTAGTCAGCCGGAAAGTAGGAAAACGGAAGACAATTCCACAGACGTGCACTTCTAAGAAAGAAGCTTTGTTCATGGAATCTATGTTTAGGTTTAGGCACAGATAAAGAGTGGGGCACAGATAAATATTAATAGTGTTTTCAGCTAGACGAATGTTTCTTGTGAAAGTTAGGCGAGGGGGGACCATAGATTGAAGCTCAGTCGAGCACTTGCCATGAAAATAACGATAAAGCAGAGACAAACTCGCAACATCTCTTCTGTGAGATAGAGGTTGCATGACATCTCCTACGAGGCTACGAAGTCTATTTTGGACTCTATCAAGGCAGGACTTAAATTTAAAATATCATTTTCTTTTTTCTGCCACTATCAAATTATTAAGAGCATTATATCTGGCTTGCCAAGCTGAAGTTTAAGACGCATATATAAAATAGACGTATCTTACAGATGGTCCTGTTCGATTATATTTTTGTTCACATTAATTTTATCGTATTGCCTCACCATGTTATGACATGATATTAATATTATTTATTCGACGTGAAATTTGTTTCTCGAACAATTTTCAAAAGAGCTTCGTTTTGAATATAGAAAAGATTAATGTTTTATGCTAATTTTAGCATTTCTTTTATATTTGAAGTTTTTATAAGTTATAATTTCTAAAATATTAATCTTTATACTTTTTTTTTTTCGTTTTATATGCTCTGCTCGAGTGACTTTAAGGTTATAATGAGAAAACTTATTTGCAGTTTTAAGATGGAATATTACAAATTTTCGATTTTGCTTGCATTTCCTGTCTTTTCTTTTTGTTTGAGATTTTCTCTCTATATTAATTTTGCCTTCAGCGACTAAGTTAAATAGTTGCTTTACGTACAATAACTTGACGGCAATATTACAAAAATAAACTGATATCTTATTTTTTATTAACTCCTAAAAGCCCACCTTCGTTTGTTTGTAGTTTGAGCTCGATTAGAAATTAATGTGCGAGACGAACGTGCCATAATAAGCTACCCATTTCTTTTTATTTTTATTCTTTCGACTCTTTATTCTTCTTTCCTTTTCACTTCTGGCGTCATATGTTTACTGTAACAAAGCGCATATTTCAGAAAATCAGCAGCAACTTTTAGGTAGCTGACTAGCGAAAACATTAGCAGCAGCAGCAGGCGTCTCAGCACATATGAAAATTAAGCAAGTGTGCCCGCGCTCACGCCCCGAGAAGGAGGAGAAAAAGGCAAACTAAAAGGGCAGCACGTGGTCGAGAAGAGAAGGAAAGTGCCTATAGGAGATAATAGACGAGTGAAGTCGGGAACGAGAAAATGCTGAATCTGGTCAGCATCAGGTGGCGGGAAAATACTTTTAAAAAGCACATGCAATATGGCAGAGATTGTAAGACACATATGTGCGCGAAAAGACATTTGAAACATAATGAACTGCGTTATTGTTGGAAGAACCACGAGAAAATTTTTTTCATTTGCACTTTAAAAAATGCTGATTCGTATTTTTCATGTCCTTCCGTGTTTGTTTGTTCCTGCGACGGTACCAGACAACGTGTACGTTCGAGAGGTTTCATATGTAACGACACGGTTAAAGTGTAACGGCCACGTTACATTACATCGAGATGCGATTCAGACGAATGCTGAAAAGCAAATAGCTCCAATTGCTACCCCTTTCTTTCTCCACTTCGTTGGAGTTCGATCTCCTCATCACTTTTTTAAAGCAAGTTAATTTTCACACTAACGCGTTTACTAAAATTATTTTCCAACAAATAACAATCAAAGTAACACTTCCGTGTGAAGTTAGAAACACCTGTAAACTCTTTCCCTCTCTCACACCCACATACATGCATAATGTAACATTGAAACGAACTTTCTGGGGCTTTTCTCTAATTCTTATTCAAGAACTTTAAAACTTACATCTCTGTACAATTGTTGATATAAATAGATTTTCTTCATCAAGTCATGTTTTCTTATTTCATTCTCAGAATACCCTTGTTGAGTTAGCACTTGATAACTGGTGACTCATTCATTTATGTTTTCATTCAGGTCTTTCATTCGCAAAATATTATAACTAGGGCTGTGACAACAGCATATTCTTTTCATTGCTTTGACTCTCGACTATAAATCCGACACAGTTAGACACAATTAATCCACCAAGAACCACATCACTCTACATAAAAACATATAAGGTATCAATGAATATATTCCTGAGAATCAAAACAAAGAAAAGAATATGCTGTTGTCATAGCTCTAATTAAAACCCTATTTAAAGGGTTACAAGGAAAACGGAACACGGGAATAGAGTAGCAAAATGTATTAAAAAGAACATACAAAAGTAAAAATTGTTCGTCGGCGAACAACCTTGCTTGGTCAACTGGATATCGATTTCTGCAATACGACCTTGTCTTCCGGTATTTATTGTGCACATATCATTTCATTCATAGGTAACACAGGTAGTTCTGCTACAACAGAAAAGCTATAGATATCCTTTATACCTAGGCATTTCGAAGCCTAATGCTTCTCATCAGAAGCGTAGAAACGAGCTATGTTACAGGGAAATGTACGATATGACGATGCTTCCGTTCAGTCTTGAAAGACAAAGAATACTGCCTGTAGGGGCAGCTGCGCGTCAAATTGTGAGGCAAGTGTTGCGCAATTTCCAACCACACCTCTCCTGAATGGACACTGTTTGAGTCCAGTGGCAAGGAGAAGTTCAGGACAACTGGAAACAATACCGAGATAAGCACCTGGAAGCCCCAAATGGTCACCTATTTGGTACTTACTATGTTCAACGTTGCTTAACTTCGGTGATCCAGCGGGAACTGGTGTGTCGACGTGATTATGCTGTATATTCAAAATGGGAAATGTAACAACCAGCTTAGAGAACATTAGGACAGAAATGTTAGAATGCTAAAATAAAAAATTTACATGGAGATGAATATAAAAAATAAGATTAAATTAGAATTAAAAAAAGTTTCAACAGTAATCATAATAAACGAAACAGGACAATATTTGATTTATTGAGGAAGAGACTGAAGTCAGGGATTTTATTAGCTGTATTTTACATGGCCATACGCTGTAGTAGGTTTAAAAAAAAGAGGAGAATACTCTTATCTCTCGAGTGACACAATCGAAGAGTTCCATAATAAAGGGAGATAACTTATGCGACTAGTGCAAGGGAAACAACTTGTAACATTATTGTTATGACCCTGCTAAAGGGGTCACAAGGAAAACGGAACACGGGAATAGAGTAACAAAATATTGTAACAAAAGCATACAAAAGTAAGAGTTGTTCGTACGCTAGTCCACCAGATATCAACTTTCGCTTTACAGCCTTGTCTTTTGGTATTTAACTTTTACTAGCCTGGGTGCCCGGCGTTGCCCGGGTGTTTGGAGGTGTGCGTTGAGCGCAAAATGTGATAGTAGACAAGCAGGAGGAAAATAACGTGGAAAAAAGTGACGTCTTTGCTGTTGCGCTCCTCACCAAAGCAGAGGTGACGTAGGTTTAAATTAAGGCTAGTCAATAGAAAGAGGGGATGACTTTCGAAAATATCGACGAAAAACGCGACCCCTCCGTGTAGAAAAGTGTCCAGTTAAGGGTGATGACAGATAAGATTTATATTATAGGATAGCCTGGGTGCCCGGTGTTGCCCGGGTGGTTGGAGGTGTGCGTCGAGCAAAAAAAAAAAAAAGTAGTAGTAGGCAGGCAGGTTCGAACCTGTATTGCGAACGCGAAAAATGAACGTGACGTCTTTGCTGTTGCATCCATTGCCAGACCGGAAGTGGCGAAGGTTTAAATTAAGGCTAACCAATCAAAAAGATGGTGTTACTTTCGAAAATATAGGCGAAAAAACGACCCCTCCCTGTAGAAATATTCCCAGTTGAGGGTGAAATAATTAATGTTATGACAACGGGACCATTGACAGCAGCTTCAGAATACAAATCTGGACTGTTCAACGAAGTTTCCGGCTACAGTTATGGTCTTTAGTGTGGTTTCAAATGAGGGTCACATGAGGCCACCTCACATCTTCGAAATCGGCTTGAAAGTAAACACCAAAATGCACCTGGATGCGCTGAAGAGTGTGGTTATCCCCTGGTGCAATCAGGTGGCTACTGGCAGACCTTGTGTGTGGCAGCAGAACTCGGCGCCGGTCCACAAGTTTAAAGAAACCCAGGATTGTTTGGTTGGTTTTGTTTTACGGCACATCAACTCATTTTAGCTTATTTAATGCCGAATCCCGTGATTTTAAAGAAATTTTTTTTAATAGAATATATTTGTTTTTTTCTCAAGTCGGTTTCTATTTAACCCATAGTTGGGACCCTAACACGTACTACCACTCCGGGCCAGAGTGAACCTGGGAACAATGGCAAATAAGGGATGGCTCCACACTCCTTAAAGCTGGGGCCTCACCATGGAATATAGTTTAAGGTCATATCCAGGACTCCCAGAATTATTTCAGAAGGAGTGCTACGACTTTATACCCTTTTCCTATTTGCTCCCCCTCCCCGACCTGAACCCACTGGACCACTTTGTTTGACCATACGTCGAGAACATGACCAATACGAACTCCTACAACACCAAATCCGGCATGATTTTAGCCATCCGCCGAGTATTCACCGAGCTCCCACCGGTGCTTGTTGAAAAGGCATTCTCGCCGTTCCGGACACGTATCGAGGCAGTGATTGAGGCCGAACGCAGCAACATTGCTTAGAATTCAGCTCTACTACATAATCAAGTTACGTGAATTTTCAATAAAAGTTTTAAAATAAAGGTTTGCTGTTTTCTTTAGGGCGACAACTTTATCGTTCAACCCTGTAGTCGCATAATATGCATTTACCCCTTCTTTATTACCCATTTATCACGGCAGAGACGTTGCAAGTCTATTTCTACTCTAATGTTGTTTTCAGAGCAGGTGCTCGACTAACTTTCAATTTGTCTCTCCCGTTTTTGAAACATTCGCAACAAACACTATCAACAATTTTTCTTTATTCTCTAGTTCTAGCTAAAACTAAACTAAAATTTCATGAGCAAAGTTATTATTTCTAGACTTGCTCGTTCGTAGAACACAATACCGCGGGGCTGCTTTTACCTGACTATAATATAGTCGTTTTCAAACCAATGTAAACAAGATCGATAACACTGCTCAACATCAATTTTGTTGTCCGCGTTTTTTGTTCCAGCTAATTTTCAGATGCGCTGAATCCAAAAATCACATTGGTTTTGTTCAACCAGGCCAAGTCTTAGAGCTATGGCTACATGTCGTTTTTTATACGTTTTTGTTCATATGTGTTCATATGTGCGCATGTGCGGAGCATTTTAGAAGAAATTGATGGGGGTAAAATGCCATGCTTTCGTTTGAAATTATTATTTTAATAAGAAGTATTCTTGTCTGATAATTCAGGGTGGTTATGCCACAAAGGGATTAGCTTGAAGTCATGAAGCCTCAAAATCTCCCAACAATTGGTGCTCAACATACACGAAAAACGACTGATCTGCGCGGGAGGAATTGATGCCTTGCAAATAAAGGAACGTCATCAACGACCCTCTGGTAAATAGAGACAGAATATTCTTCCCACCACTGCACATCAAACTCTGCTAAATTAAGAAGTTCACCAAGACTCTGAACAAAGATGTTGACTTACTTGTGCTAGACTTTTTCAAGATTGACCAGGGAGAAGTTGAAAGCTGACATTTTTGATGGTGCTCATATCCAGCAGCTCATCAGAAATCCACAGTTTGAAAACTCAGTGAACGAAGTGGAACGAGAAGCGTGGAAGGCATTCTTTTCTGTTAGTGAAGAATTTATTTGCAGCAATAAGGCCAGAAACTACGCAGAACTTGCCAACAAGATGCTGACAGTTTTCAGAAATTTGGGTTGCAGCATGAGCGTCAAGATGCACTAGCTATCTTCGTACATGGACCGGTTTATTGAGAATCTAGGTTCAATGGGTGACGGGCAGGGGATGGAAGAGATGGAGACCAGGTATCGGGGTAACTGGGACGCAGTGATAGTGGCTGGAAACTCTTGAAATCTGAAGAGAGACTTATCTGCCGCTGAAATTCCAAGATTCCCAAGGAAGTACAAGCCGTGGAGTGTAAACAAAAATGAAACAACATGTAATTTATGTTGACTTACCTTTGTCAATGTCAACCATTCAATTTATAGTATTCGATGTTTCTATTAATATATGCTGTTGGGAAAACATTTTTTCTCTCCTCAAAACATATTTCAGAGCTATGTGTTGACAAAAATCAGCTGAAAACGCCACAAGATTTTGATTTTTTTTTCAAATCAAGCTGAGTCGATGTAAGGGAAAGGATAACATTTACTGATTCAGTTGTGCAAAAATCAGTTGTAGAATTGTAGGTATCGTTAAAAAAATGAATCAAAGTTTACCTTTTTCATTTTTATTGATAATCACTGTGATTTCTCATCGGCCACACTCGAGTGGCCTTTAGGCCTTGATAAGCAAGAACATATATATATATATATATATATATATATATATATATATATATATATATTCTTATAAGTTTTTCTTTGTGTGTATTGATATTAAAACCCTTTTTCCTATTTAGGAATTTATTTGCTTCTCCACGAAAGCAAATGTGACACAAGGCCATTTTTAATGCGGGAGGAAAAACCAGCTCCCATAAAACAAGGGCAAACATGAGGGGTACTCTGGCAGTATCCCCCAAAATAGTAATTGTCTCAGTATGAGGGGTTTCCTCTGCATTGACCAAAGACCAATTAATTTAATATAAGTGAAGCATCGGACCAGATGGTGTTTATTTGCTCCCCCACTGAGCAAATTAGGCACAAGGCCGTTTTTAATGTGAGGTAAAAACCAGCTCCCCTAAAAGTAGGCAAAAAGGGGGCACTCTGGTTACCAAAAATAATAATTGTCCCAGTATAGAGGGTTTCCCCTCCATTGACTGGTACAAATTATCTTAAGTGCAACATCTGTCGGACCAGATACTACACTTTGATCCTGGCCCAAAGGCGAAGATTAACAGAAAAAAAACAAGCCTTTTTTCTATCTAAAAAAATAATACGACTTTGTTATATATGGCTCATGGAATTGCATCCATCTGCAAAAGATCTTGCTAATTTGCATATTCTTTTAAACATTCATTTTAATTAATTCCCTATTAGTTTTTTTCGGTTTTCTTGTGGAATGATCATCTTTAGTCAACTTTTACGTGTAATTATATTCATGCAGATATTCTACATGATTTATATTTGCGTAATATTTGCGTAAAAAGCTTATAAACGTCTTTTTATATATTTCCGTAAAATGGTTACAAACCTCTTTCTATATATATTTATGCACGCGTATATGTATTTGTTTAAAAAAGTTGCTTACCAAGCTCCTCTGTTAGTTTTTTGTCTATAGACTTTAAACTTATTATATAGGGTATTCGAACCCATACGAAACTTTAAATTTGGGTTTTAGCCGGGGGAAATCTGTGGAAAAGTGTGAAAATACAAAAAGTGGAATTTGTTAGAAATTGACGGCATTACGGATATGCATGTGTGCGTAATGTAATCGCTATTGGTTCCTGTTTTAATTTTTAGCCTTGCAGCAAGCATGTCTTCATAGCTCAGGCATTAATGTCAAAGAAAAATAAATCGTAAGCTAAATGTTTTGGTTTCGATTCTCGGTGGTGGCGCACAAGTCATTTAAAAAAAACAACTTTTTAAATCATTACTATATATTGAGTCCAATATAATATATTAATAAATACGAAATCTACATTAATAAAAATATATTTAAGCGTATTTTACGACTGGCGGCCTGTTAGTATATATATATATATATATATATATATATATATATATATATAACTACTTCATTTACTCACATAAAATTAATATACGAAAGTATAAATTTATGCGTAAACTTTAAGTATTTACTTCAAAAGTGCTCAATACGTAGGCAGAGCTAGTTATAAAATATATATGGCGATTAAGCTACACTGAATATTCCGCGTTTCATCCACTCAAGGATTCTTCAGGCTTATGCATAAGCCTGAAGAGTCCTAGAGTGGATGAAACGTGGAATATTCAGTGTAGATTAATCGCCATGTATATTTTATAACTTACTATATATACTATATACTACATATATATATATATATATATATATATATAATTATTTTTTTACTATAATAATTAAATACCTACAGACACTAGTGTTTCATCCTTTCGGGAATCTTCAGTGCAGGGTGTCACGATTAATACCAGTCGAACGATTCGAACCCCGCATCACGAGACATCTCTGGCTCGGTTAGCGAAGACCTAATCCATTCGGCTAGAATTAACCGCGTGAAATAACGTCGAATTTAAACATTTTTAATTTTAAATGTTCATTACGTCAGTCAGAGAGTGATCTAATCGTTATACGATGATCTATGCATTAGAGCTAAGTTGACCGACTTTAATTCAACTGAAAGTGCTCAACGATAAGAAACGAATTTCTTAAAGGGGCTGTCATAATTATTTCTTTACTATAATAATTATATATATATATATATGTGTATATATATATATATATATATATATGTGTGTGTGTGTGTGTGTGTGTGCATAAAGATTTATTTTACTTTATTTTCGTCTCCTGCATATAAGCTTTTCTTGCGTGTACATATATGCGTAAATCTTTTTTTTTGTTTAGCTTAACCATCCAATTTAAGATTGCCATGTTGAAGAAATACAAAACACTCTAAATGATCACCAGTACATTAAAAAAATACTAGAGAATAGGTGAATCAATATAGAGTGAGAGAGGTAAGACTAATGCATAGATAGCTGAAAGAGAGAGAGAGAGAGAGAGAGAGAGAGAGAGAGAGAATGAGAGAGAGGGGGGGGAGAGAGAGTGTGAGAAAAAGAGTGAGAGAGAGCAAAAACAAAAAAAGAAAGAGAGAGATAGAGAGTGAGAGATAAAGAGAGAGAGAGAGAAAGAGAGGGAGAGAGAGAGTGTTGCTCAGTTAATTTCAAAATATGGCTAATGTAAATAGTTAACACAAAACATTTTCTAACCTAACTCAATCCCAAAACTAATGTAGATATTCATCAAGTATTTTGTGTTATCTTTGTTTATATAAAGTTAAGTATATGTCCATGTTCATATATTAGTATGTACAAGATTTCCTTCTAAACTAATTAACCGATCATAATTATACTTACGCAATTATTTTCTTTCTATTTCTTCTTAACAGTAGACTGAATTTCCCTTCCATTCGTCATAAAGGGTTCAAAGCGGAAATCTGTAATTACATGAGCCCTCCCTCTCCCTAAAATGCTCCTGTAGTCAGAAGAAACCATACCGCCCCTTTATAATCTTGTCTTACTAAATCGATAAACTGCCCTTTGATCTTGGCCAATGAAGCCACTCAAGCGAATGTATTTCCTCTCGATTTGGAAGCCATCTGTCGCATCTGGACATTTCGCACCGTGGCAATCCCTTTGTTGCCCACCCGACGACTCGTAATCGACGCCGCAAAACCATAGGGCGATTGCAGATGATTAAATTAGAAACGGGTCGCAGAAATGTGTTCAAGCAAAAATCAAACGAAAAAACCGTTAAATAAACAGAGAGATCGATTGCAGTAAATTCTTAAATTTAAATATATTTCGAGACAAAGTCGCATCTTCAGTATGTCTTTCTTTCTTTCTTTTTTTGCCATGGTGTTGTTGGGGCAGAGGATCAGAAAGTAAAAGTCCGCTTGTTGTTTTTACGGTAGTTTTTTTTAAAATCTGGGAACGATGCGTTGGTCACGCGGGATTCACGTTAAGATTTTTTTATGTTCCTTCGAAGCGTTGGTTGAGTTGGAATAAAATAAATACGTATTATATATGTTTGTATATCTATATCTATATATATATATATATCTATATATATATATATATATATATATATATATATATATATATATATATATATATATATATACTAGCAAAAGTACCTGTCGTTGACTGGGTTCCAAAACAGCCTACAGAAAATGGACTTTGATTTATGAAAGTATGATAGGTTATGAAAAGAAAGGGTTGTAAAGAGATAGCTTCGAATTTGGGGGTATCAAAACCAAAGCAAAATATGATGAAAGTAAAAATAAAATAGATAAACACCATAATTTATTATACCAGACCTGTTCACACTGAAACACTTATCACAATATTCTGTGGATGTATATTAAAAAACCTGGTTAAACTTTATGACATATTTCCAAAAACCTGGTTAAACGTTGTGACATATTCCCATTCTATGAAGATCAGGCGCGAACGAACACCCCATAATTTTATTATACCATATTTCTTTAAACTGAAACATAATTATCAAAGTATACTTACGCAGATAGATATGACAAGTCTTTATTAAAATGTGTGCCTATTTCCATTCTATGGAGGCCAGACGCGAACGCAGACCCCACAATTTCATTATACCATCCCTATTTAAGTTAAAACATATTTATCAAAGTATTATTATGCACATCTATATCAAAAACACTTGTAAACGTTTTTTTCTAATTTAAATTTTTTTTTTATTTCCATGGACCAGGCGAGTACGCAGACCCCACAATTTTAATGAATCATCATTATGCCAGATCAAACATACCCATTCCTGTGTCTCAATACATCTATTATTATATGTGATTAGTTTTCTATGATAGTCAACCATATATGAACCTATTCGTGACCAGACACACACACAAACATTCAGCTGTGTGTGCAGAAATTTTTATTACTATTATTAAAACATCTAATCAATATTTTTCTATTGTTAGATTTTGGGAGCCATTTCAAATCTGTTTCTTAGGCTGCGGATCTTGATAGCATACATCTTGAAATTTTGAATATAGAGTTTTTGTCATTTATTTGTATATCGAGCTTTATAAATTAAAGTATTTGTATAAATAAAAGATGAAATGTAATTGAATAAACGTAATTTCCTATATATATATATATATATATATATATATATA
>NC_136519.1:14316273-14371953 GCF_053919585.1 Euprymna scolopes | reverse complement strand
CGAAAGTATCCGAATCGGGACCGACCGTGACGTGTCAGGGGTTCAAATTTGAATAAGCTGAGTTAAGTTTAGTGAGTTGGGTTCTAGAATTCGAGGAAGCAAGATGGGTTAAACAGGTCTCCCCATAAGGGGGCGACGGTCTCTAAATGGATGCAGAGAAACGCTGAAGTCAGAGATCGTCGATTTCGCTCCATACTGCGGAAGACGGGATGGCTGGGAGTGAAATAAACCAATATATAAAAACATACATCGTCTTGTGTCTGTTCTCTTTAGACAACTCAACTACCCAAGACGTTAGCAAATCCCCATTGGCAGCGGCCAAAAGACAGATAGTCACGCAGCAACATGTATGTCTGTCACGTAGTGGGGTGGTGTTAATATGTCGGGTTATTGTATGCCGTGTTACTAAATGTCTATTGTGGGGTTCTTCACTATCTGAACCAGTCTATTTATGTTCTGTGATCGTCTAAGTGTGTTACGTGCATGTGTGTCAGACTTTTACATAAACACATACATGTATTTCCACATACCTCATCAACTTTTCAACTGTGTCGTTGATCTTTTGGTTCACCTGGAATTCATCTGTTCTTGGATGGAAGCTGGAAATTGTGAGACGAATGCATTTCAACTCCAAGACGATGGTTGGGTTTGTATAGTTTTTTATTCACTTTCCAGGTGTCGATCTCAGAAGAATGAAAAGTGAATATCTTTGCTTGGGTGGTTAATTCTAGTCTCCAATTTTGAGACACGTCAGATCGCTCCGAACAAGGGAAGACAACCACTAACCTATCCGCTCTTTTCAACATAATAAATTTGCGTTATCACACTATTGTTACTATTGATTTCTCGCTGATAGCTGGAATTTCAGTGGCAATAAGGCTCCCCAAGGTCCCATTTCACTTTTTTATTGGGGGGGGGCGATGATAGGAGGAGGACATTGGTAGGGGTAAGGAAGAGATAGAGAACATAGATATGCAGCTTCAATGTTCTTGGTTCCATGTAACGCTTCTTCACGTTTTTCCTCTGTAGCAGTTTGTCTGGCCTGCGCATGTGGCTCATGTGCATTAGTCTCCGCATTCAAGGGCTTTTCTTAATATTTCGGCTGTTTCATTGTTGTTATTCGTTGTATCTTTCAAGCCATACCTCTGATTCCAATTTCTCCCATTCTTTTTTCAACGCTTTTCGGAAGTGTTCCCAGTGCTCCCAGGATTATAGATATTACCTTGATGTCTTCATCATCCATAGACCTTTCAGTTCTCTAGCCGTAGTTGTTCCGTTTCTTCTTTACTTTTATGATTCTCGTTTTCAAGTACTTCTGCTGGTTTATGTTTGTACCATTTCTTTGTGCGTTCGAAATGCAGTTGTTTGCATAATTCCCAGTGTGCTACCCTTCCCGCTTAGTCGTGCCTGTTCTTGTATTCCTTTTGGGCCAGTTTGCTGCATGCGCTTATTATATGATTTATCGTCCCGTCTCTTTGTCCACAGAGTATTCATTTACTGTTTCCTTGTGTTTTGTCCATATTTGCTTTAATGTGGCTGGTTCTTATCTAGTTATCTTGTGCTGCAGTTATTAGGGATTCAGTTTCCCGGTTTACGTGTCGTTTGTGCATCCATGTCCAAGTGTTTTCGTTATTTTCATCTTTTTGAATCGTCTGTCTAATTTTTTCTCTTTCCATTTTTCTTTTCACATCTTATCCTTTGTCTCTATTTTTACTGTTTTGTTGCTTTTTTCAGTGTCTCTCAGTGCCAGAATTATCCATTTAGTATTCTGCATTATGTATTTTTCTATATTTTTTGTGTCATTCACAGTCTTCTATACAAACCAGTCCTCTCCCGTCGCTTTTCCTTTTCACGCAGAGTCGGTCAACATCGTGTTTTGGGTGTACTGCATCGTGCCTGGTCATGAGTTTCCTGGTTTTCTGATCGAGCTGTCTCAGTTCTTCTTTAGTTCACCCTATGAACACTCCAGATTATAATACTAGTGATACTGCCCTTGTATTTATACCTTTTATTAGGTGTCTGCTATTATTATTATTATTATTATTATTATTATTATTATTATTATTATTGGCTCACAAGGAGCTTTCACACAGGCTATCAAAAATCACTCCTTGAAAACACCTATCGTGTTCCCTGGAAGGTGAGTGACGACAAGTTTCCACAGATTTCCAGTCCTCTCCACCTCTTTCGGTAGTATTTGAAAATAAATTTGCATTATCGCAACAGCTACTTGTCACTGATTTCTCGTTGGCAGCGGCCATTCGTCTTCACTGGAATTTGAATGGCAATAAACCTCCCCAAGATCCCAGTTCTCTTCGCACTTATCCAGAAGAGATCTGGTCAGTGCTCGCTCCTAAGTCTTTTTTACCTCCTTGACTCTACTTGGCTGTTAGGTATGATTTTTTTAGGGCGGGGGGGGGGGGAGTACAGTGATGTGATAATGAGGGGAGTAGAGAACTTATAGATGTGCAGCTTCAATGTACTTGGTTCCATGCTTTGCCTTTGCAGCAGTTTGTCTGGTCCGCGTTTGTGGCTCATGTGTGTTAGTCTCCACATTCAAGGGTTTTCCTTAATATTTAAGCTGTTTTCATTATTGTTTTTCGTTGTATTTTTCCGGTCATTCCTCTGATTCCAATTTCTCCCATTCTTTTTCAAAGATTTTCTGGAATGGTACTACTACTACTACTACTACTACTACTACTACTACTACTACTACTACTAGCTATCTAGCTATCTAGCTACATAAATGACACAGTACATGTATGTGTGTGTATTTGTGGGTCTTTGTGAAAATATTTAACCGATAAACTCTTAAACGTCTGCTCGGATTACACGGAAATCAACAAGAAATAGTAATTACACACCGCGAATGGTTTATTACGAGTAAAATATTTGGCTGAATAAACAACGCGTACAGAAATATGTCAGCAAGTTGAAATGCCAAATGTTCATTCGGACTTGCCGACATAATTCTATTACTTTTGTGCATGCGCAAATTCAAAGGTAGTTAATGCGTTGGGGGCTTTTGGAGCTAAATGGGGGGGCAAATGATGGACTTAATCATTTCTGTTATTGCATAGCGCAGAACTCATATTTACATATGTTAAGGCCTAAAACTGCATCGTTTGTTCGTTTTCACCAGGATTTTACGTTCCCTGGGGACCTTTGTGGCAAAATGAGCAAATGCTGAACTTAGTCATTTTTTACTGTGCACTCACGGGGGACCCTGCATGCTTCACTTGCTTTTTTGTGTATTGATATTCATATTAAAACCCCCTTTTTTTTCTATTTATTTAAAAATAAAATATAACCTTGTGATATATGGATCGTGGAATTGCATGTATCTGCAAAAAAAATCTAACTAATTTGCATATTCTTTTAAACATTCATTTTAATTAATTCTCTATTAGTTTTTTTTCGGTTTTCTCATGTAATGATCATCTTTAGTTAATTATTACGTGTAATTATATTCATGCAAATATTCTGCATGATTTATATTTGCGTAATATTTGTTTAGAAAGATTACAGTAAACACAAACCTCTGTCTCTATATATCTATTCATTTGTTTAAAAAAATTGCCTACCAAACTCCTCTATAAGTTTTTAGACTACAAACATAAAACTTAATATAAAAGGTATTCGAACCCATGCTAAACGTTATATTTGGGTTTTAAACGAGGAAAATCGGTGCAAAAGTATGAAAATTAAAAAAAATGGAATTTGTCAAGCGATGGTCTAACGGCGGCATTACGAATATGCATGCGTAACGTAATAGCTATTGATTCATGTTTTGATTTTTAGCCTTGCAGCAAACATGTCTTCACAGCTGTGCAGAGGATTACAATTGTTGCCCAAGATCAAGGTTTTAGATATTGGCAAGACAAACATCCGATAGGTTGCACACACGGAGATATATATGAGGAATACGGGACTTTCCACCATTGTCTAATGGAATACATAATTTGGCCCAGAAGTATTGAGAGGATATCGGTCAAAGGATAGAAAAAATAGACAATGGTAAATATTAAACATTCCAGTAGGAAAAGAATGTTTATATAGATAAATTGACACAAAGAGAAGTCGGAGATTCGGTCAGAGAGAAGCGAGACTGTCGCATTTCTTTACCGCCAACATCCGACCCAACCACCCAGCCACCTCACACGTGTTCAGAAATGTCAAACACCAGTAATAACTTACAATCAAAAGCTGATTTGTTGGTGTGAAATATATACAATATATTTTTTATAGATCAACTGTGTTGTGTTTTACTTGCTATCAGTGCATATATATCTTAGACCAGCGACAAAGGTAGATCTTAACAACTGTATATACTGGAAAACGCATTCTGAACAATCGGCAGCATGATAAATGCTTAATGAATGGTCTCAGCAAATAAATAAATAAATATCAAATAAAAGTTCTGCCAAATAGAAGTATAGTGTGAGCCAGGTTATGCTGAGTCGATTATACAATATGACACCATGGAGTGTGTAAATATCTAAGCTGGATCATTTGTCAAATTTGAATATTGAATATACCAGCAAGTTTATGGAAATATATACCAGAAAGAACTATAGTGCTTATGTAAGATATGAAAAGAAATAGGAATTTTAGGAAGAATGCCATTATTCCAATGCTTTCAGGTGGCGCGAGGCTCATGAAATAAAGAACAAAAATGAGAAAATGGATTTTTATTTATTATACCGATGGTTCTACCGCAGTTAAATTGATCTAAATATTTGCACACGCGAATCAGCGCATTTTAATACGGATGAAAAAAATAAATAAATAAATAAAAAAAAGCAAAAAAAAAAAAAACCCCACAAAAACAACCCCCCCCAAAAAAAAACAAAAACAAAAAAAGTTCTTATTCAACAAGACCGGAAGAATTCAACATCTTTTGCAACGCCGTAAGATCTCGACAATGGAAAATTACTGTATGACCATGGAAAGAGAAAAAAAAAATGGAGTTAACAAAAGATGATTTAATTGAAAAATTCCCGCATTATGTCATCTCGTTTCTTAACTGATTTTGAATTCTGCCTGCCTGTCTGTCTGTCTACCGGTTTGTCTGCCATTTCTATCAGTCTCGCTCTTCTCTCTCTCTCTTTCTCTCATTTTCTTCAACACTCTATATAAAACAATAAGAACGAATGTATTGAACAATGGAAAACAGGATATTTTTCAAAAGTGCTCAATACATATGTAGAAGTAAAATAAGAAAATATACAACATTAACAAAAACCCTACATGGATTAATCTACGTTTTTGTAAGCGATCAACAATAGTAATCAACATCGTCGAAACGTAGATTTATCCGCAAAAGTTTAAACTTTGAAATTGCACACCGTAAAAAAGGGGCTTCTTTCTTTCATTCCTCTTCCGGTTTTATTAATTTAACGTTTATTTATCATCTTTTATTTTATATATATATATATATATATATATATATATATATATATATATATATATATATATAGAGAGAGAGAGAGAGAGAGAGGGTTACCCCCCCCCAAAAAAAACAAAAAAAACAAAAGCTAAATGGAGCCCATCTAGAACACACATATATACATATATATGTATATATTATTATTATTATTATTATTATTATTATTATTATTATTATTATTATTTGGGGGTAAACATTTACATATGGTCACTGCAAATAGCCATCTTTTTCAGTCAAAGAGACTTCTTCAGGCGACTTGGAACCTCTCGACGCCAAAAAGAATAATGGGAGAGATTAGAGAGAAATTTAATTTTCTATTTTTCTCCCATCTCTCCCATTCTCTTCCATTTTTCCATTTTTCTTTTTGGCGTCGAGAGGTTCCAGGTCGCCTGAAGAAGTCTCTTTGACTGAAACAGATGGCTATTTGTAGTGACCATATATAAATGTTTACCCCCAAATAATGAAAATATATTTTGCTCTTTTTATTGAGCACTATTTAACAACCTCGTTGTCTTCATTGATCCCGACTTTTGAACACCTCAAACCTGAATATATATATATATATATATATATATATATATATATATATATATATATATATATATATATATATATATATATATATGTATATTAACTGTAGTGATTCAATGAATTAAAAAAAAACCTTTTGAAATTTGAGTTTCATATTCAAAGAATTTTTATTATTCTAAGCAAGACAAAGACTACTTTAGAAATGTAATCTTCTTAGCCTATAGGGGTTCGATGTCTACCATCTCATCAGAGGAGAGAAAATATTAGCGAATATTTATAAAGGTATGTACCCTATTTGCTAAAGTCAGTGAGACATGGAGAGTCAAAGCCAAAATAAATGATTAATCAGAGGTCATATAGCAAGAGAATTTAAAGAAAAGGATATGAAAATTGTAGATCCAAATTGCGTGGTAAAAGCCATGGTGATCATTCTTTAAAACAGTGAGATAATACGATCCGAGCTGTATATTGGGTAATTTTTTTGAAATTCATTGAATTAGTATAGTTAATTTATTTGCTCTATCTTGCATATCGAGCAATTCTTACTTAAATGGGATAATACTTATAGAATATTACTGCCAGAAATATTTTGTAAATTTTATAATCACAGTTTCCATAGCAACTGATTGTTAAATAAAATTATTTTGAAGAATATATATATATATATATATATATATATATATATATATATATATATACATATATATATATATATATATTTCAATAAAAAGGAATTGATTATATAGTGTTATAAATTGAATTTTAAATAAAAATTTCACAATGCTGCAATATTTTAAGTTGAGAATTTATTATATTTCTACTGGAATATCTTGTCCTTTTCTTTACCAGATTAAAAAAAAAATAGTCCTTTTACTTTTCCATCTTTAAACTTAAACATATTACTTTTCATACTCACATATTTCTATTGTAATCCATGTTTTTTCCAGGCTTCCACTAAATTCACTTGTTCTTTCAGTCTTATTTTTTGCCCTCATGAACACATACGTAATAACAATGTACGGCACTCGTCTGCTTTCAAATGAAATCACCCTTTCATATTTTTATTATTTCTATTTCAATTGTTACTTCTCTTTTTGTGAGAGCGGTGAATTGATAGCAACAATAGTCGCTGAAGTGACGTGGTTGCTATGGAAACCAGTTATAAAAAACGTCGCTCACCTCTTTACGTTTTTTTTTTTACGATTTTGAACACCAGTAAATTCATTATAACTTTTGTTTTACTGAACGAAAATTAACATTTTTTTTCACAATATAGCTGAGAAGGTGATATAAAAACTGTAATGCTGTTTGAAATTTGGTCAAAAAATGATCGAGCAGTAAAGATTAAAAGCGGTTCTAAATGCGTAAAACTGCCACTTAACCATGTATTCAAACACAGAAGTGCGTGAATGATATATATATATATATATATATATATATATATATATATATATATATATACTAGCAGGGGTGCCCGGCGTTGCTCGGCTGTTTGGAGGTGTATGCTGTGCAAAAAAAAGCAAAAAAACAACAAAAAAAATGGTTAATTTTTTAAAACTTTGACCCCTATTATGACCCCTTAAAATTTATTGTTTCGGGCTCAAATCACTTTATTAAGTTAGATCCATGTTCAAGGAACCTATATCTAAAATTTCAAGTGTCTAGACCCAAAATTGTCGGAGGAGTTTGGTAGAGTTCTTAAAGGTCAAATCGTTGAAATTTGACCCCTTAACAGCCAAATTTCTGGCTGACACCCGTCACATCGATTTCCCCAAATCTCAGTACCCGGTATTTCAAATTTCGAGTCTATAGACTAAAAATTGACAGAGTTATTGCGTAGGGAAATGTACACAGACAGACAGACAGACACGTTCACTTTTATATATATATATATATATATATATATATATATATATATATATATATATATATATATATATATATATATATATTAGTGGCCTACTGGGCACCAAAATTTCTAAGATATGAAGAAATTATAGTTTAAAAATATGGGGATCACTTTTCTATATTAATATAACGTATAATAGTTGTAATTTTCAAGGATTTTTTGAAGGTGGAAAGATACTGCATTTTTCCCAACGCTTCAATCATAGTCATTTGTTTTCCTAGTTTTGCATATGAATTACAAAACATATGATATTTCCCCAAATCCTCGGCTTTGATGCAGGGGAAACAAACACTTACCGCTATGGTTTCAAATAATCAGAAATAACAGCAAGGGGAGACTTGTGTTTAAATATATTTTTCATATGTTTTATTTCCAGTCTCTGCTTTGCACATATAAAGTAAACGTCAAAGTGTTTGGGGATATATATATATATATATATATATATATATATATATATATATATATATATATATATATATATATATATATATATATATATATATATATATATATATATATAACTACTTAATTTACTCACATAAATTAATATACGAAAGTATAGATTTATGCGTAAACTTTAAGTATTTACTTCAAAAGTGCTCAATACGTAGGTAGAGCTAGTTAGTAAGTTATAAAGTATATACGGCGATTAAGCTACACTGAATATTCCGCGTTTCATCCACTGTGCGTGAATTCTGTGGTTGTTTATATAACTACTTAATTTACTCACATAAAATTAATATACGAAAGTATAGATTTATGCGTAAACTTTAAGTATTTACTTCAAAAGTGGTCAATACGTAGGTAGAGCTAGTTAGTATATATATATATATATATATATATATATATATATATATATATATATATATATATATTCATTTCAAAACGTTTCGGCTGCACTCATAATTAATATTATTTATCTGAGGCTTCATTGTTTTAATGTTGTGATATAGATTAGAGTCAGAGAGGTGAAGGGTTAATCTTCGCGTAATGTGTTAGTTATTGAACCAATATACAACTAGTATTGGAAATACACTCTCCTGGACACACAGACACGTCCACTTTTATAGATATACTATCATTTAAGCCCAGCGTTGCCCGGGTGTTTGGAGACGTATGCAAAAACAAAACAAAAAAGGGTTACTTTTTTAAAATTTGACCCCTATTATGACCCCTTAAAATTTATTATTTTCGGCTCAAATCAAGTTATTAAGTTAGATCCATGTCCAAGGAACCTATATCTAAAATTTCAAGTGTGTAGACCCAAAATTTTAGGAGGAGTTTGGTAGAGTTATCAAAGGTCAAATCTTTGAACTTTTACCCCTTAACAGCGAAATTTCTGGCCGAAAACCGGCCACCTCCATTTTTCCACATCTCAGTACCCTGTATATCAAATTTCGAGTCTGTAGACTAAAAATTGACAGGGTTATTGCGTAGGGAAATGTACACAGACATACAGACACACAGACACACACACAGACACACAGAAACACAAACAGACACACAGACAGACACACAGACATGCTCACTTATATATATATATATATATATATATATATATATATATATATATATATATATGTTTTGAGAAAAATAGAAAAACCGAATGAAATTATTAAAATAATCAACGTTTCGTCCTTATTTCAGTGGACATCTTAAGGATAATTGAAGTAAAAATGTAAGAAAAGAAAAAGTCATAGATCGTACGAAAAGGAGGACAGTTTTTGAATCCTACCCATGTCGGGAAGGACAAACATATGTGTGCGTATGGGAAGGTTGGGTTGTTCGATGTCTATATATACACTTTTAAAAATGCGTTAAAATAAATATGTACATTTATGTTTATTTTATTTCATTTTTATTTTTTATTTTCTTCTGTAAACTTATTCATTTCGTTGAAATATATATATATATATATATATATATATATATATATATATATATATATATATGTATATTCCGGAAGTGATGTACTGGAAATAGATGTAGGAATATTTAAAATTAGTACAGGTGGATATTATTTGTGTTTTAAAGATTTTTGTCATTATTGTTTAAGTTTGGTTATTTCGAGTCTCTTTAAATATTCGTCACTTTTATCGTTGATTTCTCATCTGATAAGAATTCTTTTGTGAAGTGTTATTGTTTTATGTTATTCTGTAACTTAAGGCCCTTTTTTTAAGAATTATTTCTTGTCTCTCATGAAGTGACATCAAACAGTAAGAGACAAACAATGATAAATGATTTATGAATGGAGACTTAAAGGCTGGAAATAGAATATCTATGAATACGACATTCGATTAAGAAAGAACGAAAGCTGATTAAATCAACTACAAAAAGAAAACTTTTTCCTGTATCTTCAACGCCAATATTCAGCAGTGACTTTTATCTTAACACTGCATTAATCCATTGGGGTGTTTTGTCAGCCCAATTTTGCTTAAGTGCTCATAATTCCTAATTGGTAACTGATTTCTTTTCCTCCCTCCCAGTACTCTTCCAACTCAGCGAGGATATAGCACCCGTGATATGGCGCGTTTGTATCTCAGTTTACCTTGGAGGTGAATCAGATGGAAAGGTAATGTTTATGTAATGAACTCGTGGTCATTTTTCTTGCTATTTCAATTCATGGAAACATTTTGTGTTTACATTTGAGAGCACACCTTCATCTTTATGGAAACATTTTGTGTTCACCATAGATATTAAAAAATAACACAAACTGGTGTATTTTGTGGGTATTTTTTAAATCAATGTGATCTAAATCTAAGGCCTTTTGCCGTTTTTCTAAATTTTATAATTTATTTTATTATATTATTTTTTTATTAATATCAACAAGCTACAAATTATTAAAACTGTTCAACAGGGACTGTTAATAAACCCAGAACCAGCAGAATAACTATTAACAGTAATAGTAACACTTGTTTGGGGTGTGTAAACACCCCATGGGACTTACCATTTTGGAACACCCAGGTAGCTAACGCAGGGTTAAATCTTATACTAATAATTATTACGAATATGCGTAATATCTATTGGCCCCTGTTTTAATTTTAAGCCTTGCAGCAAAATGTCTTCATAGCTCAGGCATTAACGTCAAAAGAAAAAGTAAATCGTAAGCTAAACGTTTTGGTTTCGACTCTCGGTGGTGGCCACGGGTCAAATTGGGGTAACTTCTGAAATAATTACTATATATTAGGTCCAATATAATATATTAATAAATACGAAATCTGCATAATGCAAACTATCATATTTAAGCGTATTTTATGACCGGGCAATGCCAAGCGGCCTACTAGTTTTTATATAAAGTGACTACGTCGGTATGTGTACGAAACATCTCTACCAAACTCCTCTCTGAATATTTGATCTACAGATTTTAAACTTGATATATAAGGTATTTGGACCCTAGGAACACTTTCGATTTGGGTTGATCTGTAAAAATAGTTGCTAAAGAAGTCAAAATTAAATACAGTTGACCATAAATAGACTAACTTCTGAGCATGCGTACATATACATTTTTAGTTTGACGTCGCTTAATTCTTAGCCTTTTTCTTCCCTCAGGTGATAGGTCAGACGGTAACGACGATATCTTAAGCGCTAATTACACAACTATGACTGGAACACTGACTATTTTGGTTTAGATTTCAGCTGATAGCACCGAAGGCATTTTTTAAAACTTTTGAAACTATTACTATATTAGGTACAATATATTATTTGCTTTTTAATAATTAATACGAATTCTGCATGAATTAAAATGCCATATTTAAGCGTATTTTACGACCGGGTAACGCCTGGTAGAATGCTAGTTGACACATATATATGATGAGGTATTATTGAAATGAAAATTTAAAATAATAACCCGGCTTTACTTTCAGGTTATCAGACTTTTGTGTATTCTGTTGTAATGTAAAATTGAGGAGGTTTTCAATCTCCTCGGATGTTTCGTCATCTTTGTTGTCGGCAGAAGCAGCTGTTCGTCTTAGCCTTACACACACACACACACACACACACACACACACACACACACACACACACACACAGACAGACAGAGTTAATCTGCATATTTGGTTCGTAACATAGGCGTATATGCTTCAAGATGAAAATATAGTAGGGTCCCTGGCCTTGGTAGTGCCATTTTGAACCAATAATCCGGTATTGCCAAGAACCACACGAAGAAGCACACCGGCATTTAATATTCTTTGTGAATAAAAGTTTAATTTTATAAAAAGAATACAATCAGACATATATAATGGAATGCATATAAAAATGAAATATTGAAAGAATAAAAGGGTCACCAGTTAGCAAGTGCTAACTTAAACATGAATAGTGTTTTTTAAATGAAAAAATTGCAAAAAATACATTATAACAAAACATTTTCATACATAAGATAAAAAATACAAAAGTTTAATCAGTAAACCACACACATGTTTGCACTCTATTTTTGTATACCGTCAGGGGAGGAATGTGATATTTTCATGAGCACAAACATCGTTAAACGAACGTTAAACATTCCGTCTGTCGTACCCAACAAACGTAAACTTGCGCACTTGTGTGTTATCGCCAGTGAATGATCAATAAACAAATCAAGCAGTATAAGCCTTTTTTTACATACGTGCGCGGTGTTCGTTTTTTATGTTTGCCGTTCACTCTATGATTACTTCGCCTAGTAACTTTTGATTGGTTGTTTACCTTAGACAAATAAAACTCATCCATAGAAAGACAACGAGGATTTATTGCGGTTTAAAGGTTTTATTGCAAAGATAAGTTCGTTTACAAGGGGAGAGCCCAGAAGAAAGTAAAATTAATTCTTTCTTACTTAATTTTTTTTCGTAGTTTCAAAGTGGTGTCTAACACCATCTTTTTTTGTGTACGCAATTTTCCTTTTTTTTTCTCAACCAACACCCTTACGCACACCTCTACTTTCTTTTCCGCCTTCGCTTCACAGGTTCGTGCCTGCCTGCCTACTACAACTTTTTATTTGCTCAAAACACACCTACACACATCCGGGCAACGCCGGGCATCCAGGCTAGTCTATAATATAAATATCACCTGTCTGTTTAAATGTATGTATGTATGTATATATGTATGTATGTATGCCTAAAACTTTCGATAAAGACGACGGATTTTCACCAGATCGAAATCGTTTTGAAGCTAAACCTTTCGGACGACAAATATCGAAATATTAGGTAAAAACATGAATTCCTTCACTCTCAACTCGGCTCTTTTCTAGAAGGAGGGATCGTATTTTTCTCCGATATTTTCGAAAGTCATCGCCTCTTTTCTATTGACTACCCTTAATTTAAACCTTCGAGACTTCCGATTTGCCGATGGGCGCCACGGCAAAGACGTCACGTATTTTATCACGTTCTTTTCATCCTTCGCGGTACGGGTTCGAGCCTGCCTGCCCACTACCACTTCTTTTTGCTCAACACGCATCTCAAAATACCCGGGCAACGCGGGCCACGCTGGCTAATATATATATATATATATATATATATATATATATATATATATATATATATATATATATATATATGTATGGCAAGAAGTTTTCGGCTCCGTCATTTTAAACTTGTATTTAGACCGTTCATTGGTTTGTAAATGACTTTTTGAAATAAATTTAATTGACAGATCATCGCGTGGACACAGATGCATTCAGCTGGAAAGTGTAAGGTGATCGTTTTTCTGATTTTTATTTTCTGAGATTCAACTGGAAAGAATATCGACCAACAAAAAAGAAAGAAAAAAGAAAAAAGGGGAAACAAGAATTACATTACGGATAATATTTTAATGAATAGCAACGATTTGTCACTTTTGTAAATTAGAAAGCGTGAAATTAAATGTTTCTTCTGAATAGCCACGAATTTTGTATAACCACCAAATTTCTCTATCCATCTCTCTCTCTCTATCTCTCTCTCTCTCTCTCTCTCTCTCTCTCTCTCTCTCTCTATATATATATATATATATATATATATATATAAGTTTACTGATTAAAGTTAAATTCTGTAAATCAAAATATATACACATATATTTAAGTTAAGAATTTATCGTTTGAAACGAGGAATATATAGATTAAAATTTTGTTTATTTACTTAATTCATGAATTTTCAGTGATGGATCATATCATAAGTATTTCCACAATGTAATGTCTGACAGGATAATGCACCTTTTTTTTTTTATTACATTTTCACCCCAAACAAGCCACATTGCCACTTTGGTGTAGAGGGCTATTATCAGGGGCAACAACTACTGGGGTACTATGTTGGAATTTAGGCAGCAAGATGTCGGTTCGCTTGATCTCTAATCTGTGACTATATATATATATATATATATATATATATATATATATATATATGTATGTATGTATGATATAATATCGTTGACACAGCGGTTCTCAGAAGGTGACCGGAGATAAGCAACGATTAGCCTGGCCAATAGCAGATAGGTGACTATTTGGCAATGCTACGCGCTGTGTGTGCTCTCCGCTTATCTCGGCATTGTTTCTAATCGTCCTGAATTTATGTTATATTGTCAAGTTCTGTATGCCTTGATGTATTATATGTACGTAACTGGTGTGTTGTGTACCCGTGTATATATTCTGTATGTATATAATGGTTGTCTCAAATTTTGCAGATGCTTTGTTGCTGGTGGCAGGCCAAATCTTATAGACTTATAATTTATGTTGTGGTGCTGACACAAAACGATGACGTAGATGTATTGACAATATGTTTACAGAGAGGAGAGAGACAATTACTTGTACAAACGAATGCTTGTACATAATGACGAGAGGGACACGAGTTCTTTAATAAATAACGAAGAGAGTGTATATCATTGCAGTCTATATAATAGACCGTCTGTATATTTGACGGTTGATGATGGTATGTTCAACAGTTTTGGGCAGTACACGTAAAGCAGTTAATTTTATATGACAAACAAACACACACATGGTTGTTCAACGACGACTTGACACAATAGTTATATTTGTATATAACAACATTTGTTCTCTGGTTCCGGCCGGACATCGTTAGAGATTACAACGTTCTGTTCACATTTTGGCTTATGAAATTGATTATGAAATTGAAAAGCTGAATATATTTTTTAATTACAAACATGGCGGAAAATATAAACAGCGGAGAAGGTTTCAACTTTGTACCGCATAGAAAGATGAGAAAATGCTAATCGTTTTTGTTATTATCTACGTTTTAACTTTTTTATTTCTGTGCGCACAATTTTTAAAATTAAATTTTCACCCCAAACAAGGCACATTGCCACTTTGATGTAGGGGGCTACTATCAGGGACATAAGCTACAAGGGTACTATGTGGAGAGTTGGGCAGCAAGATGTCGGTTCACATTACACTTAAACTTCTGCATGTCAGTACAGTTAGGGAAGCAGGAACCCGGAAGGGAATTCCAAAGTCTAGCGGTTCTGGGGAAGAAACTACTGGAGTAGAAGGCTCTCTTACATCTAGGGATCTCTACTGTGAAGGGGTGGGATTTTGCTGCTTGTCGGGTTTGTCGGGGGTATTTACGTCGAGGTGGTACACGTGCTTGCAGTTCGTCAGAGCATTCACCGTTAAAGTACTTGTAGAACATGCAGAGGGATGCTACATTTCGTCGATGGGACAGAGGCTGAAGCCTAGATAACAGTTCAGGACCTATTAGGTTGGCGACTCTATTTTGAAACTTGTCTAGAAGTGAGAGACTAGTGGCAGATGTACCAGCCCAAATATGACAACACTACTCCACACATGGGCGAATGGTGGCCTTATAGAGGTACCGGATACTTTCAGGTGTTAGTAGTTTTCTAGTACGGTAGGGAGAATCTACCCTTTTCGCAGCAGTCCTGACAATGCTCTCAATGTAATTTTTCCAAGTCATGTTTCATGTGAACCTTAGGCCGAGAAGTTTGAAAGATGTACTTTCAGATAAAAAGTCTTTGGCCATTGATATTGGTGGTAGAGAAGGTTTCTTGTAGTTATTGAAGGAAACAAGTTTAGTCTTGGCAGCATTGAACGGGACCATCCATCCACATGTGACGAAAAAATGTGTGTGTGTGTGTGTGTGTGGTGTGTCTACCATTATGATTGAGGTTGACGCCATTTTTTTTTTTTTTGCTACACACGAGTATCGGGTCATTGACTAGTTGTTGAGGTGTCGGAGACAAAAATGTTTCTTATTTTGCTTTTCATATTTATCATTTTATTTCTCGTTGTACTCGGTCGGAGGAAATGTAATCATTGTGTATGAATAATCGATTTGTCCATTGTTGATGTTTAAACGAAGTCGCCGTGAAAGGTCACGATTTTAGCGAACGACGAATATAACCTCAAGCGTCTGGATCTACCAATTGTTGGGGGAGCCCGGGAGCTATTTAGTTACCCGGTTATAGGCTGGGGTCTCCACTTTGTAGGCTGCGTTGAGGAACCGGTTATTGAGAAGGTTGCGTGTTGATTACTACCAGGGTCGAAGGTCGTCGTTTGTTGCCAGGTCATCGGGACGTCAAATTCGTTGTTGTTCGATTTGATCCATGTTTCCTGATTGTTTAAAAGGATGGATCTACGACAAGCCATAATTAATCTTACCTGATCTTCGGATACATCCACGAAATTCCTAGCATAATTAATGCTGTTCATGAGTAATTCCTTGGAAATTGAGGGATAGAAATCCATGATATCGAATTGGATAAACAGGCATTCCTCTTATTTTCAATCGATTTAAACCATTCGATATTATCCGAAGAATCCTTCCAAAGATTGAATTTAGTGGCCTCCAGGGTTACATTAATAATGTTCCTGATAATCTCCCTAGATACATGACCGAGTTCCGATTTAGTGGAGTTGATCAGTCTAGACTGCTTCTTGATGTGGAAATTTTTCTTGTGGTCCTTGATGAGTATGTATGCGTTTCTCTTGTCTATTTTTCCCACTCTATTTTCTATACCCAGTAAAGTACTTTTGTGTACGGAATGAATAAAAGTATATATTAACCGAAACTAAATACGTCCTATGGAATTGGGGGCGACTAATAATGCAATTTTCTGCATCTTAATCAATTAGGAAGTGAAATATTAGTGAGCAAAATAACAACGACCGCTATAATCACCAATAAAATTAATTACATAAAAATACATAAAATATTAACTACATAAGAATCAATTTTTTTGAATTCATAGTAATATATTACAAATACAATATAGAAAATTTAAACGCATTATAAGATAATATTTATTTCAAAATAATTTTAACATGAAAACATACAGATAGTTTTAAAACTTTGTATATAAATTTTTTTTTATTATATATCTTTTAATAGACTTATTTTCCATGACTAAATTAACACCATGACGCGCGTATAATCTTCATTTTCTATCTTTTCCCTTCTCTTTCTCTGAGAGTCTAGACTAAAACCATATGAAGGCAGCGGATGGTCACTCTCTTCCTTCTTTTTTCTTTCTTCTTCTCTTTCCCTTACGCGCAGCCGATTGTCAGTTTATTCCCTCTTCTTCCTAGGTTAGTAAACGCGTGTCAAGTCATTTACGGGTAAGAACATGCATATTTAGGTGTGTGTGTGTATGTATGTGTGTGTGTGCGTGTGTGTGGGTGTGTGTGTGTGTCTGTTGTTACGTCGGGTTACCGGACAGTTCGTTAAGTGTCATGATGTTCTTGTTGTTTTTTAAAAAAATCCCTCCCCTACTAACTTAATTCCCACCCTCTCTATAAAATGTATTAAGTGGATTGCTACTACCACCCCCTCTGGTTTTTGACGGTCGGGGCCCGATTCTTTTTCTTTCTTTATTTCAGTATCAAAAATGTAATTGTCTAGTTTAGATGCTTGAAAATACCATAAGGTTGAAATAAATTATGTAATTTCCGTGTTATATATATATATATATATATATATATATATATATATATATATATATATATATATATATATTCATAGAGAATACTGACAATACAAGGAGTATTAGTGTTCGCGCGTATATGTAGATTTCATGTATGAATTGGATTGTCTGTTATAGGTTTTTTTTTACACGGTTGTCACCACTTATCAAGGCCCGGAAGCCACTCAGGGATAAGGGTTATTGCAAGTACAGTACGTTAGTGTGGAGATTTAATGAAGTATTTACTTAAGGGGCGGTTCATTAGGAATTTGTTAACGTTGGACTTGAAGACATCCAGGTTGTAGTCAGGTGGGAAGCAGGCAGACGGAACAGAGTTCCGCAGGCGTGCAGTTCTAAGAAAGAAGCTTTGTTCATGGAATCTACGTTTTGATTTAGGCACAGATAAATAGTGGGGAAATTTTTTCACAGGGATTCAGCTAGACGGATGTTTTTCGTGAAAGATATGCGAGGGGGGACCAGAGATTGGAGTTCAGACGAGCACCTGCCATGGAAATAACGATAAACCAGGGATAGGCTCGCAACGTCTCTTACGATTCGAAGTAATCATGGATTAAGAACGTTCGTTGTGTATAAAGCTCTATGCATACGTGGGTCTTGATGCATTGAATGTTCATTGTGTACGTGGTGTGTGTGTGTGTGTACGAGATTGTACACATTTACCCTGAAAGGATTAAAATTCTGTCGAGGCGTGTTTAAAGGTGCGTCCCTTATGTGAACAATAAGAAACATTTTGACAGGTCGACGGCAAGCGAGGGAAAGAGAAAGAGGAGAGGAACGGAACAGGAAATAGAGAACGCCACCTGTTGTGCAAAACGAGGATTACGACAAGGGCAGGTTACCCGTGCGTTTTTTTAAAGGGGCGTGTATGTATGTGTGTAGGTTTGTATGACGTATGTTCGATTTAAAAGTGCCCGTGCTCATGCGTTCACGCTGGACAGAATGTCTGCCTCTTTATGTAATACTGGATTTTTTTTTATCCAAAGTTGGGAACTGGAACCGACCCTTAGGCCCATAGCCTAGCGGAAAAACCTGGATTTTGATTAGTAAAGTTCCTAAAAAGAACCCCGGATGTTCTGCCTCACGTTGTAACTTACTCGCAGTAAAAAAAATGAACAACAAAAAAAACAATCTCTAATCACTCCTCTAAATTAATATAATAAATGAACGCCTACCTAAATTCAATATCGCACTACTTCTCTCTAAAATTCTAATTCGATATGCTAATCATACGTTTAAGAAAATTCAATTTAACCTTCAATACTTTTTTTTTTAATTTCTCTAATTTACGACGTTTTAATCTCTTCAAAACCAAATACATTTGACATTTTTCAAAACCAATCAATTAATTAACATGCAAAACAACTTTACCACAACACACGAATGAACAATAAATGCGTAGCCTGAAGGAAAACAACACTACAGATTTATTTTAAAACTTTTATTGAAAGAATCAATACGGGTTCGGAACTGGGAGCATGTTTTTCCACAAGCGCCGGCGGGAGCTCGGCGGATGGCGGCGATCAGGCTGGCTTTTGTGTTGTGGGAGATCATGTTTGTGATGTTTTCGATGTATGATCAAATGAAGTAGTCCAAGAGGTTCAGGTCGGGGGAGGAGGGGACCGATGAGAGAAGGTACAAATACGTAGCACTCCTTCTGAAGCCAAACCTGTCTTTTTGGACTTGTGGGTTTACCCCGAGTCCTACTACCATACTAAGGGTCTGCCAGCGGCCACCTGATTGCACCAGGGGATGACCACACTCTTTCGCACACCCAGATACGCTTTGGTGTTGACTTTCAAGCCGACTTCGAAGACGTGAGGTGGCATGATGTGGCCCTCACTTGAAACCATACCAAAGACCATAACCGTGGTCAGAAAAGTCACCCTACATCATCATGGGCACGTCCCTGTTATTCATGGCAATCCAGCGAGGCATTTTAAGGGTGCTGTCAATAGTCCTGCTGTCATAACTTAGATCTGTAGAGAGCATGAGTTGTACAGTGGCGCATCTCCGCTATCGCTCATTAAACATTGTGCCACTTTCAGACATGATAGAAAGCTCCTATAACTCTTGGGATTTGTACATAGCTGACCAACTAATGGATTGTTTGCAAAAAAAAAAAAAAAATAAAAATTAAAAAAAAATAAAAGAAAAAAGAAAAGAAAAAGAAAATCGGGTTTAATCAAACAGAAATGGAAACATTTCTTTTCTTCTAGGGCGAAAATTTTACATTATCAATCCTTCTGCGTAAACAAAACAATAAAATCGTTCAATGTTTGAAAAGTGAAGTCTTGTCAATTTGATTGACAGTTCAACAAACACGACACACTACGTTTCTCTTTTTTTCTTTCTAGAATAACACGGTAAATTCCTTTCTCAACAAGGAATTATACATTTAATTTTGATGTTTTTAAATTTTGCGATATTTCGCAATTTGTTAATAACTTGATATTACAACTAAACTTTTCGTTCTTTTTGTGTTTGTGTATCTATAAATCCAGTTTTACAGTTTCAAACACACACACACACATGTATGTATGTATGTATGTATGTATGTATGTATGTATGTATCTATCTATCTATCTATCTATCTATCTACCTCTCTCTCACTCTCTCTCCCTCCCTCCCTCTCTCTCTCTCTCTCATATATATATATATATATATATATATATATATATATATATATATATATATATATATATGTAATTCGGACTCTTATTCCATTTCTGTGTGTGAGTTTTCGTTTTTTTTTTCTTTACTGTCCCTCTTTTCTTCTTTTTCAGACCCCCTTTTCTACATCGTGGGTGTTTTTTTTTTTTTTTTTTTTTTCCAATAGTGTCCCCCCAGGTTTTTACCCACCCTTGGCGTGTCCACGTAACATGCGTGTTATGCACACGTGCGTATATTCTGTATGTATAGAATCGTTGTATCAAATTATGCAGATATTACGTTGTCGATGGCAGGCGAAATCTTATAAACTCATAAATTGTGTTGTGGTGCTGACACGAAACGATGACGTGGACGTATTGACAATATGTTCACTGAAGGTGAGAGACAATTCTTTATACAAACGAATGCTTGTACATGATGACGAGACGATGAATGATGAGGAGAATGTATATCGAAGCGGTCTATATAATAGGTCATGTGTGCATTTAAGATGTCGGACTATGATGGTATGTTCAATATTTGTGGACAGTACATGTAAAACAGTTCATTTTAAACGACAAATAACACATGCCTGCTTCTGCAAAGACGACATGATACAATAGTTATATTTATATATAACAACATTTAATCTCTGGTTACGACTGGACATCTTTATAGATTACAACGTTCTCTTCACATTTTGGCTACCTTGGAATACGCAGCTTCGTAGCGTAATAAGACAGATTAACTCTTCTACCGACTTTTAGGTCTTGTTTGGACTACCTGATGTCTTCTCTTCAACTCCCTTCTTTCAACTCTAATCTTGCCTGTATGTATTAAAATTAATCCTCTGTACTTACGTCATTCGCTTCCACAAAAACCTAACAGGTGACTTCTGAATCACGTTTTCTCTGGCCAAATTGGTTGTTTATAGCTATTTTTGAAAACCTATTGTGTTCATGTATTTGACATTCCTCTTTATGTGTTTATTGTTCCCAAGATCTCCACTGCATTCCAAAACTTATAAACAGTATTTGTCCTTGTAACACAATCTAATTTTCATACCGATAATCATAATAATGTTCTTTCATAATAATAATTTCTTTAAAGAATCATCTAATTTTTAATAATAATAGTTGACTATTAGCAAGGCCACCCCGGCGTCTTCCGGGAGGCTAATGCATAGCATTTATATCAACTTGCAGCTGAAATTCAAGCAGTGCTGAATAAGGAAAGGTTGGGGACTGTGCAACTCTTGCTATAATAATTTCACGCGCATATCCATAGCCTGCCAAGACTAAACGGAACATTTTTAATATCTATCAATTTGTTTATCTAGTATCTGTCTGTCTGTCTGTCTGTCTGTCTGTCTGTCTGTCTCTCTCTCTCTCTCTCTCTCTCTCTCTCTCTATATATATATATATATATATCACAGAAGAGACGTTGCGAGCCTATCTTTGTTTCATCGTTATTTCCATGGCAAGTGCTCATCTGAGCTCCAATCTCTGGTACCCTCCCGCCAATCTTTCACGATAAACACTCGTCTAACTGAAACCACAGTCAATAATGTTCCCCACTCTTTATCTGTGCCTAAATCAAAACGTAGATTCCATGAACAAAGCTTCTTTCTTAGAAGTGCACGCATGTGAAATCTCCACCGCTTGCCTGTTTCCCACCTGACTTCAACTTGGATGTCTTCAAGTCCAACATAAACAAATTCCTGATGAACTGCCCCCTTAAGTAATGAGACTTTATAAAATCTCCAATACCAACGAATATTACAACACTATCCCATTGATTACTGTACACGCAATAACCCTTATCCCCGAGTGGCTTCAGGGCCTTGATAAGTGGTGACCTCCATGTAAAAAAAAAAAATTAAATTAATTTTTCTAAATGTTCGTTTTCTACCGAGCGTTCAAAGTTTTTAGCGGCTCAACTTATTTTTAAAAAATCAAGTTATGTCGAGTGTTACATAGGAGTATCACGTCTTAGGAATCTTGATAATCATGTTTTTCTTTTATTTTTTAAAAAAAAACTTTTTGCCGTTTACTATTTTGATTAACGATTAGATTTTTTACACCGATTACCTACGCTACAGTTTTAACGTAAATTCCATTGCATACAGAAACACTTACTTATATATACTTGTGCTTTCACCAATTTTGAATCCTGTGGATTATTTTATTTTCATTCCCTTTCCAGACTGATTCTCGAAATTGCGCATACGTTCCCATTTTTGGGGGTGAGGGTGGGCGTAAATTTGTACAGTAGTCCACTTCTACAATTTTTTTTTGTGGAGACAAGTACTTATAGAGATATGAAGACCTGTATAATGTACTGCCATTCACTGCCAGGTTTGTAAGCATCGCGGGATAAACAAATTTTATCTCCTACTGACACTGCCCCCCCCCATTTTTAGCATTTGTACGTGGGTATGCTGACAACGATTATCACGGTTAAAACTAGGACTGCTACCACTAATTTTGTATCACTAAACATGTCATATACATCGAGAATCCCTAACTTCTTAAACTCCTGTTTTTACTTTCCATTATTATTCTAATGGACCATTTTTCGTAATTTTATTAATTCATACTGATTTACGCATTCCCTTAATTGTTTTTTTTTTAGATTCAAACAGTAGCTGCCTGTTATAACCCCAAACCATCACTAATCGCCAGTGAAAGCCAGATTATTTCATTTCGGCCACGGCCGCCAGTGTCCGCAATTTTTTAGAGACGGCAGTGGCCAACAGCAACGACCATAGTTGACATTTTTGCGAGGGAAGGTAAGCTTTCACCGGGCAACGGCAGTTAACAAGTTCTGATAGTTTTTACACACACACACACACACACACACACACACACACACACACACACACACACACACACACACACACACACACACACACACACGCACACACACACATAGTGTTTTCTTATAAATAAAAATAAATCACAGAAAAATATTTTTATCACGCAAATATTCGTTTTATTCAAAAGTTTACATTTTGGCATTTATAATATAAATACAATTTCGGACATATCATCCCGCCGTTCGCGCGTGTATTGAGTAATCCAGAGGTCCAACTTTCGCAAACTTTACGTATTAAATTAGACTATATTTCGGCAATTAAACATCTAATACTGCCTTCCATATGGTCTATCGTGTCTGGTTTATTAGCGTCGACATGGAAGTTTACATATCTCTAAAGAAAATAATCTAATGGGATTAAATTGAACGAACGAGGTGGCCAGTTGACAGGTCCATTTCGTGAAATTATTCGTTCATCAAATGTTTCTCCCAGTAAATTGATTGCGTCATTTGCAATGTGCAAATGCTGCTTGGGTCTTAGTCTCTGCATGATAAATTACGAAACCAAGCTGAACTCAAAATAAGCGATAGTTGCAAAATCTGCGATTAAAGAAAATAATATTATCAATTAAGATGATATAATTTTAGCTGATTTTGTAGAGTCGCTAGTCTCACACTGTTTGCGATTTGAATTACATAGAACATTGATTAAAAATAATAAACATTTTATTCATAGAACATTGATTAAAAATAATAAACATTTTATTCATAGAACATTAATTAAAAATAATAAACATTTCCTTCATAGAACATTAATTAAAAATAATAAATATTTTATTCATAGAACATTAATTAAAAATAATAAACATTTCATTCAAAGAACATTAATTAAAAATAATAAACATTTTATTCATAGAGCATTAATTAAAAATAATAAACATTTCATTCATAGAACATTAATTAAAAATAATAAACATTTCATTCATAGAACATTAATTAAAAATAATAAACATTTCATTCATAGAACATTAATTAAAAAAATAAACATTTCATTCATAGAACATTAATTAAAAATAATAATTTCATTTATAGAACATTAATTAAAAATAATAAACATTTCATTCATAGAACATTAATTAAAAATAATAATTTCATTTATAGAACATTAATTAAAAATAATAAACATTTCATTCATAGAACATTAATAAAAAATAATAAACTGAATTGCAAACATGAAACAGAATATTTTCTCATTTATTCATATCAACGTTAACATTTCAGTAGAAACTTATTTCTCTTTTTTTAGCACGATCGTAAAAAAAAAGAAGAAATCAAATTTCCTCTTTAGTTAGAAATAGATCGCAGAAATTACTGCAAATCAAGTTGGTACCTTGAAAAAGGAAAGAACGATTGAACAAAAACGCTAAACCCAGGAAATGAAACAATTTAAAGCAGGAAAATACCGAATTTTAGGATCATTTGCGCTCCTAAACCAATGAAAAGAAATATAATTTTTTTAATTCGCTACAATCAGAACCGCAGTTATTATCATTTTTGATTGTATGATTTTCGGTAAACGTTACTATGGGAGATATAAATTATTTTAAAGGAAATACGGTTGGGAAATTAGTCAATGAAAACTTACATTAGTTTACTTATTCTTCAAATTATTTTTTCATTTCTTTTCTTATATGTTGTTATCATCATCATCATCATCATCATCATCATCATCATCATCATCATCTCCCTTTTCCTATTCTATTTTCACCTTTTCTTCTTCTTCTTCTTCTTCTTCTTCTTCTTCTTCTTCTTCTTCTTCTTCTTCTTCTTCTTATCCCCCCGATTCTCTCCCTTTCTCATTCATCTTGTTGTTGTTGTTCTTCTTCTTCTTCTTGCCTCTCCTCGTTCACTCCTACCTTCTTCTTCATCTATTCACTCTCATTCTCCCTCTTCCTCTTTCTACTTTTCGTCTTCTTTTTTCTTCTTCTTATTTTACTTCTTCTTTTTCACCCTTTTTCGTCTTCCTCTTTTTCTTTCATCCTAAACATTCTCTCAATTCAATTTTCCATTTACCACTCCTTACTTCGTCGGCCATTTTCTTTTTCATCCCGAACATTTTTATCTCCGATTTTCTTGATCGTTAAATGATTAAATCCCAAAACGCTCAACCTTCATCGTTGACCGTAAGATTCAATGCAGATGTAATTACCTCTGATTTTTACTCCATAAAATTGACAACCAAATCTTGCCATCACTCATTTAGTTCGCACATTGAGCCATTGCATTTCAAATACGGAGCTTCGTCCGCATTCTTATTTCTGATTATAACGTTTTCGGACTCGGGTATCCATTCACAAATTTAATTGTGCCTGTATTCAATAATCTCTATGGGTCTGCATATCTACGTGTTTCTCACCTCTACGTGACTTACGCAGTAATAATTTTATTTACTATTAATACAGGATGCCCCCTAAAATATAAAAATGTACTCGCCCTTCAAATGACGATAAAATATTTATTTATAAATATCGAGTGAAACAGAATAGCTTCGAATACAGAAGAGAAATTGCAAAGATGAGAATTCAAGTATTAAAACTCCCGAGAGAGTGAGGGAATAAAAAAACCAACAATAATCTTAGAATATAAATATTGATAATAACAACAGTACGAATTTAGTTCAGCAAAATAAACAAAGTACGTTCGAATGTAATTTTAACAAAATAAAATTGTTGCAAATAGTTTAAAAACCGGTTGGAATATTTATTTACAACCAGGAATAACAAGAATGACTTTGACGTAATATACAACAGAAAAACGAGGTTATGATATACTCAGTTAAACTGACGAGGCATTCAGTTGGTCGGGAATTTCAGCTCGAGTCTAAAGATAATAGCTAGGAAAACATTAGTCTCTTACGGTTCTGAATCGTGAAGGGACCTGTTTATATAGAAACTAAAAATTAAGTTACATGTGAAACAAAACCTGTATAATGCTGTTTCTTTTGGAGGGAAGTATCTTGATTCACAGTATTTTACAGAATTTAGACAAGTAACAGAGGAAGAAGATATATTTGCGTTTTGTTTGTGCCACCTAGAGACAATATATATATATATATAGGAGCCGACAGGGCAGAGAATCAACGCATGACACACGACCAGCAGAAGCGCAAGAGGAGGAAGGAGAGAGCTGCCTGTTCACAGCCTGCCGATACCGCCTTCACGTGTCCAGAGTGTGGAAGAGTCTGCCGAGCACGGATTGGCCTCATCAGCCATCTCAGGACCCACAAACCCCTGACGCCAAATTGATTGATACCTTGGTCATCGTCGATTCCGACGGACGAGCAAGAAGAAGATATATATATATATATATATATATATATATATATATATATATATATATATATATATATATATATATATTGGAAAACTTTGTTGAAATTCAAAAACTTACATTTTTTCTTTTTCGTAACTTTTGTTTATTTCATCCTGGATTTCTTCATTACAGCTGTTTCGTTAATGGGATGGCAATTTTATAATTTTATTTGTCCATAAAAATTTCCTGTCCTCACCAACTCGTCAGATGTTGTTTTCATTTGATGTTACCAACAAAAGGTTGATTTTGTACATGGTAAACATGGTGTTTGGAGAAAAAAATAAATTTCATCCTCACGTTGCTACATGTCAGCCATCTTGGGTGTCATGCTAAAATAAATGTCTGTTTTAAACCATAATTTCGTATTTTTTATTTTTGTTTTAATTTACAATTTTTTTCATTATTTATTCTTACATATATATATATATATATATATATATATATATATATATATATATATTTGTTTGTGTGTGTGTGTGTGTTTAAAGAACTGTGTTTGAAATTTAAATTGGATTTTTTCTGGGAACTGTTCTATGTATGAAAATACATACATTTACTTGGTTGCCCATTTGAACGTGTTAAATACCCATGTGCCTGCACACACGCACGCATTTAAAATGATGGGTATAAACATCATCGGCGGTCACTCGTGTCCGAGTAAGACTGCCCTCCGTTGTGGCTTCTGTGGGTCTTCAGGTGAGCATAGAGCCCAATCCTAGAGCCAATTTGTCTTGTGCAATTTGGGCAGATAAAGGTAGTGGTGGTGGGGTGGGGTTGGGTGTGTCTGGTTGATAATCTGTCCTTTCTGTGCTTGCGTTTATCCTCAGCAGCTTGATTTAGGTCACTACTATAAAGCGCAGCACCTTCGTGGACAGCGCTCCTCCATGCCAACCTGCTCCCAGCCACGTCCTCGCATGTCTCAAGGTCCATGTGAAACCGCTTTAGATTTACTTTGATGTTGTCCTTATACCTCATCTTTTAGCCACCCTGGGCACGCTTTCCCTCAACAAGCTGAGAGTAGAAAATCTATTTTGGGAGGCGGAGATCCGGCATTCGGACAATATGACCAGTCCATCTGAGCTGGCGTTGAGCAACAGTAGCGGTGATACTGGGAATGTCAGCCTCACTCAGGACGCTGGTGTTGGTGCGTCGGTCCTTCCAGCTGATTCTGAGGATTTTTCGGAGGCATCTTTGGTGGTACGTCTCCAGGGTTTTTACGTTTGATGGGTATAAACACACACACACACACACACACACACACACACACACACACACACACACACACACACACACACACGCACGCACGCACACACACACGCACGCACGCACGCACACACACACACACACACACACACACACACACACACACACACACGCACACACACATATATATACCCGTTTAGATACACAGTTAAATAAACAGCTGCTATAGATATACACGTATATATACACAGCAAAATGTAACATAGTAACAATGATAATTAAAATGATGATGAAACCAATAACTATTTCATTTTGTGCTGTAATGTTTGAATTGTTCATCGATGTGTTACTGCTGAAATTGTCTGAACCCACGTATCATGTCATTGATGCTGGACTTAGGTATGTATATTTTATTTTGTTAATAGAACCTTTTTTTCTTATAATTATAGAATTGTGTTATTCGTTCACTGGCTTATTGAAAAGATTCTCATCTAACCTGTAAATTATGTTGGTCATATTTTAAAAGTTGGGCCTAAATAGCATTTAAGTTGACAAATCAAACTTTGATTCTAACTAGCCAATTTCGTTTGTTATTTGTTGTACCATGTTATCTGCAAAAGGCTAATATAGTTATTGTCCAGACAATGCTGATAAGTTTAAATGTTAGTAATTTTTTTATATACACTATGTATCTCTACTTTGTGTATATGTGTGAGTCAGTTCTTGAAAACGGCAGGGCCGATTTTTTATAAATTTCACAGGGAGGTACTTTTTGTGCCTGGCAGTGTTCTTAGATAGGTTCGATAATCGAAATAATCCGATGAAAAAAGGAACAGGCTATTTTGACCAAAATTAAAAGCTAATTAACAGTTAACAAAGCCTAACATCACAAGTGCATTTGATCAGTTATATTACTACACAAACTGAAATGCCTGATATATAAAACGATAGTATATTCTTAGATATATGTTCGAAATATATGTTCGAAATATATGTTCGAAATGAATGTTCGAAATATATGTTCGAAATATATGTTCGAAATATATGTTCGAAATATATGTTCGAAATGAATGTTTCTGTTTAAAGCACACTTGCATTATGACACTTGATCTTTTCATTTAAAACTTCAAATCATAATCACAGCAAAAGCAGTAAGACCATGGATATAAAATCAACAGTAGGTTCTTTAATATGACAGACGTGCGTTCGAAAAGAATGGTTCTGCTTAGAACACAATTTAAGCACAATATTTAACTTCAATTCAAGACATTATATATGAAAAACAATTTTATAAAATGAACAGTAGACTCCTTAGAGTGCAATGTAGACTACACAGTATTGTTGAATTAGTCATTGCGAGGAGGCATGTGAAGCTTTCTTCCGATGCACCGTGGTGGGTCCCCGACTAGAGCAGGCAATAAATGGACTTGATTGAAAAATCGGCGATTTCACCCACTTGGACAACAATAAAATATTGAAAGATGAAACATTCGTTGATCATGATTTAATCACAGGCAACGTCGGGTCTCTCTGCTAGTATATACAATGTGCATTGAATAAGTTTCCAGACTTTTTCATATGGACACTTTTATTGATAGTGCACACATGAAACTATCTCTTCCAGCTGCAATGCACTTGGTGTAGCGTTCCAGCAACTTCTGGAAGACCCTACCGAAATCCTCTTGTATGAGCGTATCAATAACTTTCATCACAGCCTCTTTCATCTCCTCACTTGTTTCATAACGACAGCAGATAAGGTTTTCATTGAACTTAGAGAATAACAAAGAGTCACAGGGAACAAGGTTCGGATTACAGTGAGAGTGAGGAACTGTCTTGATGTCCATCTTGGTCAAATAGTCTGTGACATGGATGGAGTTGTGGACTAATGCATTGTCCTGATAGAAATACCACTGACTCGATTTGAAAAGTGCTGACCTCTTCCGACGGAATCTCCCCTTGAACTCCCTTAAAACCTCAACATAGTATTCTATTGTTGACTGTCTCTTTAGTGGGAAGCCAATGCATGTAGATCATGCCCGTGGCAAAAAAGGACCATCATAAGTTTCTGGGTGGATTTGCTCTGTCTGGCATTCTTAGGTCTGAGAGAGCCGGCATGCCCGCACTAGGAAGTCTTGGTCAATGGGTCATAGGAGTAGATCCAGTTTTCATCGCAGGTCATCAGAGCATCAGGAATAATGGGATCTGAATTGATCTGCTCTCATGACAATGTCTTCTCTGAGCACCCTTCGGACAAACTTCGCACAAATCTTCCACATCTTCAATTCCTCACAAACTGCGCATTTATTGTCCATATAGACACACGACGGTATTTACCCATGAAATTCTTTATCTGACTAATAAACCCTGGTGTTTTGACTTCGTTACTCCTCTCTTATACACTTCTCGTCATCCTCACAAACTCTATGCTTTCCTTGAATTACTTATGCTAATCATGTTAGGTTCATGTAAGATATACCAAAAGCAGTATAAAGCATATTATACATTTATGTGGAATATTTTTCTAAGCTTAAAACAGAATTTTATTCCAAATCGTGTTTCTAAGGTTTCCTCATGTCCGGATTGGAATTTTGAAATTCACTAGTTGTGACAATTAGGCTTTAGTAGGGTGTATTACAATTCTTGTTGTTGCTGTGTATTTGAAACTTAAATCATAAAAATTAGTCAGCCATCTCATAAGATGTATAGCACTTAATTTTCAAAAATCTTTGACAATTTTTAATGTCTGTACAAAAATGTCTGGAAAAATATTTAAGGCTCTTCACACACACACACACACACACACACACACACACACACACACACACACACACACACACACACACACACACACACATATATATGTATACATATATATATATATAAATATATAAGTGATGGGACGATTCCAATACACTTACCGATTCTGATTCTTTATAAATCTCTAAATAATTTACTATATAGTTGTATATTTTCTCTGATTGCCAATTATGTTCAATGTGCAAATATATTCCTAAACGTAAAAAAAAACAACTATGGAGGACAATCTATTGATTTTAGCTTCACTTGTGATTTTAAGTAAATATTTATTATTTTATCATTATTACCAACAATCGAAAATTTAGCTTTAAACAAAATCAAATAAAAAGACAAATAAAAAGACAATTAAAAGACGTTTTGGCATCGGAAAATTGGTACAAATTTTCCGATTCCGAGACCGATTCCGATACCCTAAAATATTCTGATTTTTCCGATTCCCGATTCCCATTCTGATAAATGATAAATCGTCCCAACATTATATATATATATATATATATATGTGGCACTATTTCCTTGTGCCACTGTTTCTAACACACTCTGCAGCATGGACGGGTGGTAAATTGTCCATGAGCGTAGAGATACAAAGAAACCCCTTCCCATAATCCCCTTGCTATCTTTCTGTCTCTTTCCTGCACGACCACCATGATGTGAGGACGCATAGACTGTCTCTCCGTAAATGAGGGGGGCCACCCCCTCCCTCAACACTAGTTAGGGTAGGTTAGTTAGCTTTGAAAAGCCTATTGTAAAAATTAATTGTAAATTGTTTTTTTTGTAATATATATTGTATCTCTAATGTAAAATAAAATAGTTAGTTATACCTTTGTATATTACAATTGTGTCGCGTGTCATTTTTCTTGTGTCTGCCATGAATGCCTTCATAAATGTCTTAAGTCGAAAGGCGGCCCTGAGGACAAAGAAATGAAGATTCCCACCAGAATGCCACCAGGGTGAAGAGATCATCTTGAGAAAGGAAAGGAGCCACACCCAAAACCAACATCTCAGGTATGATTTTCTTCTTACTACACAGACCCTAATGACTGGCCCATCTTCATGTCTTCATGAGACCGCTTTAAGACATTTACTATAACACGTCTGTCGGTCACACCCCAGTGACCGGCTGATAGTGGTATAAATGGTGCCGTGACCAGGATTGACCCTGGTTAATTACCAGACGGATCTCGTCGCATCTGTGTCGCAGTATAAATGATGCACTATGACCAGAACATATTGTTTCCCAGCATGGAAATAATTTCGACCCTTAAACCCACGGCACAACCAAAAATAACGACCACTAGACGAATCGAATAAAAAAAAATGGTCCACGGTCTTAAAAAAACGGAAAAAAAAACTATTATTTCTGGCAAAATTTTAAAAAAAAAATGGCAGACCAGTACACACGCGCACAAAAAAAAAAAAAAAAAAAAAACGCACTCAAAAAAGAAAATTCAGAACCTGAACAAAAAATTGTCTTGCACCTACAAAAAAAAAACAGTTTACAAAGGATCGATTTAAAAAAAAAGAGTATTGAAAGTAACCCTTCGAAAAAAAAGTAAGAAATGTGTCCCACACACACAAAAAAAAAAAAAACAGAGACGAGAAAAAAGTGTCTCTAGAATATGCAATGTCTCTTTCTCTCTCACGCTTTCTCTCTTTCTGTCTCTCTCCGGATATATATCGATATGTGTGTATATCTATGCATCTTGTTATTACATGAAAAAAAAAAAGAAAAAAATCCTTCAAACACGAAGCTCGAAAAATAAATTAAAAAAAAAAAGGAAAGAAAATAAAGGATACCTAACATTTTTTATCTGATCTTTATTTCAGGTTTATAAAAATATAGGACTTTTTAAAAACATTCTTTTGACTTTGCAAGTGTTAGATTCAGATTTGAAAAAATAGAACTTTTACATTACATTTTATTCCATGAACAGTTGATGTGTTTATTTTTGGAAAAATTTTTCCCCCTAATTGAGTATTCTAACTCATGAAGGCTGAGTGCCCTTCTTAGTTAATTCTTTATATAATTAATAAATATTCCGTGGTGGATAGTTTTTATTGGTCGCTCGGCGGCAGACTCCTTGCTCTAACAGAATTAATTGGATTAGAACCTCTGAAGACCAAGGTTTTACTAAATCCATATAGGTCGGCGTGATGAGGTCACGTAACCCCGACTTATCTAAAATACATTATACTGGTTGCTGAAGAGAGCGTAAGTCCAGTAACTGAAGTAATAACTTGGAATACATATAGGTAGGCGTGATGAGGTCACGTAACTCCGACTTGGTTAAAATACATTATACTGGTTGCTGAAGGGAGCGTAAATCCAGTTACGAAAATAATGTTATGCAGACTAAATTAAAAAACGTATAGGTCGGCGTGATAAACTCACGTAGAATCCGGCTTAGTGAAATACGTATAGGTCGGCGTGATAAACTCACGTAGAATCCGGCTTAGTGAAATACGTATAGGTCGGCGTGATAAACTCACGTAGAATCCGGCTTAGTGAAATACGTATAAGTCGGCGTGATAAACTCACGTAGAATCCGGCTTAGTCAAATACGTATAGGTCGGCGTGATAAACTCACGTAGAATCCGGCTTAGTCAAATACGTATAGGTCGGCGTGATAAACTCACGTAGAATCCGGCTTAGTGAAATACGTATAGGTCGGCGTGATAAACTCACGTAGAATCCGGCTTAGTGAAATACGTATAGGTCGGCGTGATAAACTCACGTACAATCCGGCTTAGTGAAATACGTATAGGTCGGCGTGATAAACTCACGTACAATCCGGCTTAGTGAAATACGTATAGGTCGGCGTGATAAACTCACGTACAATCCGGCTTAGTGAAATACGTATAGGTCGGCGTGATAAACTCACGTAGAATCCGGCTTAGTGAAATACGTATAGGTCGGCGTGATAAACTCACGTACAATCCGGCTTAGTGAAATACGTATAGGTCGGCGTGATGAACTCACGTAAAATCCGGCTTTGTTAAAAAATATTATACTGGTTGCTTAAGAAAGTGTAAATCCAGTAACTGAAATCATGAGGTCATTGCCTCGATGGAGGGCGAGGATGATTACCCTCTCTGGTATTTGAAGCAGTATACCAGTCTACCAGGAGCCTGGTGGAAAAAATAACTTGCTTCACTGAGTTCCTGATGGAACGTAGAGCATGGAGACATTGATTGCTGACGGCCGGTTGACGCACCATTCACGGAAAATTAGGGACTTCTGAAATTTATGAATGCTCATAAATTTCGGATAGCATAGGGAGGGATGTGGCACTATTTCCTTGTGCCACTGTTTCTAACACACTCTGCAGCATGGACGGGTGGTAAATTGTCCATGAGCGTAGAGATACAAAGAAACCCCTTCCCATAATCCCCTTGCTATCTTTCTGTCTCTTTCCTGCACGACCACCATGATGTGAGGACGCATAGACTGTCTCTCCGTAAATGAGGGGGGCCACCCCCTCCCTCAACACTAGTTAGGGTAGGTTAGTTAGCTTTGAAAAGCCTATTGTAAAAATTAATTGTAAATTGTTTTTTTTGTAATATATATTGTATCTCTAATGTAAAATAAAATAGTTAGTTATACCTTTGTATATTACAATTGTGTCGCGTGTCATTTTTCTTGTGTCTGCCATGAATGCCTTCATAAATGTCTTAAGTCGAAAGGCGGCCCTGAGGACAAAGAAATGAAGATTCCCACCAGAATGCCACCAGGGTGAAGAGATCATCTTGAGAAAGGAAAGGAGCCACACCCAAAACCAACATCTCAGGTATGATTTTCTTCTTACTACACAGACCCTAATGACTGGCCCATCTTCATGTCTTCATGAGACCGCTTTAAGACATTTACTATAACACGTCTGTCGGTCACACCCCAGTGACCGGCTGATAGTGGTATATATATATATATATATATATATATATACACACACACACACACACACACACACACACACACATATATATATATATATATATATATATATATATATATATATATATATAAACTGTGTCAATCGCTTTATTGCAGATTAGTAAAATATCAATATTTCATTAATTATACGCCACACACAAAAAAAGAAGAAAATTTTATCATCAAATGACTGTCAGTTTTTCCAAAATTTTATTCAAATCCATCCGATATTCACGAAGTTATGACATTTTATTTATTATCAAGTAATTTATACTGTCCATCGCTTTATTGCAGGTTTTTTAAAATGCCAAAAAAGCGTTATTCATCTATCGAAGTGTTATTCGTTACCGTTCTCAGTCTCTTCATTCATGTTTTCCATGCCTTTCGACAGCATGTACAAAATGCAAATCCGCACGATTTTCTTGTTCCAGTTAAAACTTGGCTGAAAAACTTCTGAGACAGCTCGTGATATTAATGACGCGTTTGACCCAGGAACCACTAACGAATGTGTGGCACAACGGTGATTCAAGAAATATTGCTATGAAAACGAGAGCCTCGAAGTGGGCCGGCCGACTGCGGTTGATAATGAAGATTTGAAAGCCTTAATTAAATCCCCGCAAAACCACACGAGAAGTTGCTATTGAAATTGAGGTCGACCGCTCAACAGTCGTTTGCCATTTAAAGCAATTAGGAAAGTCGAAAAAGTTGGATAAATGGGTGCCGCATGAATTGAACGATAATAATAAAAAAAATCGTCGTTTTGAGGTGTCTTCTACGCTCCTTCTGTACAACAAAAACGACCCATTTCTCGAGCGGATTGTGACGTGTGAAAAGAAGACAACGGACGACGTTCGGCACAATGGTTAGATGATGGATAAGCTCCACAAAATTTGCCGAAACCAAAATTGTGCCCAAAAAGCTCAGGATGACTGTCTCATCCATCACAGTTTTTTGAATCTGGGCGAAACGATTACGGCGAAGTACTGCCGACGAATTGACAAAATGCATCAGAAGCTCCAACGTATTTGCCCGAGATTGGTCAATATGAAGTGACCAATTCTCCTCCATGACAATGCTTGCCCGCATGTTGCTCGACTTAGTCTGCAGAAGCTGAACAAATTAGGCTACGAGACTCTGCCTCATCCGGACCTCTCGCCCACCGATTATCAATTTTTCAAGCATCTCGATAAGATACTGCGCGAAAAATGCTTCAAAAGTCAACATGATGCCGAATCGGCTTTCAATGACTTCATCACTTCGAGAACTCTACATTTCTATGCTAATGGGATAAATAAACTTGTTTCTCGTTGGCAAAAATGTGTTGATTCTAATGATCATTTATTTCAATAAATAAAAGTTATTACGAAAAGAGTTATGATCTTTTAAAGTTGAACGTCGAAGGACGACATTATTTTTGCATCAATCAACAGTAAAAGATTAATTAGATAATCCAAATTATCAATCTCACTAATTCAAAAACATAATATTAAAATAACATTTTAAATCCTATTTACAATATTCATCAGAGTTCTTGTCGTAAAAATTAGTAAGTTCGTCCATTTATCCGTTTGGGTTTCAAATAGCATTTTATAACTAGGGCTAGGACAACAGCATATTCTTTCATTTTTTGTAAGATTTTATAACTGACTAGCAGGGGCGGGGGGGTCCCAGCCTTGCCCGGGCGTAAAATACGCTTAATTATGATATTGTAATTCGTCCAGATTTCGTATATATTTTTATAGAGTCCTGATTTTAAAAGTAAAAAAAAAGTATTTGGATGCCATCAGCTAGAATCGAAACCGAAACTGTAGCATTCAAAGCTGGTGACGTTACCACTGTGACACACTTAGGCACTGATTAAAAATTAAAAATAAATAAAGATGAATATACAAAATTTATAATTTTTTTTTCAATTTTGATTCATTTTTGGTCCCTTAATACTATTTTAACCGGTTAAAGATCCATAAAAGAACTGCCCATGAAAAAATCCGATCATTTGAGGCCTGTATCACCACCCTGCGACACTTAGTTTCGGAGGAGACAGATTTTTAATATATGGAAACAGACCGACATATAGCCGTTTATATATTAGATATAACATTTTCATCGCTAGCCGTGAATGCTTGCGTCCAGTTATCTTTATAAAACGATCTAACCGGCTTATTTTAAAATTGAATTCTTCATCGTTTTTTTTTTTTACATCGGAATCACCACTTATCAAGGCCCAGATACCGCTCGAGGATAAGGGTTAAAAGTGTACAGTAGTCAATTGGACAATATAGTAATCGTTAGTAATGGAAATTTGGTAAATTTTTTAACTGAAGTGGAACGGCTAATCAAGAACTTGTTTATGTTGGACTTGAAGACAACCATATTGTAGTCAGCCGGAAAGCAGGAAAACGGAAGACACTTCCACAGACGTGCACTTCTAAGAAAGAAGCTTTGTTCATGGAATCTACGTTTAGGTTTAGGCACAGATAAAGATTGGGGCGAATTATTGATAGTGTTTTCAGCTAGACGAATGTTTCTTGTGAAAGTTAGGCGAGGGTGGACCATAGATTGAAGCTCAGTCGAGCACTTGCCATGAAAATAACGATAAAGCAGAGAAAACTCGCAACATCTCTTCTGTGAGATAGAGGTTGCATGACATCTCCTACGAGGCTACAAAGTCTATTTTGGACTCTATCAAGGCAGGACTTAAATTTAAAATATCATTTTCTTTTTTCTGCCACTATCAAATTATTAAGAGCATTATATCTGGCTTGCCAAGCTGAAGTTTAAGACGCATATATAAAATAGACGTATCTTACAGATGGTCCTGTTCGATTATATTTTTGTTCACATTAATTTTATCGTATTGCCTCACCATGTTATGACATGATATTAATATTATTTATTCGACGTGAAATTTGTTTCTCGAACAATTTTCAAAAGAGCTTCGTTTTAAATATAGAAAAGATTAAGGTTTTATGCTAATTTTAGCATTTCTTTTATATTTGAAGTTTTTATAAGTTATAATTTCTAAAATATTAATCTTTATACTTTTTTTTTCGTTTTATATGCTCTGCTCGAGTGACTTTAAGGTTATAATGAGAAAACTTATTTGCAGTTTTAAGATGGAATATTACAAATTTTCGATTTTGCTTGCATTTCCTGTCTTTTTTTTGCTTGAGATTTTCTCTCTATATTAATTTTGCCTTCAGCGACTAAGTTAAATAGTTGCTTTACGTACAATAACTTGACGGCAATATTTCAAAAATAAACTGATATCTTATTTTTTATTAACTCCTTAAAGCCCACCTTCGTTTGTTTGTAGTTTGAGCTCGATTAGAAATTAATGTGCGAGACAAGAAACACTAGACTAGCTGAAATATTATCAATAATTTTCCCCACTCTTTATCTGTACCTAAACCTAAACGTAGATTCCATGATCAAAGCTTCTTTCTTAGAACTGCACGCCTGTGGAATTGTCTTCCGTTTTCCTGCTTTCCAGCTTTCTATAATATGGTTGTCTTCAAGTCCAACGTGAACAAGTTTCTGATGAGCCGTTCCACCTAAGTTAACAAATTTACCGAACTTCCATTACTATCGATTACTATATTGTCCTTTTGACTACTCTACACTCTTTAACTCTTATCCTTGAGTGGCCTATCGGCCTTGATAAGTGGTTACGTACTATTTAAAAAAAAAGACGAACGTGCCATAATAAGCTACCCATTTCTTTTTTTTTTAATTCTTTCGACTCTTTATTCTTCTCTCCTTTTCACTTTTGGCATCATATGTTTACTGTAACAAAGCGCATATGGCGCGCGTTTCAGAAAATCAGCAGCAACTTTTAGCTAGCTGACTAGCGAAAACATTAGCAGCAGCAGCAGCCGTCTCAGCACATATGAAAATTAAGCAAATGTGCCCGCGCTCACGTCCCGAGTAGGAGGAGAAAAAGGCAAACTAAAAGGGCCGTACGTGGTCGAGAAGAGAAGGAAAGTGCCTATAGGAAATAATAGACGAGTGAAGTCGGGAACGAGAAAATGCTGAATCTGGTCAGCATCAGGTGGCGGGAAAAATACTTTTAAAAAGCACATGCAATATGGCAGAGATTGTAAGACACATATGTGCGCGAAAAGACATTTGAAACATAATGAACTGCGTTATTGTTGGAAGAATCACGAGAAAATGCTTTTCATTTGCACTTTAAAAAAAATGCTGATTCGTATTTTTCATGTCCTTCCGTGTTTGTTTGTTCCTGCGACGGTACCAGACAACGTGTATGTTCGAGAGGTTTTATATGTAACGACACGGTTAAAGTGTAACGGCCACGTTACATTACATCGAGATGCGATTCAGACGAATGCTGAAAAGCAAATAGCTCCAATTGCTACCCCTTTCTTTCTCCACTTCGTTGGAGTTCGATCTCCTCATCACTTTTTTAAAGCAAGTTAATTTTCACAGTAACGTGTTTACTAAAATTATTTTCCAACAAATAACAATCAAAGTAACACTTCCGTGTTTAATTAACAACCTGATGTGAAGTTAGAAACACCTGTAAACTCTTTCCCTCTCTCACACCCACATACATGCATAATGTAACATTGAAACGAACTTTCTGGGGCTTTTCTCTAATTCTTATTCAAGAACTTTAAAACTTACATCTCTGTACAATTGTTGATATAAATAGATTTTCTTCATCAAGTCATGTTTTCTTATTTCATTCTCAGAATACCCTTGTTGAGTTAGCACTTGATAACTGGTGACTCATTCATTTATGTTTTCATTCAGGTCTTTCATTCGCAAAATATTATAACTAGGGCTGTGACAACAGCATATTCTTTTCATTGCTTTGACTCTCGACTATAAATCCGACACAGTTAGACACAATTAATCCACCAAGAACCACATCACTCTACATAAAAACATATAAGGTATCAATGAATATATTCCTGAGAATCAAAACAAAGAAAAGAATATGCTGTTGTCATAGCTCTAATTAAAACCGTATTTAAAGGGTTACAAGGAAAACGGAACACGGGAATAGAGTAGCAAAATGTATTAAAAAGAACATACAAAAGTAAAAATTGTTCGTCGGCGAACAACCTTGCTTGGTCAACTGGATATCGATTTCTGCAATACGACCTTGTCTTCCGGTATTTATTGTGCACGGATCATTTCATTCATAGGTAACACAGGTAGTTCTGCTACAACAGAAAAGCTATAGATATCCTTTATACCTAGGCATTTCGAAGCCTAATGCTTCTCATCAGAAGCGTAGAAACGAGCTATGTTACAGGGAAATGTACGATATGACGATGCTTCCGTTCAGTCTCGAAAGACAAAGAATACTGCCTGTAGGGGCAGCTGCGCGTCAAATTGTGAGGCAAGTGTTGCGCAATTTCCAACCACACCTCTCCTGAATGGACACTGTTTGAGTCCAGTGGCAAGGAGAAGTTCAGGACAACTGGAAACAATACCGAGATAAGCACCTGGAAGCCCCAAATGGTCACCTATTTGGTACTTACTATGTTCAACGTTGCTTAACTTCGGTGATCCAGCGGGAACCGGTGTGTCGACGTGATTATGCTGTATATTCAAAATGGGAAATGTAACAACCAGTGTAGAGAACATTAGAACAGAAATGTTAGAATGCTAAAATTAAAAATTTACATGGAGATGAATATAAAAAATAAGATTAAATTAGAATTAAAAAAAGTTTCAACAGTAATCATAATAAACGAAACAGGACAATATTTGATTTATTGAGGAAGAGACTGAAGTCAGGGATTTTATTAGCTGTATTTTACATGGCCATACGCTGTAGTAGGTTTTAAAAAAAGAGGAGAATACTCTTATCTCTCGAGTGACACAATCGAAGAGTTCCATAATAAAGGGAGATAACTTATGCGACTAGTGCAAGGGAAACAACTTGTAACATTATTGTTATGACCCTGCTAAAGGGGTCACAAGGAAAACGGAACACGGGAATAGAGTAACAAAATGTTGTAACAAAAGCATACAAAAGTAAGAGTTGTTCGTACGCTAGTCCACCAGATATCAACTTTCGCTTTACAGCCTTGTCTTTTGGTATTTAACTTTTACTAGCCTGGGTGCCCGGCGTTGCCCGGGTGTTTGGAGGTGTGCGTTGAGCGCAAAATGTGATAGTAGACAAGCAGGAGGAAAATAACGTGGAAAAAAGTGACGTCTTTGCTGTTGCGCTCCTCACCAAAGCAGAGGTGACGTAGGTTTAAATTAAGGCTAGTCAATAGAAAGAGGGGATGACTTTCGAAAATATCGACGAAAAACGCGACCCCTCCGTGTAGAAAAGTGTCCAGTTAAGGGTGATGACAGATAAGATTTATATTATAGGATAGCCTGGGTGCCCGGTGTTGCCCGGGTGGTTGGAGGTGTGCGTCGAGCAAAAAAAAAAAAAAGTAGTAGTGGGCAGGCAGGTTCGAACCTGTATTGCGAACGCGAAAAATGAACGTGACGTCTTTGCTGTTGCATCCATTGCCAGACCGGAAGTGGCGAAGGTTTAAATTAAGGCTAACCAATCAAAAAGATGGTGTTACTTTCGAAAATATAGGCGAAAAAACGACCCCTCCCTGTAGAAATATTCCCAGTTGAGGGTGAAATAATTAATGTTATGACAACGGGACCATTGACAGCAGCTTCAGAATACAAATCTGGACTGTTCAACGAAGTTTCCGGCTACAGTTATGGTCTTTAGTGTGGTTTCAAATGAGGGTCATATGAGGCCACCTCACATCTTCGAAATCGGCTTGAAAGTAAACACCAAAATGCACCTGGATGCGCTGAAGAGTGTGGTTATCCCCTGGTGCAATCAGGTGGCTACTGGCAGACCTTGTGTGTGGCAGCAGAACTCGGCGCCGGTCCACAAGTTTAAAGAAACCCAGGATTGTTTGGTTGGTTTGGTTGGTTTTGTTTTACGGCACATCAACTCATTTTAGCTTATTTAATGCCGAATCCCGTGATTTTAAAGAATTTTTTTTTAATAGAATATATTTGTTTTTTTCTCAAGTCAGTTTCTATTTAACCCATAGTTGGGACCCTAACACGTACTACCACTCCGGGCCAGAGTGAACCTGGGAACAATGGCAAATAAGGGATGGCTCCACACTCCTTAAAGCTGGGGCCTCACCATCGAATATAGTTTAAGGTCATATCCAGGACTCCCAGAATTATTTCAGAAGGAGTGCTACGACGTTGTACCCTTTTCCTATTTGCTCCCCCTCCCCGACCTGAACCCACTGGACCACTTTGTTTGACCATACGTCGAGAACATGACCAATACGAACTCCTACAACACCAAATCCGGCATGATTTTAGCCATCCGCCGAGTATTCACCGAGCTCCCGCCGGTGCTTGTTGAAAAGGCATGCTCGCCGTTCCGGACACGTATCGAGGCAGTGATTGAGGCCGAACGCAGCAACATTGCGTAGAATTCAGCTCTACTACATAATAAAGTTACGTGAATTTTCAATAAAAGTTTTAAAATAAAGGTTTGCTGTTTTCTTTAGGGCGACAACTTTATCGTTCAACCCTGTAGTCGGATAATATGCATTTACCCCTTCTTTATTACCCATTTATCACGGCAGAGACGTTGCAAGTCTACTTCTACTCTAATGTTGTTTTCAGAGCAGGTGCTCGACTAACTTTCAATTTGTCTCTCCCGTTTTTGAAACATTCGCAACAAACACTATCAACAATTTTTCTTTATTCTCTAGTTCTAGCTAAAACTAAACTAAAATTTCATGAGCAAAGTTATTATTTCTAGACTTGCTCGTTCGTAGAACACAATACCGCGAGGCTGCTTTTACCTGACTATAATATAGTCGTTTTCAAACCAATGTAAACAAGATAGATAACACTGCTCAACATCAATTTTGTTGTCCGTGTTTTTTGTTCCAGCTAATTTTCAGATGCGCTGAATCCAAAAATCACATTGGTTTTGTTCAACCAGGCCAAGTCTTAGAGCTATGGCTACATGTCATTTTTTATACGTTTTTGTTCATATGTGTTCATATGTGCGCATGTGCGGAGCATTTTAGAAGAAATTGATGGGGGTAAAATGCCATGCTTTCGTTTGAAATTATTATTTTAATAAGAAGTATTCTTGTCTGATAATTCAGGGTGATTATGCCACAAAGGGATTAGCTTGAAGTCATGAAGCCTCAAAATCTCCCAACAATTGGTGCTCAACATACACGAAAAACGACTGATCTGCGCGGGAGGAATTGATGCCTTGCAAATAAAGGAACGTCATCAACGACCCTCTGGTAAATAGAGACAGAATATTCTTCCCACCACTGCACATCAAACTCTGCTAAATTAAGAAGTTCACCAAGACTCTGAACAAAGATGTTGACTTACTTGTGCTAGACTTTTTCAAGATTGACCAGGGAGAAGTTGAAAGCAGACATTTTTGATGGTGCTCATATCCAGCAGCTCATCAGAAATCCACAGTTTGAAAACTCAGTGAACGAAGTGGAACGAGAAGCGTGGAAGGCATTCTTTTCTGTTAGTGAAGAATTTATTTGCAGCAATAAGGCCAGAAACTACGCAGAACTTGCCAACAAGATGCTGACAGTTTTCAGAAATTTGGGTTGCAGCATGAGCGTCAAGATGCACTAGCTATCTTCGCACATGGACCGGTTTATTGAGAATCTAGGTTCAATGGGTGACGGGCAGGGGATGGAAGAGATGGAGACCAGGTATCGGGGTAACTGGGACGCAGTGATAGTGGCTGGAAACTCTTGAAATCTGAAGAGAGACTTATCTGCCGCTGAAATTCCAAGATTCCCAAGGAAGTACAAGCCGTGGAGTGTAAACAAAAATGAAACAACATGTAATTTATGTTGACTTACCTTTGTCAATGTCAACCATTCAGTTTATAGTATTCGATGTTTCTATCAATATATGCTGTTGGGAAAACATTTTTTCTCTCCTCAAAACATATTTCAGAGCTATGTGTTGACAAAAATCAGCTGAAAACGCCACAAGATTTTGATTTTTTTTTCAAATCAAGCTGAGTCGATGTAAGGGAAAGGATAACATTTACTGATTCAGTTGTGCAAAAATCAGTTGTAGAATTGTAGGTATCGTTAAAAAAATGAATCAAAGTTTACCTTTTTCATTTTTATTGATAATCACTGTGATTTCTCATCGGCCACACTCGAGTGGCCTTTAGGCCTTGATAAGCAAGAACATATATATATATATATATATATATATATATATTCTTATAAGTTTTTCTTTGTGTGTATTGATATTAAAACCCTTTTTCCTATTTAGGAATTTATTTGCTTCTCCACGAAAGCAAATGTGACACAAGGCCATTTTTAATGCGGGAGGAAAAACCAGCTCCCATAAAACAAGGGCAAACATGAGGGGTACTCTGGCAGTATCCCCCAAAATAGTAATTGTCTCAGTATGAGGGGTTTCCTCTGCATTGACCAAAGACCAATTAATTTAATATAAGTGAAGCATCGGACCAGATGGTGTTTATTTGCTCCCCCACTGAGCAAATTAGGCACAAGGCCGTTTTTAATGTGAGGTAAAAACCAGCTCCCCTAAAAGTAGGCAAAAAGGGGGCACTCTGGTTACCAAAAATAATAATTGTCCCAGTATAGAGGGTTTCCCCTCCATTGACTGGTACAAATTATCTTAAGTGCAACATCTGTCGGACCAGATACTACACTTTGATCCTGGCCCAAAGGCGAAGATTAACAGAAAAAAAACAAGCCTTTTTTCTATCTAAAAAAATAATACGACTTTGTTATATATGGCTCATGGAATTGCATCCATCTGCAAAAGATCTTGCTAATTTGCATATTCTTTTAAACATTCATTTTAATTAATTCCCTATTAGTTTTTTTCGGTTTTCTTGTGGAATGATCATCTTTAGTCAACTTTTACGTGTAATTATATTCATGCAGATATTCTACATGATTTATATTTGCGTAATATTTGCGTAAAAAGCTTATAAACGTCTTTTTATATATTTCCGTAAAATGGTTACAAACCTCTTTCTATATATATTTATGCACGCGTATATGTATTTGTTTAAAAAAGTTGCTTACCAAGCTCCTCTGTTAGTTTTTTGTCTATAGACTTTAAACTTATTATATAGGGTATTCGAACCCATACGAAACTTTAAATTTGGGTTTTAGCCGGGGGAAATCTGTGGAAAAGTGTGAAAATACAAAAAGTGGAATTTGTTAGAAATTGACGGCATTACGGATATGCATGTGTGCGTAATGTAATCGCTATTGGTTCCTGTTTTAATTTTTAGCCTTGCAGCAAGCATGTCTTCATAGCTCAGGCATTAATGTCAAAGAAAAATAAATCGTAAGCTAAATGTTTTGGTTTCGATTCTCGGTGGTGGCGCACAAGTCATTTAAAAAAAACAACTTTTTAAATCATTACTATATATTGAGTCCAATATAATATATTAATAAATACGAAATCTACATTAATAAAAATATATTTAAGCGTATTTTACGACTGGCGGCCTGTTAGTATATATATATATATATATATATATATATATATATATATATATATATATATATATATAACTACTTCATTTACTCACATAAAATTAATATACGAAAGTATAAATTTATGCGTAAACTTTAAGTATTTACTTCAAAAGTGCTCAATACGTAGGCAGAGCTAGTTATAAAATATATATGGCGATTAAGCTACACTGAATATTCCGCGTTTCATCCACTCAAGGATTCTTCAGGCTTATGCATAAGCCTGAAGAGTCCTAGAGTGGATGAAACGTGGAATATTCAGTGTAGATTAATCGCCATGTATATTTTATAACTTACTATATATACTATATACTACATATATATATATATATATATATATATATATAATTATTTTTTTACTATAATAATTAAATACCTACAGACACTAGTGTTTCATCCTTTCGGGAATCTTCAGTGCAGGGTGTCACGATTAATACCAGTCGAACGATTCGAACCCCGCATCACGAGACATCTCTGGCTCGGTTAGCGAAGACCTAATCCATTCGGCTAGAATTAACCGCGTGAAATAACGTCGAATTTAACTTGACGGCAATATTACAAAAATAAACTGATATCTTATTTTTTATTAACTCCTAAAAGCCCACCTTCGTTTGTTTGTAGTTTGAGCTCGATTAGAAATTAATGTGCGAGACGAACGTGCCATAATAAGCTACCCATTTCTTTTTATTTTTATTCTTTCGACTCTTTATTCTTCTTTCCTTTTCACTTCTGGCGTCATATGTTTACTGTAACAAAGCGCATATGGCGCGCGTTTCAGAAAATCAGCAGCAACTTTTAGGTAGCTGACTAGCGAAAACATTAGCAGCAGCAGCAGGCGTCTCAGCACATATGAAAATTAAGCAAGTGTGCCCGCGCTCACGCCCCGAGAAGGAGGAGAAAAAGGCAAACTAAAAGGGCAGCACGTGGTCGAGAAGAGAAGGAAAGTGCCTATAGGAGATAATAGACGAGTGAAGTCGGGAACGAGAAAATGCTGAATCTGGTCAGCATCAGGTGGCGGGAAAATACTTTTAAAAAGCACATGCAATATGGCAGAGATTGTAAGACACATATGTGCGCGAAAAGACATTTGAAACATAATGAACTGCGTTATTGTTGGAAGAACCACGAGAAAATGTTTTTCATTTGCACTTTAAAAAATGCTGATTCGTATTTTTCATGTCCTTCCGTGTTTGTTTGTTCCTGCGACGGTACCAGAAAACGTGTACGTTCGAGAGGTTTCATATGTAACGACACGGTTAAAGTGTAACGGCCACGTTACATTACATCGAGATGCGATTCAGACGAATGCTGAAAAGCAAATAGCTCCAATTGCTACCCCTTTCTTTCTCCACTTCGTTGGAGTTCGATCTCCTCATCACTTTTTTAAAGCAAGTTAATTTTCACACTAACGCGTTTACTAAAATTATTTTCCAACAAATAACAATCAAAGTAACACTTCCGTGTTTAATTAACAACCTGATGTGAAGTTAGAAACACCTGTAAACTCTTTCCCTCTCTCACACCCACATACATGCATAATGTAACATTGAAACGAACTTTCTGGGGCTTTTCTCTAATTCTTATTCAAGAACTTTAAAACTTACATCTCTGTACAATTGTTGATATAAATAGATTTTCTTCATCAAGTCATGTTTTCTTATTTCATTCTCAGAATACCCTTGTTGAGTTAGCACTTGATAACTGGTGACTCATTCATTTATGTTTTCATTCAGGTCTTTCATTCGAAAATATTATAACTAGGGCTGTGACAACAGCATATTCTTTTCATTGCTTTGACTCTCGACTATAAATCCGACACAGTTAGACACAATTAATCCACCAAGAACCACATCACTCTACATAAAAACATATAAGGTATCAATGAATATATTCCTGAGAATCAAAACAAAGAAAAGAATATGCTGTTGTCATAGCTCTAATTAAAACCCTATTTAAAGGGTTACAAGGAAAACGGAACACGGGAATAGAGTAGCAAAATGTATTAAAAAGAACATACAAAAGTAAAAATTGTTTGTCGGCGAACAACCTTGCTTGGTCAACTGGATATCGATTTCTGCAATACGACCTTGTCTTCCGGTATTTATTGTGCACAGATCATTTCATTCATAGGTAACACAGGTAGTTCTGCTACAACAGAAAAGCTATAGATATCCTTTATACCTAGGCATTTCGAAGCCTAATGCTTCTCATCAGAAGCGTAGAAACGAGCTATGTTACAGGGAAATGTACGATATGACGATGCTTCCGTTCAGTCTTGAAAGACAAAGAATACTGCCTGTAGGGGCAGCTGCGCGTCAAATTGTGAGGCAAGTGTTGCGCAATTTCCAACCACACCTCTCCTGAATGGACACTGTTTGAGTCCAGTGGCAAGGAGAAGTTCAGGACAACTGGAAACAATACCGAGATAAGCACCTGGAAGCCCCAAATGGTCACCTATTTTGGTACTTACTATGTTCAACGTTGCTTAACTTCGGTGATCCAGCGGGAACCGGTGTGTCGACGTGATTATGCTGTATATTCAAAATGGGAAATGTAACAACCAGCTTAGAGAACATTAGGACAGAAATGTTAGAATGCTAAAATAAAAAATTTACATGGAGATGAATATAAAAAATAAGATTAAATTAGAATTAAAAAAAGTTTCAACAGTAATCATAATAAACGAAACAGGACAATATTTGATTTATTGAGGAAGAGACTGAAGTCAGGGATTTTATTAGCTGTATTTTACATGGCCATACGCTGTAGTAGGTTTTAAAAAAAGAGGAGAATACTCTTATCTCTCGAGTGACACAATCGAAGAGTTCCATAATAAAGGGAGATAACTTATGCGACTAGTGCAAGGGAAACAACTTGTAACATTATTGTTATGACCCTGCTAAAGGGGTCACAAGGAAAACGGAACACGGGAATAGAGTAACAAAATATTGTAACAAAAGCATACAAAAGTAAGAGTTGTTCGTACGCTAGTCCACCAGATATCAACTTTCGCTTTACAGCCTTGTCTTTTGGTATTTAACTTTTACTAGCCTGGGTGCGCGGCGTTGCCCGGGTGTTTGGAGGTGTGCGTTGAGCGCAAAATGTGATAGTAGACAAGCAGGAGGAAAATAACGTGGAAAAAAGTGACGTCTTTGCTGTTGCGCTCCTCACCAAAGCAGAGGTGACGTAGGTTTAAATTAAGGCTAGTCAATAGAAAGAGGGGATGACTTTCGAAAATATCGACGAAAAACGCGACCCCTCCGTGTAGAAAAGTGTCCAGTTAAGGGTGATGACAGATAAGATTTATATTATAGGATAGCCTGGGTGCCCGGTGTTGCCCGGGTGGTTGGAGGTGTGCGTCGAGCAAAAAAAAAAAAAAGTAGTAGTAGGCAGGCAGGTTCGAACCTGTATTGCGAACGCGAAAAATGAACGTGACGTCTTTGCTGTTGCATCCATTGCCAGACCGGAAGTGGCGAAGGTTTAAATTAAGGCTAACCAATCAAAAAGATGGTGTTACTTTCGAAAATATAGGCGAAAAAACGACCCCTCCCTGTAGAAATATTCCCAGTTGAGGGTGAAATAATTAATGTTATGACAACGGGACCATTGACAGCAGCTTCAGAATACAAATCTGGACTGTTCAACGAAGTTTCCGGCTACAGTTATGGTCTTTAGTGTGGTTTCAAATGAGGGTCACATGAGGCCACCTCACATCTTCGAAATCGGCTTGAAAGTAAACACCAAAATGCACCTGGATGCGCTGAAGAGTGTGGTTATCCCCTGGTGCAATCAGGTGGCTACTGGCAGACCTTGTGTGTGGCAGCAGAACTCGGCGCCGGTCCACAAGTTTAAAGAAACCCAGGATTGTTTGGTTGGTTTTGTTTTACGGCACATCAACTCATTTTAGCTTATTTAATGCCGAATCCCGTGATTTTAAAGAAATTTTTTTTAATAGAATATATTTGTTTTTTTCTCAAGTCGGTTTCTATTTAACCCATAGTTGGGACCCTAACACGTACTACCACTCCGGGCCAGAGTGAACCTGGGAACAATGGCAAATAAGGGATGGCTCCACACTCCTTAAAGCTGGGGCCTCACCATGGAATATAGTTTAAGGTCATATCCAGGACTCCCAGAATTATTTCAGAAGGAGTGCTACGACTTTATACCCTTTTCCTATTTGCTCCCCCTCCCCGACCTGAACCCACTGGACCACTTTGTTTGACCATACGTCGAGAACATGACCAATACGAACTCCTACAACACCAAATCCGGCATGATTTTAGCCATCCGCCGAGTATTCACCGAGCTCCCACCGGTGCTTGTTGAAAAGGCATTCTCGCCGTTCCGGACACGTATCGAGGCAGTGATTGAGGCCGAACGCAGCAACATTGCTTAGAATTCAGCTCTACTACATAATCAAGTTACGTGAATTTTCAATAAAAGTTTTAAAATAAAGGTTTGCTGTTTTCTTTAGGGCGACAACTTTATCGTTCAACCCTGTAGTCGCATAATATGCATTTACCCCTTCTTTATTACCCATTTATCACGGCAGAGACGTTGCAAGTCTATTTCTACTCTAATGTTGTTTTCAGAGCAGGTGCTCGACTAACTTTCAATTTGTCTCTCCCGTTTTTGAAACATTCGCAACAAACACTATCAACAATTTTTCTTTATTCTCTAGTTCTAGCTAAAACTAAACTAAAATTTCATGAGCAAAGTTATTATTTCTAGACTTGCTCGTTCGTAGAACACAATACCGCGGGGCTGCTTTTACCTGACTATAATATAGTCGTTTTCAAACCAATGTAAACAAGATCGATAACACTGCTCAACATCAATTTTGTTGTCCGCGTTTTTTGTTCCAGCTAATTTTCAGATGCGCTGAATCCAAAAATCACATTGGTTTTGTTCAACCAGGCCAAGTCTTAGAGCTATGGCTACATGTCGTTTTTTATACGTTTTTGTTCATATGTGTTCATATGTGCGCATGTGCGGAGCATTTTAGAAGAAATTGATGGGGGTAAAATGCCATGCTTTCGTTTGAAATTATTATTTTAATAAGAAGTATTCTTGTCTGATAATTCAGGGTGGTTATGCCACAAAGGGATTAGCTTGAAGTCATGAAGCCTCAAAATCTCCCAACAATTGGTGCTCAACATACACGAAAAACGACTGATCTGCGCGGGAGGAATTGATGCCTTGCAAATAAAGGAACGTCATCAACGACCCTCTGGTAAATAGAGACAGAATATTCTTCCCACCACTGCACATCAAACTCTGCTAAATTAAGAAGTTCACCAAGACTCTGAACAAAGATGTTGACTTACTTGTGCTAGACTTTTTCAAGATTGACCAGGGAGAAGTTGAAAGCTGACATTTTTGATGGTGCTCATATCCAGCAGCTCATCAGAAATCCACAGTTTGAAAACTCAGTGAACGAAGTGGAACGAGAAGCGTGGAAGGCATTCTTTTCTGTTAGTGAAGAATTTATTTGCAGCAATAAGGCCAGAAACTACGCAGAACTTGCCAACAAGATGCTGACAGTTTTCAGAAATTTGGGTTGCAGCATGAGCGTCAAGATGCACTAGCTATCTTCGTACATGGACCGGTTTATTGAGAATCTAGGTTCAATGGGTGACGGGCAGGGGATGGAAGAGATGGAGACCAGGTATCGGGGTAACTGGGACGCAGTGATAGTGGCTGGAAACTCTTGAAATCTGAAGAGAGACTTATCTGCCGCTGAAATTCCAAGATTCCCAAGGAAGTACAAGCCGTGGAGTGTAAACAAAAATGAAACAACATGTAATTTATGTTGACTTACCTTTGTCAATGTCAACCATTCAATTTATAGTATTCGATGTTTCTATTAATATATGCTGTTGGGAAAACATTTTTTCTCTCCTCAAAACATATTTCAGAGCTATGTGTTGACAAAAATCAGCTGAAAACGCCACAAGATTTTGATTTTTTTTTCAAATCAAGCTGAGTCGATGTAAGGGAAAGGATAACATTTACTGATTCAGTTGTGCAAAAATCAGTTGTAGAATTGTAGGTATCGTTAAAAAAATGAATCAAAGTTTACCTTTTTCATTTTTATTGATAATCACTGTGATTTCTCATCGGCCACACTCGAGTGGCCTTTAGGCCTTGATAAGCAAGAACATATATATATATATATATATATATATATATATATATATATATATATTCTTATAAGTTTTTCTTTGTGTGTATTGATATTAAAACCCTTTTTCCTATTTAGGAATTTATTTGCTTCTCCACGAAAGCAAATGTGACACAAGGCCATTTTTAATGCGGGAGGAAAAACCAGCTCCCATAAAACAAGGGCAAACATGAGGGGTACTCTGGCAGTATCCCCCAAAATAGTAATTGTCTCAGTATGAGGGGTTTCCTCTGCATTGACCAAAGACCAATTAATTTAATATAAGTGAAGCATCGGACCAGATGGTGTTTATTTGCTCCCCCACTGAGCAAATTAGGCACAAGGCCGTTTTTAATGTGAGGTAAAAACCAGCTCCCCTAAAAGTAGGCAAAAAGGGGGCACTCTGGTTACCAAAAATAATAATTGTCCCAGTATAGAGGGTTTCCCCTCCATTGACTGGTACAAATTATCTTAAGTGCAACATCTGTCGGACCAGATACTACACTTTGATCCTGGCCCAAAGGCGAAGATTAACAGAAAAAAAACAAGCCTTTTTTCTATCTAAAAAAATAATACGACTTTGTTATATATGGCTCATGGAATTGCATCCATCTGCAAAAGATCTTGCTAATTTGCATATTCTTTTAAACATTCATTTTAATTAATTCCCTATTAGTTTTTTTCGGTTTTCTTGTGGAATGATCATCTTTAGTCAACTTTTACGTGTAATTATATTCATGCAGATATTCTACATGATTTATATTTGCGTAATATTTGCGTAAAAAGCTTATAAACGTCTTTTTATATATTTCCGTAAAATGGTTACAAACCTCTTTCTATATATATTTATGCACGCGTATATGTATTTGTTTAAAAAAGTTGCTTACCAAGCTCCTCTGTTAGTTTTTTGTCTATAGACTTTAAACTTATTATATAGGGTATTCGAACCCATACGAAACTTTAAATTTGGGTTTTAGCCGGGGGAAATCTGTGGAAAAGTGTGAAAATACAAAAAGTGGAATTTGTTAGAAATTGACGGCATTACGGATATGCATGTGTGCGTAATGTAATCGCTATTGGTTCCTGTTTTAATTTTTAGCCTTGCAGCAAGCATGTCTTCATAGCTCAGGCATTAATGTCAAAGAAAAATAAATCGTAAGCTAAATGTTTTGGTTTCGATTCTCGGTGGTGGCGCACAAGTCATTTAAAAAAAACAACTTTTTAAATCATTACTATATATTGAGTCCAATATAATATATTAATAAATACGAAATCTACATTAATAAAAATATATTTAAGCGTATTTTACGACTGGCGGCCTGTTAGTATATATATATATATATATATATATATATATATATATATATAACTACTTCATTTACTCACATAAAATTAATATACGAAAGTATAAATTTATGCGTAAACTTTAAGTATTTACTTCAAAAGTGCTCAATACGTAGGCAGAGCTAGTTATAAAATATATATGGCGATTAAGCTACACTGAATATTCCGCGTTTCATCCACTCAAGGATTCTTCAGGCTTATGCATAAGCCTGAAGAGTCCTAGAGTGGATGAAACGTGGAATATTCAGTGTAGATTAATCGCCATGTATATTTTATAACTTACTATATATACTATATACTACATATATATATATATATATATATATATATAATTATTTTTTTACTATAATAATTAAATACCTACAGACACTAGTGTTTCATCCTTTCGGGAATCTTCAGTGCAGGGTGTCACGATTAATACCAGTCGAACGATTCGAACCCCGCATCACGAGACATCTCTGGCTCGGTTAGCGAAGACCTAATCCATTCGGCTAGAATTAACCGCGTGAAATAACGTCGAATTTAAACATTTTTAATTTTAAATGTTCATTACGTCAGTCAGAGAGTGATCTAATCGTTATACGATGATCTATGCATTAGAGCTAAGTTGACCGACTTTAATTCAACTGAAAGTGCTCAACGATAAGAAACGAATTTCTTAAAGGGGCTGTCATAATTATTTCTTTACTATAATAATTATATATATATATATATGTGTATATATATATATATATATATATATGTGTGTGTGTGTGTGTGTGTGTGCATAAAGATTTATTTTACTTTATTTTCGTCTCCTGCATATAAGCTTTTCTTGCGTGTACATATATGCGTAAATCTTTTTTTTTGTTTAGCTTAACCATCCAATTTAAGATTGCCATGTTGAAGAAATACAAAACACTCTAAATGATCACCAGTACATTAAAAAAATACTAGAGAATAGGTGAATCAATATAGAGTGAGAGAGGTAAGACTAATGCATAGATAGCTGAAAGAGAGAGAGAGAGAGAGAGAGAGAGAGAGAGAGAGAATGAGAGAGAGGGGGGGGAGAGAGAGTGTGAGAAAAAGAGTGAGAGAGAGCAAAAACAAAAAAAGAAAGAGAGAGATAGAGAGTGAGAGATAAAGAGAGAGAGAGAGAAAGAGAGGGAGAGAGAGAGTGTTGCTCAGTTAATTTCAAAATATGGCTAATGTAAATAGTTAACACAAAACATTTTCTAACCTAACTCAATCCCAAAACTAATGTAGATATTCATCAAGTATTTTGTGTTATCTTTGTTTATATAAAGTTAAGTATATGTCCATGTTCATATATTAGTATGTACAAGATTTCCTTCTAAACTAATTAACCGATCATAATTATACTTACGCAATTATTTTCTTTCTATTTCTTCTTAACAGTAGACTGAATTTCCCTTCCATTCGTCATAAAGGGTTCAAAGCGGAAATCTGTAATTACATGAGCCCTCCCTCTCCCTAAAATGCTCCTGTAGTCAGAAGAAACCATACCGCCCCTTTATAATCTTGTCTTACTAAATCGATAAACTGCCCTTTGATCTTGGCCAATGAAGCCACTCAAGCGAATGTATTTCCTCTCGATTTGGAAGCCATCTGTCGCATCTGGACATTTCGCACCGTGGCAATCCCTTTGTTGCCCACCCGACGACTCGTAATCGACGCCGCAAAACCATAGGGCGATTGCAGATGATTAAATTAGAAACGGGTCGCAGAAATGTGTTCAAGCAAAAATCAAACGAAAAAACCGTTAAATAAACAGAGAGATCGATTGCAGTAAATTCTTAAATTTAAATATATTTCGAGACAAAGTCGCATCTTCAGTATGTCTTTCTTTCTTTCTTTTTTTGCCATGGTGTTGTTGGGGCAGAGGATCAGAAAGTAAAAGTCCGCTTGTTGTTTTTACGGTAGTTTTTTTTAAAATCTGGGAACGATGCGTTGGTCACGCGGGATTCACGTTAAGATTTTTTTATGTTCCTTCGAAGCGTTGGTTGAGTTGGAATAAAATAAATACGTATTATATATGTTTGTATATCTATATCTATATATATATATATATCTATATATATATATATATATATATATATATATATATATATATATATATATATATATATATATACTAGCAAAAGTACCTGTCGTTGACTGGGTTCCAAAACAGCCTACAGAAAATGGACTTTGATTTATGAAAGTATGATAGGTTATGAAAAGAAAGGGTTGTAAAGAGATAGCTTCGAATTTGGGGGTATCAAAACCAAAGCAAAATATGATGAAAGTAAAAATAAAATAGATAAACACCATAATTTATTATACCAGACCTGTTCACACTGAAACACTTATCACAATATTCTGTGGATGTATATTAAAAAACCTGGTTAAACTTTATGACATATTTCCAAAAACCTGGTTAAACGTTGTGACATATTCCCATTCTATGAAGATCAGGCGCGAACGAACACCCCATAATTTTATTATACCATATTTCTTTAAACTGAAACATAATTATCAAAGTATACTTACGCAGATAGATATGACAAGTCTTTATTAAAATGTGTGCCTATTTCCATTCTATGGAGGCCAGACGCGAACGCAGACCCCACAATTTCATTATACCATCCCTATTTAAGTTAAAACATATTTATCAAAGTATTATTATGCACATCTATATCAAAAACACTTGTAAACGTTTTTTTCTAATTTAAATTTTTTTTTTATTTCCATGGACCAGGCGAGTACGCAGACCCCACAATTTTAATGAATCATCATTATGCCAGATCAAACATACCCATTCCTGTGTCTCAATACATCTATTATTATATGTGATTAGTTTTCTATGATAGTCAACCATATATGAACCTATTCGTGACCAGACACACACACAAACATTCAGCTGTGTGTGCAGAAATTTTTATTACTATTATTAAAACATCTAATCAATATTTTTCTATTGTTAGATTTTGGGAGCCATTTCAAATCTGTTTCTTAGGCTGCGGATCTTGATAGCATACATCTTGAAATTTTGAATATAGAGTTTTTGTC